>NC_088900.1:1291486-1594899 GCF_037157495.1 Lathamus discolor
GAAAGATGTGGACATCTCCAGCCACTGCTTCGATTTTCCCACTGGTTTTGAAGCCTTTTCAGTGGGGCATCGTGTTGGCTTTGCCTTTGGAGCCCTGGGGATTCCGTAGCCCTTAGGTGTGGTGGCTCCCTGTAACATGAGCAGCGGTGATGTCTTCGCAACCTTTCCCAGGTGCTTTCAAACACTGATTTCTGGTGTCCTTATTTAACACGCACATTGTAATTAAGAAGAATTTCCTGTACTCCTCTGGGGCTCCAGAGAAATTGGAGAGCTGGAGGGTTTTGTATGTTATGTTAACATGCTTGTTAAAAAGAATAGGCCTTGGCAGAGCTAAACAGAGCCCAGACACCAGCTGGGACATATAAAACGGTGGAGAACCTTTGGGAAGCACAAACATGAGATGGATTTGGGCGTGTGGGAGGGACTGCAGCTATTTGCCTTAAAGCTCATCCAGTTCCAACCCCTGCCCCAGGTCCACTAGAGCAGGTCGCTTCAAGTCCCACCCAACCTGGCCTTGAACGCTGCCAGGGATGGGGCATCTTGCATGGTGACCCACCTTCATGGCTGGCACTGAGTTGGAGGGGAGCTGGTGGATGCTCAGTGTCCTGTCTCTCTATTTCTGCTTATCCCATGTGTACAGCAAACGTTCCCATCTCATGAGATGGTCTGAGTCATTCTTCAGCCTGGCCATGGCTCTGTGTTCCTCTACCCAAATGAATGTAGCTTTTAGGTTTGGTGGCTCTAATACCTTTGGGTTGCATCAGGGGTAGGAGCCACTCAGGTCCTCCTGGCAGGACCTCCCTGCATCAGTGTTGTGGTGGTGAGAAAGCTTGGATTTATGTGTTGTGACTTCCCATGACCACTTCTGCAGCTGGTAGACAGCCTTGCCTCTAAGCTATGTCTTACCCTGGCTTCAACACATCCCCGAGCATCTCTGCCGCCGTCAGTGCCGGGTGAGCTCCTGGGTGTCCCTATGGATAACCATTACCAGATGTCTACACGCCTTGAGATGTCATCACCAGGGCTCTATTTTTATGCTTCATTTCATAAGGAGCATTTGTATTTTGCAAAGTGAACTTCCCTTCCTAAATCCAGCTGTTCCCTGGGGCATTGGGATGTGCCATGTATTTGCGTATTCCAGCAGCCGCTTCCCATGGTGGGGCATTGGGATGTGCAAGGAGCATCCAGCCATCCTGGATCTAGCTCCATGACCCTTTTGGGCACCTGAGTGCTGGTTTAGGACTGAGAATGTCAAAAGGAGGAATATTGTGGGGTTGTTTAGTCTGGAGAAGACAAGGCTCAGGGGGGACCTTATCGCTTTCTACAGCTACCTGAAATGAGGATGGAGCCAGGAGGGGACTGGGATCTGCTCCCAAGGAACAAGGGATGGGACAAGAGGAACCGGCCTCAAGCTGCACCAGGGCAGGTTTAGATGAAGCTGAGGAGCGATTCCTGCCCCAGAGGGTGCTCAGGCATTGGAACAGGCTGCCCAGGGCAGGGCTGCAGGCACCGTCCCTGCAAGTGTTCACACACCGTGTAGTGGTGGCCTTGGCAATTCTTTGGTAAAGGTTGGACTTGATGATCCTAAAGCTCTTTTCCAACCTGGTTGATTCTATGATTCCCATCCTCTCCAGGGGCTTTCCCCCTGGATGAGCTCCGTAGGGAAGCTCATCTCAAAGTGACAGCACTGAGCATAATGTGCAGTGTTCTGTGTGGAGAGAGGTGGCTTTGCAGGGCAAGGACAGCTCGGAAATCCACTCTGGTGTGCAAGATGAAAGCAAGACATTGTGGTTTTGAAACGTCCCCCTCATGCAAGGCTTTGCTTGCATTGATGCCAGTTTAAATCTGAGATAGATCTGAGTTACATAACGTTCTGGAGCTGTCGTTGAAGGGCCCCTTCTTGGGTTTGCTTTCGTCTCTTCTTGAAGGTGAAAGCTGCAGGAAGCCCCAGTTACCTTAATTTCACCTTGAGTAGTTTTTGGCTACAGAATTGTGGGGTTTGGTTCTGGAGAGATGATAAAAATCTAAGATTTCACTTGCGAAGGCTTGGCTGGGCTGAAAGTCCCTGTTGGATGGGGAATGTGGGATCAGACCCCTCATAGAGATCAATGGTTCATGGGGAAAAAAGGGAGACAGAGATGAACTCTGAGCCTGTGAAGAAAATCTGGTCGGGGGATAAGGGAGGGAGGGGGAGAAGTGAGTTAATGAAAGAGAGCTATCTCCAGCCTGGAAGTGGATGAAGGGAAAGGGAACGTATCGGGGCTTGTCCTCCTGGGATTAATTTTGAATATCAAACACTCGATCTTGAGCTGTTCCTCAGGTCGTGTCTCTGTGAAAGCTCTACTTTGCCAAGGCTTTTTCTGCTGCTTTTAAACAGGGAGAAAGCAAAGCAAATGACCTTATCCTGCTTTGCATTATGTCACGCTCGATGATATTCTTTTGCGGTACTTGCAGCTAGCTTGACACATCAAGGCAGACAGCCCCTTAGTATTAAATCTGTTTGCAAATGGGCTCAGATCGCCCTTCACGTCCCCCCCTGGTTGGGAGCGGTGGCAGACCATGGCTGCAAAGCACAGGGCCCCACAACCAGGCATCGAGCTGCCTCCCCTTCTCCCCACCTGCAGACAGAGACTGTCAGCAGTGTAGGGATTAATCAAGTGTCCTGCTGGAAAAGGAAAGTCCTTTCTTCCCCCTGCATTGTATGTAAAGGGATGGATGGGTGCATTCTCCTCATGATCTCTTCCCATGGGTCCTCCTTTGCAGCTGAGATCCAGACCTTAGGAATCTGACAGTGCAGCCATCCTATAAATGGCAGTGAATAGCTCAGTCCCTTTTAAGCTGTGTCATATCTCCCTGCGGGTCAGATCAGGCCACCGGTGCTTTCTTTTCCTGTCCGTCAAAGCTGGATCAATAGTGCCTCATGCTGCTGAGCTTTGCTATTGCTGCTGCTGTGAGGAGCTTCCCTGAGGAAGGCCACGTTGTTCACTCCGATTTCCATCCTTTGCTGAGTAAATCCACCCTGCAAAGTGCCTCTGTCGTTGTTAGCATCCCTTGATTTGCCTCCAGCAGCTGTCCTCTCGGGGATGTCTCTGATGCCTGGCATCCTGAAGGGGAGAAGTCCTCCCTAAAAGACAGCAAAGGGAATATCCTCTTTCCTAAAAACAAGCAGCATCTCTTTCCAGAGGAGCACCTTTCCATAGGAGACAGGCTGGGCTGGTTCAGCCTGGAGAAGAGAAAGCTCCAGGGAGACCTTAGAGCAGCTCCAGTGCCTAAAGGGGCTACAAGAAACCTGGAGAGGGGCTTTGGACAAGGGCCTGTAGGGGCAGGCCAAAGGGAATGGCTTTAACCTGCACGAGGGGAGACTGAGCTAAGCTCTTAGGCAGAAACTCTTCCCTGTGAGGGTGCTGAGGCGCTGGCACAGGGTTCCCAGAGAAGCTGTGGCTGCCCCATCCCTGGCAGTGTTCAAGGCCAGGTTGGACACAGGCTTGGAGCAACCTGCTCTACTGGAAGGTGTCCCTGCCCATGGCAGGGGTTGGAGCTGGATGATCTTGAAGGTCTTTTCCAAACCATTATAGGATTCTGGGATTCTAACTCAAGGCTTGTAATTGGCTTTGGACCTCTATGAGGAGCTGTTGTTAAGTAAATAACCAGGTTTCCCAAAACCACACATAGGGGAGACTCCCAAGAGTCTTTTTGCTTTGGGCTCCATTTGGATCCTAGTAGATTTTCATCCTGCAAGCAGGTCTTTGGGCTTCAATATTCATGGTTTTGTCTGATGCTACTGCAGAACCCAATAATCTCCGTGCATCACTGGTAGCTTGTGGCAAAGGCTCCCCAAATGGTTTGGGCTTTTCTGCTGAGACGTTGTCTACGGCTTCCAAATTTGTTGGCTTTCAGAGCCAGTGAATATGCACTTTTCATTACAGGAGGATGAATCAAAAGCACCACATAACCTTGGGTTTTTTGTTCTGCACTCTCTTTTCTCCTTCCTCCTCTCCCTCTGGAATGATACACCCCCATTTTGTTTGCAGTCCGTATGGAAATGGTGTAGGATCAGAGTTTCTGGTTGTTTCTCCCAATCCCTTTTCCATACATCTGGAGCAGGCACTGTGAATGGAGAATGCTGTTTTGTTCCGTGCCAGCACCACAATATTTTCAGTTATTGTTCAATCTCACTTGTCTTGTTTTCTTGGCCACTGATGTCTGTTGATCAGATGTTTCTGTTAAGGTGTCCAGAGTGATGTGTAGTGGTTTTTTCCTTCCCCTGAGTGCTTACAATGAAGTTAGAAGCCATCGATGTGTACATGAGTTGTTGGAAATGGTGCTTTTGATAGGCATTCCCTTGTACTTGTCTGTGTTAAATTTCAGCTGTCATTGTTTTCTTAATTGCCTGTGTTAGATAATGCTGCATTTCCCACAGCCCTCTCCTCCTGCCTGAAATGAATAGCATTTGTATCACAAATGCTTCAAACTTGACACCTTTTTTCCCCCATGCCATTGAAAACTTCACCTCAGATTGGCTGATTTAATCTGCTATCAAGTCACTGCTTGCTTGCCTGCCTTTCTGTCTCTGCCCATTTGCTGCTCTGCTGTCCTTGCTACCCACCTCAAGGCATCTTTTTGCCATGGGAGGTGTTCTGCACACCTTGGATTTATCCAGGATGGGTAAGGAAAGCTCCACTTTGCAGAAAGTGCAGGAGCTCTGGGAGATGGCTTTGGGTTGTTAAACCCTGTTTTCTCAGTTTGAATCCAGCTAACGTGCATGTCATCATCTCTCCTCCCTGGCACATCAATGTCGTGCTTGGGATCTGCCTGATCCAGGTTGGCAGAGCCGTGACTTGGGATGGGTAAGGAAAGCTCAGCTTTGCAGAAGGTGCAGGGGTGAAGATGGAGGAGCTCTGGGGCATGACTTTGGGTTGTTAAACCCTGTTTTCTCAGCTTGAATCCAGCTAACGTGCATGTCATCATCTCTCCTCCCTGGCACATCAATGTCGTGCTTGGGATCTGCCTGATCCAGGGGTGGCAGAGCCATGACTCAGGAGATGTGCCTTTTCTTTTTCCCTCTCCCACGTCCCTGCTTTGTACGGCTTCCGACAAGCTGCTGCTCTTCTCCAGCTGCTGTCTGGTTTATGTACTTTACGCTCCAGATGCCTTGTTCAAATGACATCCCTTCACAAGGCATCTGCAGGAAGAGGGTTTTCATCTTCTGAGCCTGCTGCTTCTTCAGGGGAACTGGTTAGTATTAACTAAGACAGTTTTGAAGGTCCAGTAAATTATACTTGCTTCTCTTGAAGGTATTGTTCCCTTCCTCAAAAAACCCGAACAGATCAGAGAGGTGGGACTTGATCTGCTGCTGCAAGCCATGCTGTTTGCCGTGTCGTGTTCTTCTAGGTAGTTTCTTATGACTTTCAAGCCCCTCATTTAGCAAGTTTACTTCATGCTGAAGGAAGCCTTTGAAGTCTGAAATTATCTGTTCACTACCAAAGCAAGGAGTGATCTTTTCCATGCCAGCAACAATTACTGAGGGAAACTGGGTGGTAATTTTAGTCTTAATTTAGCTTTCAATCTCTGCGAGTTTCTTGGTGTTTTGAAGTGACACGGAAGGATCTGCTCTTTGGTGCCCAGAAATCCTTCACTGCAGCAAATGAAACCGTTTGGTACCGTGGCATTTTTGAGGAGCTTTTCTCCCTTTGTAACACCTATGGACACCTTTTTGATGAGGAACTGGATGGTTGGATGGCAGCCCAGCCCTTCAGAAGGGGCTGGAGGACCATAAAGAGGTGGAGAGACCTCTGGCATTGCTCTTGAGGCAGATGAAAGAGTTTACAGAGAGAGTTTATGGACCCATCTGCAGGAGGAAGGTACAAGCTTGCCGGTTCAGCAAAGCTCGGTTGAATCCTGCCTAGTCAGGGTAGACCCAAAGCTAATTGCTAGGAGGTATGTTAGTATTTTTATCACTGCATTTATATTTTATGGAACCATCTGGTGCCATTAAAGCTTTTAACGTCAGTTTAAGTTGTATTGAGTTGCCCAGGAACTGAGAAGAGGAGCAGGAGTAGGTGAGGTGTGGGAATGAAGCGTGTCTCATTGCAAACCAAGTGCTGATACTCAACAGATCATGGGGTGAGAGGAATGGTACAGATTTAGAGTGCAACATTTAAATCCTGAATAGTGATGGGGCTTTGTCTCCCCTAAAGGTAACTGATTTTCTAGCTGTAGCGGTGCTGTCACTACACCATCAGCATCTTCTTCCCTGGGGTTACTCAGAGAAGACAGACTTGGTAACTCTTTGTCCCATCGATGGCCCCATCCCCATGGGGTGCAACTATCTCATTTTCCACCTTTCCTCTCTCATCAGCTTTTCCAAAGCTGACTGAATAGCCAGGAGAGGAGCTGCAGCCCTGGCTCAGGTCCTTGCTCTTGTGCTTGGTGATGCTGGTGGTGCCAGTGGAGCAGCTGCAGAGTTATGGAAACTTGGAGCTTTCCCCTTCTCATTTCAGTGTTTGCTTGCTTGGGGGAAGGCACTTGGAGCCTGATGGTCTCTTCCCCATCCTGCACATTGCCTTTCCAGGGATATGGCCTGGAAAAACGGGAGCAGAGGAGCGTACGTGGACTGAATTGCCTTCTGCTCGACAGCACTGGTGGCTTTCCCAGAGCTGGCCTGAGCTTTGGTGGTGATCTCAGTGCTCCCACATGAAGATCTTAAAGCATCAGGGTATTGTAGGTCCTCCAAAGAACTGGGAGTAAGTGTCTGAGGAGCCCCGTGAGGTGCGGATGAAGGTGCCTGCAAGGGAGCCTTGGGATCCTTGGCACAGGCAAATCAAGGGCACCTCTTAGTATTTCATGGGAATTACTTGGACTATCTTATCTTGGTCCCAATCCCTCCTTTTGCCCCTGAAAACCTCAGAGCTGCTGCTAACGCTGTAGCTTTGGGGCAGCTGCTCTGGAGCAGATACGAGTGAATTATTAATGTAAGCAACTTACTAATTGAATTCATCAGTCTCAAGCCTGGGCTGTGTCTGCTGTGTAAGTTGCTGTTGCCTTCAGTTTATTACAAGTGGAGTAAGATGCTAATATCCATTGGAAGTTATGTCATAGGGACCAGCTGGGCTGGTGGCAAGCTTGGGATGACAAACGTGGGCTGGTGTCCTGCTAGGGCTGCCTTGAGTTTGGGGGAAGTATCGTTTGGATAGATGTACACTGGCTGTTGGTTGCAGGAGGTGTTGGAAATGAAGGAGATGCTCTTTGCTGATCACTCCTGCTCTCTGTGGAGACGAGGGGCTCCGGGCTTTGGAAAGAAGAGAGGCACAAGCTGTTAATAGCCTTAAAAGAGTGTCTGCACAGGGATTTTCATCCACCTCTATTCCTTAAAGGCCGGGGAATTGGAGCTCCTGCTATTATTGAAGGGTCTTTGGAGCTGCTCCTCATCCTGTCATCTCACTGCCTGTCTGTGATTAAGGACCAGCCTCTACGTTCCACTGCTTCCCTCTCTTCACTTAATTCCCGTCTTTTCCCCTCCTTTCCCCCCCTCACACAAACTGCTGATCTAAATGTTCAAAGTAATTTCTGCTGAATAATGGATGGGGATGCATAATTTATAGTGCCAGGGGGTGAGGCAAAGCCATGAGCACTCTTCCTCTGCTTCATGCCCCCTTGTGCCACCCCATGCCCTTTCTCCAAGCAAACCAAGGAGGCAAGGACACCAGGTTTGCTGGTGGCCACTCTTTAGATCCTGTAGTAACTGAGAGAAGGGATTTAACATCACAGGGGTGTTGGAAGTGCAAGATACTGGTATTCATCAAAGATAACAGGGTTTGATGAGTTGTTCCCATGATGTTCTCCTCCTTTTGACTCTCCAGCAGGATGGTGCTGCTGGAATAGGCTTGAAAACCTCTGTGTTTCTTGGGTTTGGGGTCTTGCTTTGCATGAGGAAGACTTTTGGGCTCCTGCTCTTAGTTAAGTGGTTCCTGTTGGCGAGTTGAGGCACTTTTTGCCTGACTTTTGTATTCCCTGCCCAATCTGGCTTCCGAAGGGTCTCGTCTCTAATTATGATCTATTGAAATGAAGTGCTTCAACCTTATCAAAAGGCACATTTTGATAATTTTCTGCTGAAAATGTCAACACAATCAATAGGTTCTGGCAAATGTTTTCATTTCCTTCCCTTCAGCAGATTGTTCTGCTGGCGTCTGTTAACCCCCCCTCAATAGCCTTTTTTCCGTATCGGGATGAACTTCGATAATAAGGTTGCCTTTAACAAAGCCACATGGTGCTGAAATAGAGATTTTTTTAAGCACCAGCCCTCTGTGTTCGTTAGTAAAAGGATGAAAGAGTGGCAGAGATGACTGAGACAGCAAAAGAAAAAAAGAGAGATGGAGAGACATAATTTTTCTCTATCCAAGTTTATTATCCCATCCATTTGCCTCTGTCTTTTTCTGATGGCTTGTCCATCAGCCGGTAAAACTTAATTCTGTGCGGAATAACTACAACTTGAGTAAATTAAGTGAAAAGGCTGCGCAGAACCCAATTACTCTCTGTCCCCTGGACACTTGGGAACAGAGTTCATTTCCCTGTAATGAACAGCGTGGTGAGTGACAGCCTGGCTCAGAGCTGGTTCCATCAGAGTAAATGGGGAGATATGGAGTGGTTTGGAAGGGTTATGCTTGTGTAGATGGAGATGTGGGGATGCAGGAGCATTCATCTGTGAGTCTCCAGCCCCGTCTGGCTTCCCAGGATCATCTTTATTATGGAAACCACATGTTAATAGAAAGCAAAGCAGCAGTGAAAGGTGCCCAAGTGTTTCCCTTCAGATTATCCTGCTTCTATTTGCTTGAAGGTCTCAGCTTCCAGGCAAGCGCTGTGCAGGCAGAACCATTCTCTGTGATGAGGGAGATAAGGGAGGACTGCTCCAGGCAAGCAGCTGCCTCACAGCTTGCAGGAAGGAATACAGAAAGATGCAAACCCAAACGTATATGGGAGCTAGAAAGTGGTGTGGCAAAGGAATTGACCTGCGCTGTCACAGCCCTGACTGGGTGACCTGCAGCAAATGGTTTCAGGCTGTTTCTCTCTTGCCCAGCAGCGTGTCATTTTGCTCACTCCTCTCCTCTGATTGCAGCAGGTTTGGGAGAAGATGATGTGCTTCGGTGTGTGTATTGAACTTTGCACAGAAGCCTCTCGTTCCAGCTGGTGCTGTAATTCATGGAGCGTGCTTTGTAAGGAAAAGGAGTGTGCTGGAATAAGGCAGGAGGGAACCCACGGTGAAACCCTCTGCTTGTGTTTCGTTCTGTGTGTTTAAAGTGGAAAGCCGAGAGCTTGTTTATGTCAAATGGACATTTAAGAGTTTCCTGGGTTTTGGGAGCAGATGGGGTGCCACATGTAACAGGAGTCAATTTGGTTGCTGTGATGCTGGTGAATGCAGAGTTGACAGTGCATGTTATTCCCATTAGAGTGAAGGATCTTGCCCATTCCCTTTACCTTTTTGGCTTTTATGCAGCTTCCTGTGTGCCCCTCCAGCTCCAGAGGGATTATCCAGCATGCTGGACTTGATGGGCTATCACCCTATGAGTCCCTGCAGCCCATACCTGGTCCCTTGCTTGAAGTTAGGGATGCCTGCAGCAGGTTTGAGCCAGCACAGCTTGCTTGCAGGAGTCGTTGTGGTGCATCGAATAATAACTGCACGAGAGAAGGAACTTGCAGAGCTTTGTTACGCATAATATCCAGCCCATGAAAGACAGCTGCTGCTGCTCTATGGAGTATTATATCCCTCTAATCAATATCAGGGAGGAGGAACTGTTGGGCAACCTGTTTCCTATTATGGGCACTTACGCAATGCTTGGGTTGACAAAGAACCTTGTACCAACTGCAGGCAGCACATGTTCAACATGCTCCTCATATATCATGGAGCAAGCCAGCCAAATACCCAGATGCTCTTTACAACTAACTTTGGAGAGGAGCAAATGACAATGCAGCAGTTTCCACTGGGTGAAACTCCTTTGGCTTTGAGTCCTCTGTGATCCCCTTTGCTCAAGTCTTGTGACCCAGGGGAGGAAGCTGATGATCCTACACAATAAAGCCCATAAATACCAACCATGTAGGCGAGTGGAGTGGTGTGATCTGATGTCAGGTGTGAAGGACCAGGAGCCAGCACTGCTGGGCTGTTTTTCTGCTGCTGCCACTGATTCATTTTGACTTGGAGCAAGTCATTTAATCGCTCAGTAATTAATCCTATTCATACAGCTAAATTGAGTAGTGCCAGGTACACGAGCTCACGCTGCAGGCGCACTGTGGCCATTCAAACAAATCACAGCAACACCTAGAATAGAAGAGAATGTGTTTTATTTCAAAGCATCCTGCCCTGCCACTTGAATCCTTCCCATCACATCCCTAAAAAGGGCCTGTGGCAGGTCTCTGAACAGCTCTGCTTCCTTAATGTGGGAAGGAGTGATGCACACTGGACAGAGCTGGGGTATCCATCACCTGCCTCAACAAATACGTGTTAATGAAGTTCTTGGGGAGACTGGGAGGGCTGGCACTAGGGAACAGCAGATAATGTGTGCTGGCTTAGACCTGATCATCACCCTGGCCCTTTGGTTTGCCAGCCTGAGGACCTCAGCCCTTCCTGCTTTCCTAATCCTTACAGTGTTTAACCACAGAGCCACTGAAGTCAATCAGAGCCAAGTGTTTGCAAGCAGGGCCGGCGCCTTCTGCCCAGTGTTTTTATTAGCTCAATACAAACTGCAGCAGAGCACTTATTGATTCCAGTGATCCATTGCCATCAGGAGCATCATTTGTAAACTTTTGGGGAAGCAGGAGTGATAGCAAAGCCTTGCTCTATGATCCGAGTCCCTTGGGCATCCAAAGTACCTTTACTGAGTGGAGCATTTACTCGCTAAGACTTGACTCCAAGCTTTGCTGGTCGGTTAGGAAAAGCAAGCAGATACAAAGAGCTGCAAAGCCTATTGTTACCCACAGCCCCAGCTGTGTCAGGCTGGAGGCCGTTGCCCATACTGCTTAACCTCCATGCTACATGGGAAGATGCAAGACCTCTTACATTGAATTAATGCAGTCTGGAGATGCTTTCTTGTGCTCACAGTGAGTAAAATTCAACATCTGTGGACCTTTAGCTGCAGTACAGGGCTTTGCTTAAGTTCCTCTGTCCTTATTCTTGCTCCTGGCAGACCCCTGTAATTGTTCTGTGTTTCCCCCTATAATTATGCATGTTATTGTGTCTCAATCTGCTACTGAGTGGACCAATTCGTTGACTAAAGCTGCTATTTTGTCATGAATTAAGCATGTTTTGCTGGCCAGATGTGGCACCACTGCTGCTCCATCAGGGAATACTTCCCCTTCTTTGCCTGTTCTGCACGTACATGAGGGATGTGAGTGTTTAGGGCTCTTCACAGATGGAGCATGCACACAAAAAGTGGGATGCTGGGATAAGCAGATAAGCATCTTCTTCATTTAGCTTTGGAAAATGACAGATCTCTATCACTTGGAGGAGTTTCTCGGCTAAACAGTGGCAGTAGATCCATTGGGGAAGCAAAAACCTTAATACAAAGTTGGGACAGTTTAAGTGGGATTTACAAACCTACCCAGTGTGGATGAGGGCTTTGGGTGGGAATTAAGTACTCCAGTTCCCCCAGATGGCTTAGAAAGTTCTGTTATTCTCCAAAAAGAAGCCCTGGAAAGCCACCAGTAAATGTGTTTTGCCAGAAGAAGAGGGAATTTGGGCTGCCTGGCTTTTAACTTATTAGGAGCTATGGGAGGTTGTGGCTAAACAGAGGATGCAACTGTGCAATAAAGCTCTTGCTATCCCCTTCGGTGCAACTTTTACCTGCAATTGAGATGTCAGTTTGTCCAGTGCAATTGAAGAATACATAAATCCATGTGTATTTTCTGTTTTCCGTGCTATATCTGTATAGGTGGTGGACCCATATGGACTTTTAGAGACACTAAATTTCATTTAGGAGGAGAAAATGAAAGGGAAAGCCACGATGCTGCCAGAGGTACAGTGTGTGGATTAGGTTTGCTGGAGCAAGCAATCTGGGCTCCTGACTTCTCCTTATTACACAGATATCATCTTTCCTTCTTTTCCAGGTCCCCAGGACCACAATTCCAAGTCATTTCCATAGTCCTTTCCTCAACTATACTTTCTTCTGCCTCCTTCCTTTCCGTTGATTAGAGATGGTGGTGTCTGGTGGAGTGATTGCTCTGGGGATAGCACCGGACTCGAGATGGATTGGGAGCCATCCGACAATATCTTGCCTCTGGTCCTGGCCTCCGTGGGGGAATTTTAAGCGTGTTGAAGTGATGGCTATGCACAAATTCCCAGCTGCTGGGATGTGTGTTTGGGCTGGCTGGCTGGCCGGGAATTCATGAGGAACTCTTGTGTTTGCAGCTGTCTCTCGGATTATATCTGTATCGATCCTGCCTGTCCACGGCCAATGGGAAATATGTGGAAATGATGAAGCTCTTCTGAAGGGGAGTTCATAATCTTGCTCAAACAAAGCCAGGCCCCCCGAGGGCAGGATGAATGGTCTGTGTATAGCCTATTTTGAGGAGATATGGCTATCACATCTTGTTCCCCTTGTTTTACTGGGATAACATTCAATTACCCCTGCCAACAACAGCTTCCCGTAAGGGTTGTTGAGACATCTAATCCCTTGCCCCAGTTACTCTAGATGAGAAATACAAGTAGTCTGCAAGTCTGCCTGGGGCTGAGAGGATCAGATTTAGGACTCTGCAGTGGTAGCCTAAAGACTGGTGTCTGGAAGAGGTCATGGAGCTGGAGGTCAGCTTTGGCCCCAGCTCTGCCATGGCTTTGCTGCTTGACACGGGCAAATGGCTTCATTTAGAACCATAGAATCACAGAATGGCTTGGGCTGGAAAGGACCTTAAAGCTCATCCAGTTCCAACCCCTGCCATGGGCAGGGACCCCTTCCACTGGAGCAGCTTGCTCCAAGCCCCTGTGTCCAACCTGGCCTTGAGCACTGCCAGGGATGGGGCAGCCACAGCTTCTCTGGGCACCCTGTGCCAGCACCTCAACACCCTCACAGGGAAGAGCTTCTGCCTTGTATCCAACCTGAACTTCCCCTGTTTCAGTTTGAACCCATCACCCCTTGTCCTGTCACTGCAGTCCCTGATGCACAGCCCTTCTCCAGCATCCTTGTAGCCCCCTTCAGACACTGGAAGCTGCTCTGAGGTCTCCACTCAGCTTCTCTTCTCCAGCCTGAACATCCCCAACGTTCTCAGCCTGGCTCCATATGGGAGGTGCTCCAGCTCCTGAGCATCCTTGTGGCCTCATTTTGTGGCAGGGTTTGAGCAAAAGGCTGTGGATGATGGTTTTGGGGGTTAAGTTAAGGCAGAGTTCCTGCTACTTTGTCATTCATCAGCTGAGAAGCAGCAGCATCTTCTGCAGGGAAGCTTCTCTGTATCCCACGCTGTGTGAGCAAGACCTCAGCAGAGCTGTCAGCAGGTAACAGCCTTCACTTGCTGTTAAGCTGGGGTGGATTTGTGTGGGCATCCCAGGGCTTTACCTCTCTAACAGCCCTGTATCAATGCCTGACAGCACCTTCCTATTTGTATACCCAAGCAAGGAGACAACTTGTGAGACACCCGCACTTAGCCCCTGCCAATGCCAAGAGCTTGAGAAGTCCCTAATGTATTTAGAGAAACACACTGTCTTGCCATGTCTGCTTTGGAGAAACCATGCTAATCCTTCCTGAAAAGCCCAAAGGGGGATCCAAAGCAGCTTTTCATTAGCCAGACAAGCCCTACAAAAGACATACAACAGGAGGGATGCTGCCCTGCCTGCTGAGTGGTGGGGGATGGTGTGTGGGGGGAAGGAGAGATGCAGCCCTTGTGCTGAGAGTGGGAAGAGGACTGTGGGTACCAGCATCACTTTGGGAAGGTGCTGGGAGCTTTGCATTGCACTGGTGGGTGGGAAAACGTGGGATTCCTCCCTCAGATTGCACTGTCTTTAGGGGCTGTAACCCCTGAGAATAGGTACGTGCTCTTTTCCCACTGGAGCCTGTCCAGGCTCATTCCTGGACAGCCTATTGATGGATAGCCCTGGCTGCTGCCTGCAGGCGGGCAGGGCTGCCTGGCGTGTTTCTCTATGCATGTGCAAACAAGCTATCCCTGATGCAGCGACTTTATGGCAAAATAACTATATCCAATGGATTGGGCTGTGCAGTTTCTTGCTGAGCCAGTACAGGAACTGAGCATAAACAAGTCCAAACTGCGTGGAAAGCACTTATTTAGGCTTCCTGCTGCATTTAGGGAAGGGTTGGGAATTCATTTCTCAATGAGGCTAGCTGAGCTCTTGTTGATAGCGTATATCCTCAGGACACTGCAAGCTGCAAGGTCATTAACAAGGCTGTGCACATGTAAATACTCTGCTGCTTGCTTTTCTTTAGACCTGCTGTGCATCAGACCCCAAGCTGCTGTCTCTGCTTCCCCCTCACCTCTCCAAGCTGATAGAGCCTTGAGCTGCAGGAGGTTCCATTGCAGCCAGCTCGGGATCGGGCTAATGGGTGATGCTAACAGGTTGTGGTTGGAAAAGGATGCGTTTTCCTAGGCTGGAGTAGCTAGATCCAGCTGGACGTGACTTGCACACAGTCCCCTTCTTGCAGTAGCTGGGAGGGGGCTCTGGTGCTATCTTGCAGGCACAGCATAAAATCATTTCCAGTGGTGGGAAGTGACTTTGCTGGATGGATAAAATCTTGTGAAATGACTCGGGGGGGAAGAACAATTTGTTTCAGTCTCCTTCTGCCGAGATACTGATGCTGGAAACATCCTGATGTGCCAGACCTGCTCTCTCTGTACCCATTTAAATGCTGGTTCGCAGCTTTTCTGTTGTTTTGCATGGGTGTGATTGTGGCCTTGGGGACAAGGGTTGCACTAAAGCAGATAAAAGGCTTTTAAATCTTTAGGCTTGCTCTGTGGATGGGTAAGCACCTTCTAAGGTGTTCTGTGACTAAAAAGGGGTAAATCCTACCAAGGCCACGAGAACTGGGTGAAATTAACACACTGCTGAAGAGCTGGGTATATATATCTGCATGCATTAACATATGGCTGGATATCTGCTAATATATATATATATATAGGGATAGGTATTTAGGTGTGACTTGGTACAGGGGTGTCAAGGCTCTCCTGCTGACATGGGAAGATGAAGTCAAGTGAGTCTTGATTGAAATGGCTTTTTCTTCCCATTCCAGGGCTGTTGGTGTGTTACAAAACATCCAAGGGATGTTTTATGAGAGAAGAGTATCATCTCACACGAGCGTGAATGAGTCTGCCCTGTGATTATCCTAATGGAATTGGGGATTCAGCTCTGCCTCTGTGTGGCTCCTCTCCTTCTTTTAAGGTGTTTTCCCCCCACTCTATAGCTTGACAGATTGACACCAGAGTGCCTCTGTTATCACAAGCTGGAAAGGCTGTGTGTAAGGGAGAGCAAAGTGATTTTTCCTAGGATAAGAGAACTCCAACTTTCCTTCCTCCCTTTTTCATCAGCACTGCCTGTGAGAGGTCCTTGGTCCGAGCAGCAGGAGTGCTGCTGATGCTCTCAGTGGCTTAGATGTGCTGGTAGCCCCAAGCATCAGGGATACTGGTCCAGTTGGGTGTACCTGATGGCTCCTTCAGGGAATGGTACCCAGAGCCTAATATCAGTTGCCTGGGCAGGATTTTCTCTACACATCTCAGTGATTGACTTCAGAGCAGAAAGGTTTACATCTTGGATGAGTTTTGATCTTTTCTAATACAGCAATGAGCTTCCTTATGGGTCTCTTCCACCTCTTAGTTTCTGTGGAGCACTGTTTCTGCTCCTCCATCAACCCAGGCTTGTCAGAGGCAAGTGGGATAAAAAGCCACAGACCTCTCTTGTTAGAGACATGCTTCTGTGGCTTTCCTGAGGGCTCAGGAATTGCGCTACGAGCACTCCCAGAGAAGCAAACACACTTTGTACAGCATGTTTAACCTCTCTGGGCCTCTGTTTCCCCTTTTATAAAGGTGTAATACTCGCAGAGATGCTGTGAGGATCAATTACTGCTTGTGTGTTGAGATCCCTGGATAAAAAGAGTAGAGAATTATCCTGCCAGTCTGCCTCAAATCTTGTTTTCATTAAGATTAACACTCTTCAGTAAACAGACCCGTTAGAGCCGTATTAGGTGTTTAATAAGTAATATGTAGTTGATATCCCTCACAGTGTCTTTCTGTCGTGGGGAAAGCACAGTAACAAGCCTGTTGAAGTGAAACATCCCACTCTAATTGCTCTTCTCTCTGTATTAGATTAGTGTTACTTTAGGTTACATGAGGGTGACTGGGTGGACCTCATCACAATTCCTCATCTCAAGGGCACGGAGGTAACAGGAGACACGGGAAAAACAGGACTCTGGACGTTGGTGAGGCCAAGATATATAAACCTAACTCTCCCTCTGAAGTCTGGAGGGAGGCAGCTCAGGGCAAAGAGGGTGATTGAGGAATGGGCAGAGTGTTGTCAAATCCTGCTGCATTTGGCATCTGTTCCAAAGAGAACCATCAGGTACTGTGTTTTCCTCTTGCCTGCAGGCAGTATCTGCACATACTTGCCATGTAGTTATGAAATAAGGCTGCTTTAAATGGGGTGCTCACCACAAATGGAGAGTCAAGTAGGGTTGCATTCCCACCCATTGTTGAACTCCGGGTGGCGTGACAAAGTCCACAAGAGGAAGAATTGCTGGTTTGTTGCATCACCCGCTCTTTCAATTTACCTTCTTTGTTGCTGTTTCATGCTCACCCAGACCCTTCCAGGCCAGGACCTCTCAAATCCTCTTCCTCCTCACTCACAGGGACTGCCCTACAGCCCTGACCATGCGAACAGCTCTTTGTTTCGCCCTGTATCAGGGGTTTTCTTGCCAGACTTGGCTGACAAAAGCTATGGAGCTGAAGAAAAATAGAGTTTTAAAAGCCAACAGCCAGAACTGGGTCCTCAGCTGGGTCAAGCATAGAGCTGCGCTGATTTACACTTGGCTGAGGTTCTGGCCCATAATCTTTTGTGATCCATCATAAATATTACGTTGATTTAAAATGAAGAGGTCTGTCTCAAACCTGGCTGAGCTTTCGGTATATAGTGCAGCCTTTGGGAGCCTGCTTCCATTTTATCCTTGCTGCCTGTGCAGACAACTCCAGCTCTTGTAGTGAGGGGCCCAGAGCTGAACACAGGATTCAAGGTGCGGACTCACCAGTGCCCTGTGCAAGGGGACAGTCAATGCTCTGGCCCTGCTGCCACACGGGTGCTGATCCAGGCCAGGATGCTGGTGGCTTCTTGGTTACCTGAGCACAAGCTGCTCATGTTCATCTCCATCGATCAACACCCCCAGGTCCTTTTCCATGAGCAGCTTTCCAGTTACTCTTTCCCAAGCCTGGAGCATTGCAGGGGGTTGCTGGGGCCAAGTGCAGGACCCATCAAGTTTTGGAGAAGTTGTCTTTATCTGAGAGGATGCCCTGACCCTGCGTGAGTGCAGACCCATCTCTGTCTTGAATACTGGGTGGCATTCCCAATCTGTATGCCATAGACTGATGAAGATAGCGGAGATGCAGAGAGCATCTCTGCTGCACTTCAAGGCAGGCATGAAATGACTGTAAGGCTTTGGCTGTAGGTTCCCTCCCTGGGGAGGTCTGTACTGAGCTATCACTGCTTCAGAGTACTGCTCTCTGCTAAGTCCTAAGGAAATCCCATTCTGCCCACCAGCCTAGAAAGGAGTCTGCAGGATTTCTCCCAGCCTGGAAATAATGGGAGAGTAACAGCAATTAAGAGGACAGGCTCAGCCCATCTCCCGCTGCTCGGCAGAGAAGATCAAGGCAGGTTTGTCACTGTTTGAAGACTGGCCTTTGAGAAACTCGCCAGTGAGGATGTTCTGAAATCACTCCGAACCTTGTAAGTCGTTGCTGCCGTGAATACATATGGGTTGAATGGAGTTTTATCTGGAGAGGAGCCTGCAGGCGGTCTTCCCTGCTGCCTGGTGAAGGGAGATAGAGCCAGTGGGAGCCGAGTCCCAGGGTGATGTGCTGGGAGGAGATGCATAAACTGGTGGTATAGATGTGTCTGCCTTTCGTCCTGCTCTGATAGTCTAATATAGAGTCTAATATAATATCTAATATATCTAACATAGATAGTCTAATATAGCTGGGCATCATGTGGCAAAGGCTATCCGAGAGTGGAGAAGAAGAGATGTAGGAAAGACCTTAGGGCAGCTCCCAGTGCCTAAAGAGGCTGCAGGAAACCTGGAGAGGGGCTTGGGACAAGGGCCTGTAGGGCCAGGCCAAGGGGAATGGCTTGAACCTGCCCGAGGGGAGACTGAGATGAGCTCTTAGGCAGAAGCTCTTCCCTGTGAGGGTGCTGAGGCGCTGGCACAGGGTGCCCAGAGAAGCTGTGGCTGCCCCATCCCTGGCAGTGCTCAAGGCCAGGTTGGACACAGGGGCTTGGAGCAAGCTGCTCCAGGGGAAGTGGTCCCTGCCCATGGCAGGGGTTGGAGCTGGATGAGCTTTAAGGTCCCTTCCACCCCAAACCATGCTGGGATTCCATGATTCTATCTCTGTCATGTCAGTGCCTCTTTAGCGAAGGTCTGTGGGTAGGTTTTGGGCTGACAGCAGTGTCCCAGCCTGGCGCAGTGTCCCTAGCTGCACTTCTTTATGGGATGGAGCATGTGTGTGAAACCCTAGCTTTTTACATAAACCCCAAGACCCAGCAGGCACTGCTGCCCCTGGGCCATCAAGCCATCCATCTTCGCACCTTCTCCATCACACAAGGAGCCAGCAAGGAGCTGTGTGGGCAGCATGTCAGCCTGCAGCCCCTGTTGTTTGCAGCCTTCTGGCACTTGGATGGAGCTGCCCAGAGCTCCCCAGGTTGAGCAGGCACGTTTTTAGCTCTGCTGCTATGGTGTCAGGGCAGCTTGATCTTTCAGTGCCCCAGCAAAGTCCTTGCCAGCCCCCGGGCACCAGTAAATCCTCCAGTGTGGGACCTGGCACTGCTGTTTGCCAGGTTCTGACTGCTTTGAACCAAGGCATTGCATCTCGAGAGCAGCTTTATCTGAGCTCCCTTTGATGCTCACCAAGCTGTACCAGGTTAAGCCAGCTGAGTGCCTGCATTAAGTCCTGGCCCTGGGCTTTGGCAGAGGGGAATGCTTCCGGAGAGCATTCAGTGTCCATCACTTGCTTGTGTATCAGTGCTTGGGGTGTCTGCACCTCTGACCCCGTTGAAACCCCCATTAAGAAGTTCTCGCCTCCAGAAGCCAAGCTCAAGAGATGGCTCCAGCAATATGCAGGGCTGAATTAAACATGTGTGGTTGCTTCTTGTAGGCTCTGGCTGGTTTTGGGGCAGGGAGGGTGCAATTTGCTCCCAGCATTCTTTCCAAGCAATTTTGAGCTGTTGGAGGCTGCTACAGTCAGTGTGGTTATGACTTTTATCTGCTCTTGTCTTGAGATACCTGTTAATGCACGTAGCTCTTGGTGAGGCTCTCATTACTAGGTCATTCAGCTAACAAGGGTTTCATTTTCTTTTCCTTGCTCCACATTCATTTAGTTCAGTAGTTTCCTTCCCTCTGGAAACTCAGATGCCACATCTTGGTTTTCAATGAGGTCCCTCTAGGTATTATGGCTGCAACAGGCATTTGGTTTTCCAGCTGTGAATAAAACCAACCACCACCACCACCCCTCCCCATTTGAAAGGACAAGTTTTCCTTGTATAGCTGTGCTGGGTGCTGTCAGAAAGAGCAATACATGAGAAAAGGTTGGAAAGGTACTAGGAAAAGTTTCTTCTGTTAAAGATGTCCATATCCCAAGGAAGTTGGTAGACCAGAGACAGCCTTGGGGATGGTGGATGGATGCAGCCACCGTAACCACGGTCTGAGGTACCTTCTTGACCATCCTTCCCATGTGGATCGTGTGGCTTGTCTGGTGCAGGGCTGTGGAGGAGGACGGGAGGCAGAGGTGCTGCAGGGCTGATGGAGGGGAAAATGCTGCCATAAATTAATCAAACGAGGCATCTCACAAGATTGAATTAGCTCCTGATTTATGACTGCAGTGCTGCTGCTTCTGCAGTGCCTCTGCTCCTCGCTCATCCCTCACCCCCTGATTTATGGGGAAGCTCCTGCTCAGAAAGGGGCTCCTGTGGCAAGCGGATGGCTAAAACCAGCCATCACATCGTGTTGTTCCTCAGGACTTCACCTATTTGAGTGCTGCAAGAGCTTGATTTCCAGGTGTATTGTATAGCTCTACAACAGGAGCTGCCTTTAGTCCTGCCTCTTGCTCATCCTCTGCCTCAGTGCCACCAGCATAGCCCCTGTTAGCACCTTCCTGCAACCACCTTCCCCCTGACCTGCTGCAGAAAGGTCTTTCCAACCCCTTCAGATTGGAGTTCTCTTCCAAGAGATGTTTCTCCTGTGGGGGATCCAAATCCCTTCCGAGAGTTCCTGTGTCTTCCTTATTGTGCCTGTAGAGAAGAGTATGATTTGTTTGGACGTGCCCAATACGTTTGCGCACTATTCAAGGCAGCAGTAGGTTGTCAGAGCATGAAGAGGGCTGAGCACGGGTGGCTCAGCCCACTTCATGTGGGAAATAGGGATGTATAGTTTGGGATGAGTTAGAAGAGGAGAAATGCAGAGCATCCATGGAGAGGACGGGGATTTGGAGAGAAATGAGGTGCTGCCTACCTGCGGGCTGTCTTGTTCGCATACTGTCTGTGTAGGACTCATTCAGCTGCCTTCATTCCACATAGGAAAAGCATTTTCCAAAGAGCCAGCCCTTTCCCTGGCAGTCAGCGTCCCTCTGTGGGGTGGAGAGCAGGAGGGCAGTAGCCCACAGCCTTGTTTGCAGCGATGTTCCCTGGGTACCCAGCATCAGAGATGAAGAATAGAAGCAGCTCTTCTGTCTTTCTGCAGTGTATTGATTTTTTGCTCCCTGCTCCGGCCTTTTGCTCGTCCTGGCGCAGTGGAATGAAATATAAGGTTTGAAAAACTAAAAATACAGAAAGTGACAGCTTCATTGCTCCGAGTGATGGGATTTCAACGGGAAGCGTGACCTGAAAAACTGGAGATGATGCCATCCTGGCCTGTCTCCGCTAGCCTGGAGACAAAGGGAGCGGCAAAAGGAAGGGGGCTCAGGGCTGGGATGCGGAACTGTGGCACCATCGTGCTTGGGAGCAAACCTGCTCCTTCCATAGAGCCAGCTTTGGAGGTTTGGGAATGGAAGGGATGTCTGTAGTCATAGAATCAGACTGGTTTGGGTCACGGTAAAGAACTCCTTCCTTATATCCAATGTGAACTTCCCCTGTTTCAGCTTGAGCCCATCACCCCTTGTCCTATCACTACAGTCCCTGATGCACAGTCCCTCTCCAGCATCCTTGTAGCTCCTTTGGGACACTGGAGGCTGCTCTGAGGTCTCCACTCAGCTTCTCTTCTCCAGGCTGAACAGCCCCAGTGTTCTCAGCCTTTGTATGGATTTGAAGTCCCAGGATATGGGGATGTGCTCTTGTCCTGGCCACACATTTGCTTGTGATCCATCAACTTGCCATGTCCTTGTGTACCCATCTGGGAAGTGAAGGTGGGTCTGGGACCTGTAGGTGACGGAGCAGGGATAACCCTGGTGCGCTGTTGCTGTATGTCTTGCGCTGCTGTACCTGCTACTGTGATTTTAAAGCTATTTGCAGGCTTCTGAGAGGTTAATTAGCAACTGCTGCAGCTCTCTGCAACGAAGCAGCCTGGCTTTGGTCAGAGAGTGCCCAGCAGGGTTGAAATGACTTGTCATTTGCCTTGTTTTCCTTGGCCATTTGAATGGTTGAGTCTCTCCTAATTGGCATCGTAACCACTGGGGTGATACACTCAGAGGTTCTGGATTGAATTCCTTATTTTTGGAAGGGGGAAGCCAGGCAGATGCTGCAGAAATGAAGCAGTGGGGTTTAATTCCTTTGTGTTGTTTGAGAGGCGATGCAGAAACAAGAAATCCTTTGGGTTTTCTGTGTTAGGCTGGACTCATTGTGGGATTTGGATGGTGCGGGTAGAGGTTAGGTGGGATCTTCATCCTTTTTATCCTCCCTAGTGCTGTGGGAAGGCTGGAGCCATACAGGTTGCAGGTACCAGCAGAGACGGGTTATTTTGGATGGTGTTTCAGGGTGGGAGATGGGTTGATTCGTGCGTTCCTAGCAAGGAATTACACAGCAAACCTAAAGCAAGCATAAAACCTGCATCGCAAGGACTGTATGGATGTGATGGGTGTCTACCAATCTCCTAACTCCACTTATTGCTGCCAGGCTCCCAAAACCAAGGGGTTTAGGATCCATGTGAGCCCTTGGGAGTTTCTGTACCCCACTGCAGAGCCGAGCTGAGCTTGTTCTGATGCAATCTGATGGCGATGAATGGGACATGACACCTGCGTCTGTGATTTAACTCGAGTCATCCCATGCCACGCTGTAAATCAATAAACAACACGTAGCCGCTGACAGCATTTACAGTTCCCCCTATTACTGCCAAGCAGCCCATTTTCCGTGCATGAAAGAGGCATTTACACCCCATTTAGCTGTGCTTTGAGCCAGGATCCTGTTCCCGGCAAGAGCGGAGGCTTTGACAGGTGACATTAGGAGAAGGGGAGATCTACAGCGCTCATTTGCAAGAGACCTGAGCCAGGGGTTGGGAAACATCTTGTCCATCACCCTAATGGCCGATGTGCAGGAAATAGAGGGTGGGTAGGAAGGGATACAGCCACACTGGTATTTCCCTATGGATCACATTCCTAGGAGGGAGGGAAATATGTTTCCCTTTCTATCCCGGCTGGGGAAAGGTGTTGAGCTGAGTGACAGGGAGAGAAAGGACGAGGGAGAAGCAGGGACATGCACTGAGAGACATCTTGGAACACCTCAACTGTCCAACTTGATTTTATTTAATGGGCTTTGCAATCTGGTGATTAATCTGGTAATCAGAGCAAATGGTACAGCAAGAGCTGGCAATGAGCAATAGAACCTCCAGTACACACAAACCCTCTTTTTCTTCTCCTTGCCGAGAAATTGGCGTGTTGACATCTCTCCCCTTTATGAAAGGCGGCAGGATGGGGAGGGAGGTGCATGGGAAAGGAAAAGCAGGTCCCTGCGTTAGGAAAACCATCTCAGCAGGGCTCAGAACACTTCCCATCTCCTCGCTGAGGGAGGCAGGGAGCAGCTCCTCCACCCTGAATGTAGGCAATGAGCATCAACTGGTGCAAGTATTCTTGGGGAGGAGGCATAGACAGGGATCAGATCAGCTGCTCTTGGAACTGCAAACAGAGAGTTTTGTCTTATTTCCTGGAATTCCACCAAATTCCTGAATTATTCCTCCAAGAAAGGCCCCACTTTCTCTCCACCTGCCTTTATTGCTTGATTTTGTTAGGGTTTTGCTGCTGCACTTGGTTAAAAAGGGCACTTTGTGACCAAGAGGGAGAGCCATGGTTAGGGAGCAGCAAATGGGAGCAGGGAGTTTGCAAAATGTGCTGCTCGAACATCATTTTGGCAGGGGAGGGACATAAATCCAGGCATGTTTCTCACATCCCCCATCACATTTTGCTGCAGACTTCCACCAAAACAAGTCCCCTAAGCCACAAACGCAGCTTGGCGAGAGACAGAGCTGGTGTTGATGCTGGAGGAACAGTATTCCCATATGCTTTGCTTAGTCCAGATCTGCTTCCAGTAAATACCCTCAGCAGCCAGTACTGAAGTTCGACTGTCTGCCAGTCATCCTCAGCTAAGTCTTGCATGTATTTATCCATTGCAACTCCCCTTCTGGGTATCTGGGGCTGTTCTTTCCCCACCTCCTTGAGCTTTTAGTGTAACCCTCATGGGACCGGTGAGGAAGCTCCAGTCCTCTGGTGTTAAGGGATGCAGTGATGGGGACGGTGTTTCCACACTGACTCAATGCCAGACCGAAATCTGCAGGATGGAGCAAGCTGTCAAATGGGAAACAGCACTGAAGATCATGCAAGAAGTGGGAAACAGAATGCTTAAGTGCAATTTCTCTTTATGAAGGTTAAATATATCAAAGTGTGTTGCTGCTTCTTATATGAAAGGTTGGTTTGGATGCTTGCTTTCAGATGAGAAACTAGTCATGGAAGGTTTTGGAGCCACGTTTTGGGTTGGGAGGGACCTTAAAGCTCATCCAGTTCCCTGCCATGGGCAGGGACCCCTTCCACTGGAGCAGGGTGCTCCAAGCCCCTGTGTCCAACCTGGCCTTGAGCACTGCCAGGGATGGGGCAGCCACAGCTTCTCTGGGCACCCTGTGCCAGCGCCTCAGCACCCTCACAGGGAAGAGCTTCTGCCTAAGAGCTCATCTCAGTCTCCCCTCGGGCAGGTTCAAGCCATTCCCATGGTCCTGTCCCTACAGGCCCTTGTCCAAAGCCCCTCTTCAGGTTTCCTGCAGCCCCTTCAGGCACTGGGGCTGCTCTCAGGTCTCCCCTTCAGGAGCCTTCTCTTTTCCAGGCTGCCCCAGCCCAGCTCCCTCAGCCTGGCTCCAGAGCAGAGCTGCTCCAGCCCTCGCAGCATCTCCATGGCCTCCTCTGCACTTGCTCCACATCCTTATCCTCCTATGTGCTTCTCAGTTTCAACCCCAAAAACCTTAATATCAGCATCCACAAACTCATTAAAGCTCCTGGAAGGTGCTTTCCCATCCTCTGACACCCAGCACCCTCATTAGCGTTGCCTGATTTCACTTTGCCGCCTTGGCAAAGATGTCCTGCGTGCCCTCCTCTGCCCTTCTCTGGGTTGCTGAGCACTGTGCTTTAACTCCGAAGGAGATACACCCATCTTTCCGCATCTTTCCCGTCTTCCCTTGGCTGTCTGTCACCTTTTGCTGCCAAATTTCCTGGACTGTGAAATGAAGCTTTTATTATCCTCCAAATGGGGGGGGGGGGGGGGGGGTTGGGAGATAGAAATTAAATTAGTGAAATTAAAAAGCTGATGATGATGACGACGACTGTAACCCAACTCGCACCCTTTTCATTACGCCTCACGGAGCGAGACAGCAGGCGCTGAGCTGGGGCTTCTGCTTGGATTGCTGTAAAGAACCCAACTTCTGCTTTCAAATTAACCTGTCAAATCCTATATTTCTAAAGGAATTGAAGGCAGGAGAATGAGGGTCCCGGATATTCCCACGCATCAATTAAAAGGGGGAAAATTAATTACAATTTACTGGCATTACCACATTAGAGCTCTCTTGATAAAGAGCAGAGCGCTCCGTGCTCTGGAAGAAGTTAAAAGAGGGGGTGAGGAGGGATGGAGGGAGGGCCTGGTGCTGGCAGCCCCCTCCAGAGCACTGCCTGGGGTTCGTGTTTCCTCGGAAGAGCTGTTTTGGGACATGAGGGCTATGGATGCTCTTAAAATCATTCTTTAGACCTTGACAGAGCCCATGGCTTGGGGCAGGAAGAAGCTGGTTCTTCTTGCCGGTTGTTTTTTGGGGGAGGTTTAACATTCCTGGCATCAGCCATGGGCAAAGATGAAG
Organism: Lathamus discolor; assembly: GCF_037157495.1. Lineage (NCBI taxonomy): Eukaryota > Metazoa > Chordata > Aves > Psittaciformes > Psittacidae > Lathamus > Lathamus discolor. Next base: position 1,316,974 of record NC_088900.1, read on the forward strand.
TTCATAGGCTTGGAAAGCCCACATATGGAGGTCGTATCTGAGGCAGCGATGTGAAATACTATAGTGCTGAATCCACACTGTGAATGGAGTTACATGTTGCTGGAGATCACCCTGAGACCCAGAGTTAGTACCCCTGGGAGTTAAGGGCTGTCTTATGTCCATATACAAGACTGCCCTGTGTGACAGTGCCTGTTTCCAGGCAGCTGGAACATGGATGTATAGTATTTGCCCTGGGGAGGTGAGATGAGGTGCTTGGAGCAATGATCCAGCTCCTGGGATTGGTCCCAGACAGCTCATTTTTCCCCCTCTTGCAGAACAAGGGCTGCTTTATGGCTGGGGTGTGCCACCTCTTATCAAGGACACTGCAGATGTGGTACAAAATGCCAGGGATGCTGTGGGATGGGAGGGAGAGCCCAGGGCTGCCTGGGCAGGATCCAGCCTCTGAGCTGCTGCTGTGATTGGAGCCGTGCAGGATGGGGAGGTGGGAGCTGCTGGGATGGATGCACTGGGAAAGAGGCTGCTTTTCTCATGCAATCCAGCTATGGCATCTTCTGCTTCCCCAGTAAGAGCCTAAATCCTGCTCCCTGGACAGTCCTGCCCTAGAGTGACCAAAATACCCGGTGAGCCTTCCATGGGGTACCACTGCAGGAAAGGGCTGCTTAAACCCAATGCTTTTCCTCCCCTGTTCCTAATCCCAAATTTCCCTGTTTCCACATGGGTTACACATGATCCATTCCAGTTCCTGCAGGAGGCTGCCAAATGCTTTATGTGTTCCATCCCTTGGTGTCCTTGCCCTAATACGAGCTGCAGCCCTATGGGTGCATCTCCTTCCTGTATGTCCCCTCCAGTGTATGCTGTAATGGGTGCCTGGGGTGGAGGGGGCCATGCCCTTTCTTGGGAGCTGTCTTGTCCAAACTGGCTGCTTGGGGCTTGCCCCTCTGTGCACGTCCCCCCATTCCCCTTTAGTGCATCTGAACCCAGCCATGAGGCTGAGTGAGCAGTGAGCAGAGCTCTTCCTCCAAGCTGATTTACACCAGAGAAGGATCTGGCCCTCCAGGGGAGCCAAGGGTGGGAGAAGCACTGGGGTTAGAGACCCCGAAAGCACAAACATCCCTCTGACAAGCTGTTTGAAGCCGAGTTGATCAGAGCAGGTGACAGCCCTGCCACATCTGGGAACGGTCTCGCTGTCCTCCTTGCTGACAGGAGGACTTTGATTCCTTTAATATATGATGTGTTCTGTCTTTTGCAATATTTGTTTTCGCCATCGTGGGGTTTATTTTATTTCATTTTTAGGGTTTCAGGTTTTTTTCTAACCTCTGCTGCTGCTTCTCAGCAGCCTATTTGCAATCTGGATGGGAGCTCTCTGGAGATGCCAAGGGATGGGGAAGCAGGAGGATAGCAAAGGTGATGCTTGGCTATCTAAGAACTCTGCCTGACCTATGAGGTTTCTGTTGCTTCTCCCCATCCTCCTCCATCCCCCTTTCCAGCTGGAATTAGGTGGTTGCATCCTTCCCATGTGGAGGAGGAGGGCAAGGGACCACATGTACCCATGTGAGCCCTGTTTGCCTGTGCCTGTGGGGCTCCCACACCTGGGAACCACAGGGGCCAAGCAGGCTCCGGTGCTGGGAAATGGTCCACAAGTCCCCTTGGATCTGTCCTCAGCAGTTCATGGGTGTTTTGCTGTTGTATGAGGAGCTTCTGGCTGGGTGACAGCGCATGGTGTGACATTGGCTGGTGAGGCTGCACCTCAAGTCCTGTGTTCAGCTCTGGACCCCTCACTACAAGAGAGACACTGAGGTGCTGGAGCAGGGACCAGAGAAGGGCAGTGGAGCTGGTGCAGGGCCTGGAGCACAAGGGTGATGGGGAACGGCTGAGGGACCTGGGGGGTTCAGATGGAGAAGAGAAGGCTCAGGGGGGACCTGATGGCTCCCTACAACTGCCTGACAGGAGGATGGAGCCAGGTCTGCTCCCAAGGAACAAGGGATGGGACAAGAGGAACTGGCCTCAAGCTGCCCCAGGGCAGGTTTAGATGGAGCTGAGGAACAATTCCTGCCCCAGAGGGTGCTCAGGCATCGGAACAGGCTGCCCAGGGCAGGGCTGCAGGCACCGTCCCTGCAAGTGCTCACACACCCTCAGTGCCATGGGTTAGAGGTGGCTGTGGCAGTGCTGGGGAACAGTTGGACTGGATGAGCTTAAAGGGCTTTTCCATCCTGGTTGATTCCATGATTGTGAAGCCTTCGGTGGCTCCTGGGAATTGTGGATGTTGCCACTTGGAGGCTGACACTCGCAAAACCTCTTGTGTGTTGGGATGCTAATAAGGCTTTTCCTCCTCCTCCTCCTGTGCGTGGTCCCCTCCTGTGTTACTCAGCTTGAAGGAAGGGAAGTACCCTCTTCGGAAACTCATGGACCATCAGATTTCAGCCCTTCTTCCCAGTCCAGCCCCTGCTCCTGCAGGATAACAAGCTGCCAGCAGCTCCACTGGAGCATTTCCAGCAGCTGGGTGCCCTTGGGCTCAGCATAGCATCTGTACCGATGCAGTATTCCCACTTGCCGGATGCTGCTCTCCGCACCCAGCCCCTGCCATTACCCATGGCTGCTGTGGATGGGCAAAACTCTTGCCTGGAGAGCCAGATTTCCTGCAGTTCCCTCTCCTGGCACATCCCTGTGGGTGCAAATGTTCATGCAGGTTGGAATGTGGGGCTGAGGCTCTGTGAGAGCAGAGAGCAGGGGATGCCTGTGCTGAAGGATGGGAAAATTTTGGGAATCTGTGTGTGGAGCAAGCATCTCATGCAGGGTCTGGAGAGCTCCTGCAGGCAGCAGGACACGGTGGCCAGGGCTGTGCTTTTCCAATGGGCTCCCGGAGCAGGATCAAGCTTGGGAGTGTGTTCCCCTTCAAAGTGTGCCGCCCGTATTCCTGGTGGGAAGGCAGGAGCGAGACCCCAGAGGGGATGAGGGAATGCTCAGCGCTGGCAGGGTGAGCTCCCTCCCATACAAAGGCTGACATAAATTCAAGTGGGTGCTGCAATTACCGCAGGCTCTGACATCTGAAACGAGCAGAGCCACCCTTGCTGTAACTCATTGCCTCTCTGATTACAAAGCAGAGCAGGGAAAAGTCAAATTAGCCAACAAAGCAAGAAGAGAAAGGGAAAAAGTCGTGCCTTGCTCTGGAGGTCGGGTTGTCTGCTAGGGCAGGACGGGAAGCAGCTCTGATGCCCTTGCCGAGCTCAAGTGATGTTGTCCAGACTCAGGTTTGAAGGTCTTTCACGTTGGGCATGGTGGGATGGAGAGGTTCTTCCTGGGGGATTTGGAGGTGCTGGTGTGAGGCAGGTGAGAGCAGAGCAAACCAAGGACGAACACTTGAGGGCATTTGCTTGAGCAAATCAGTTCTAAGGGTGCTGATGCACTGGCACAGGGTACCCAGAGAAGCTGTGGCTGCCCCATCCCTGGTAGTGCTCAAGGCCAGGTTGGATGGGGAAGGCCAGGTTGGATGGGGCTTGGAGCTCTAGTGGAAGGTATCCCTGCCCGTGGCAGGGATTGGAACTGGGTAAGCTTTAAGGTCCCTTCATCCCAAACCATTCCATGATTTTAAGCTCTTTCTGGAGAAGAGAGGCTGACAGGGGAGTTGGATGGGATGGAGATTGCTGCCTTCAGGTCAGTGATACAAATCATGCTCTCTGGTTGCTTACTGAAAGCCAGGCGTGATGTGCCTGACAGCAAAGCTGTGCTTTGAGCCTCTTAAAGCTCAAGAGCATGAATTTCCTCAATCCCTGCTCCCAAGCGACTGGCTGAAGGATGCTGGACAACCAAACTCCAGCTTCTCCTCACTGTCACTCTCTTGCCTGCATTTCCTAAGGGATTGTGCTCCTTCTCCACAGGCTGGGAGGAGGAGGGAGGAGGAAGGCACTGCTGCACCACTGGCTCCTTCACACCCACTGCATCTCTTGCATCCCATGCACATGGGCATGGAGCAGCAGAGAGCCCTGGGTAGCTGTAGCTCCTCTTCTGCTCTTCTCTCCCTTCTCCTTTCCCTCCTCCTTTTCCCTTTCCTTTCCCTCCTCCTTTTCCTCCTGCCAAGGTGCATTTCTACATCTGTTGGACTCGGCAATGTGCCAGCTTGGTTAATTACAGTCTGCTTACCTGAATTCCCATGGGCAATTCCAGCTGGATAATGCTACCTATCCTTGCCTTGCCTTAAAGAAACAACAAGCAGCAGGACCCTGCTGCTTTGGGGTGTAAATGTGGGTTTCCTGTTGCTCTGAGCACCTCCAGGGCAGCAGGAAGGTGGTTGTAGTAGTTTCCCTAAAGGCTTCAGACCTGGTCTGCTGCCTGTTTGTTCATCTTGTGGCTCTGGGATGGATCCAGCATCCATCTGTCCAGGCGAGGAGCCATCAGAATGGTGGGAAATGTACTTGGGAGCAGAGCTGGAAGCCACGAGCATTGTAGGAGGTGAATGAATGCACTTTGTGAGCTCTCTAATGGTTAAGTGGACAAGATAATGCGATACTTATTTTTCCTTATTGGCCCAACAGCTCAGTTATTAATGCAGGCGCTCGTGAGCGGTGCCTCTGATTTGCATGGATACAATAGAACAAGATTGCCATTATTTGGCTCCATCAAGGGCTGTGGAAGGGAACTCGGGGCTGATGTTGTGCACTATTTAGTGTTCTTCATTACTAGGCACCTTGTCCTGCCGCAGCTCAGCGCTTCTCCAGCAGATCAGCAGCAGAAGAGAAGCATTTACCATGTGTCTTGCTGGATGATGAAGTTATCAACATCTGCAGGTGCTTTGCTTCAGTTTTGGGCCCTGGTTCAGGCTTTGTTGAAGGCAACGTGCGTGATTTGTGTTCACCAAAGCACTCGCCTACTGCACATGAGGTGAGACCTCCTATCTCAAGCTTAGGTGTTGGTATGGCAGGCCCTCTCTCCATCACCCCATCCTCATCATCCCTGGCCCCTTTCAGGCCAGCAGAGGGCTAAAGGCAGTGGAAGGGGGTGCCCTGAACCCCCCATATCTCTCATTCATCCCATGCTTGGTGATCCCCATGGAATTCCATCCATGGAATCCCATCCTGGTAGCTGCACGTACTCCAAAGCAGCTTTTGTTTGCTCTGACTCTTTTTTTCCACTCAGTAAGCCAATGTAATCTCTTTCCCTATTGAAACCATGGATCTTTATTGAGGATATGGTCCAGGGGTGATACTGGGAGCTGGGCCTTCAGTTTACTGCAGCCCCTTTATTATATCTCATTGAAATTCCTGCCTGCTCACGAGCTGGCTGAGAACAGTGTCTGCAGTAGGACCACAGCAGGAATCCTCAGTAATGGACATGGATTGGGAATGGCATTTGCCTTGCTCTGGCAAAACTGGGAGAAGTGAGACTTGGGAGGTGAAGCAGAGCTTTTCCTATAGGAGTGAAACTGTACTTGCAGGAAGGGCTTTAATGGGAAGCTGTACTTGCAGGCAGATGGCTTTCTCCTGTGCCACCAAGCATGTCCATGAGATGCTCTGAGCCAAGCGCTTTAAGCTCATCAAGTCCAACCTTAGGCCAGCACTGCCAAGGCCACCATTAAACCCATGGCACTGAGGGCCTTATGTGAACACTTCAGGGTTGGTGGAGGATCAGGGTGGCAGAGGGAGGCTCTTGGAGCAGGTCAGCCCTTTGGCATATGGAGTCGTTGTGGTTGGGTGCTTTGTTTTAAGGAGTTATCAAAGAACTCATCCATCTGGGCCCCCACACACCACTGCCACTGCAGCAGGATCCCAGCAGATGGTTTGCAAACACAACAGCTTTGGCTGGCAAAGGGAAGGAGAACTGTCCAAAGAGGCTGGAGCTCATTTCCCAGCTCCACAGGCACGGAGTCATTGCAGGAGCATCTTCCCTGTGATGATGAGAAGCTTCTTGGAGACCTCAGAGCAGCTTCCAGTGTCTGAAGGGGGCTACAAGGATGCTGGAGAGGGGCTCTGCATCAGGGGCTGCAGTGATGGGACAAGGGGTGATGGGGTCAAACTGGTACAGGGGCAGTTCAGGTTGGAGATAAGGAGAAGCTCTTCCCTGTGAGGGTGCTGAGGCGCTGGCACAGGGTGCCCAGAGAAGCTGTGGCTGCCCCATCCCTGGCAGTGCTCAAGGCCAAGTTCGATGGGGCTTGGAGCAACCTGGTCCAATGGAAGGTGACCCTGCCCGTGGAACTGGATGAGCTTTAAGGTCCCTTCCAACCCAAACCAGGCTGGGATTCTATGTGCTGGTGTGTGTTTGTGCCCCTACAAACCTCCTCACAACTGCGCTCAGAGGGCTTTAGTGGCAAAGGTTGCCCCAGAGAGCTGGCTTTGCTTCCTTCTCTGTGCTGCTCCATCTCTCCTGGGGCTTATGAACATAGGATTGCTTTGTGAAGGTTGGTGCTGAGCAGTTTAAGGAAGGGCTGATCTGCCGCTTGCATTCCCTGCAAATCCTTCATGCAGTGGCTGACCCTGAGATGTGACAAGCTCACAGCTCTTGCCAATAAAAGCAGTGACTTGGTTTGAATAATAGCTGACAATTACGTGCTGAGCCCCAGCATTATGCAATATTTATGCATGTGTCTGGACTGCAAAGCAGTGATTAGCTAAAAGGAGTAATTGTTTGCAGTCTTCCACTGCATTTCTTTCCTCCCTTGGCCTCAGAGAGCCACACTGTTAATCAGTGCCACTTGTTAAACCCTTGCACTAAGACCAGAGCCACCATTAACACCACAGAGCTCTGTGGAGTGTCTTAGAATCATGGAATCACAGAGTAGTTTGGGTTGGAAGAGACCTTCTAAGCTCATCCAGTTCCAACCTCCCTCAAATGATCTTCGACTACATCAAGTTGCCCAAAACCACATCCGGCCTGGCCTTGATGCTGTGGCACAGTGCTTTGTGTGGGGCTGGGTTGGAGCTGGTAGCACAAAGGTTGGCTTTATTGCTTAATGCTGTCTCATTGCTCCTGCTTGGGAAGCAGGGGGAAGTAAAGAGGGAAGTAAAGGGGCATCCACCCAGTACCAGATGAGCTTGGGTGGGAAAACAGGCATTGATATGATGAAGGGCAAATGCATGCCATCAGGCACCTTGTTCTGGGGCAGTGGCCAAGCTGTCCTGCCTTTTCCCCCTTCCTTCACTTGCTGGATGCATTGAACAGCTCAATCATGAAGGGCCTGGAGCATAAGTGACGAGGAATGGCTGAGGGACCTGGGAGGGTTTAGATCTTAAAGGTCTTTTCCAACCTGGTTGATTCCATGGTGCTGCCATGCCCTTGCAGCAGAGCAGTGATTGGGATCCCTTCCTCACCCTTTCCACCACAGCAGCTGCTTGTGCCTGCCTTCAATTTCACTTTATTCCCCCCTTTCTTTCTGTTCTTTTTCCAAGCATTGTTTGCTGTCAGCCTGGGCTAGGAGGGACCCAGAAAGCCAAATGTGAGCTGTCAGAGAGGTGGGAAGGAGAAGGCAATGAGAGGAGGTGCTGTGCGGCACATGGAGCCCCATTGCTCTGGGGCCAAAGGGGTGATGTTCATTTCTGCAGCACAGCAAGAGAGCAACAAAGTCTCTATTTTGGGGGAGGAAGCAAGCTTTGATGTTCATTCGGAGCTCTGCAGAGGTGGCACTGGGGCAGAGTGGAGCCCGCACTCCAGCAGCAGCAGCACAGGAGATGGATCCCAATGTAATCCTGCAAGGATGCTCGGATTTGAGGTGGAGGAAGGCTCAGGGGAGGAGGAATTGGCACTCAGGTGGTAGCTCTGAGGCAGCAATGTGCCTGGTCAGCAGAAGTGGTGGTGGAGCTGGAGAGGGCAGGATTACCGCTGCCACAGCTTGTTAACATAAGCTAAGGCTGCTACCTTGGATGCAGAGAGATAGGGGGGAGAAAAATGGGAAGCGTGTGCAGGAATAAGGGCCTGGATAATGAACCTGGCAATTGAGAATGCAAAGCAAAGCAAAACCAAACAGGAAGGAACGCTTTTTGTTGTGCGCTCTATCTATTCCAGCTTCTTGTTGGTATTCATTGTGCTGGGATTGCTGCTGGGCTCCTCTCTCTGCCCTCAGATTTGTGGGAATGGGGAAATATCCTGTTTGGAGTGGTGAAATGGCTTTGGGCTCCTGCAGCAAAGAGCAAAGCAAGGTCTGTCCCTCTTCCAAAGACATTGGGGGTGAAGGGGTCCTCGCACATCCTGGCATGGGATGGATGTGTGTAGCATGGGATGCGAGAGGACAAATGATCTCCAGCCTCTCTTGTTTTCAGTATGAAAAGCAAGTTTAGAGCACGTGGGACCAGGCTGAAAGGCAACACCAGTTAGATGAAGTGTTCCTGCTCGCCTGAAGGGTTCTGGCTTCTCACAGGTCCCTCAGCCATGGACAATTCATCTGGTTTTATGGTGATGATGGAAGAATCCAATCTGGCCAGTTCAGAGCCACGCAGGGCTGGTTGGGGAGGAGAGCAGGGTTTATTGATGATGGGCTGGGATCCTGCAGGTTGTGTGAGAGGAATCTTGTTAATGGGTCCCTTGGGCCACTGCCTCCTGACTCTGTCCTGTGCCCTTATTCACCTGCCTCAGCTCGTCTGGCTTCTGGTTTTATTACCCCCACTCTTTTCTGCTGTTGTGAGGGCTTTGGAAATGCAGAAGGGAAGGACCCAGGCACTTTCCCTTTGCAGAGTGACAGAGCCAACCAGGTTGGAAAAGACCTGAAAGCTCATCAAGCCCAACCATTCCCCAGCACTGCCAAGGCCACCTCTAACCCATGGCACTGAGGGTGTGTGAGCACTTGCAGGGACGGTGCCTGCAGCCCTGCCCTGGGCAGCCTGTTCCAATGCCTGAGCACCCTCTGGGGCAGGAATTGCTCCTCAGCTCCATCTAAACCTGCCCTGGTGCACCCTGAGGCCGGTTCCTCTTGTCCCATCCCTTATTCCTTGAGAGCAGGGACCAACCCCCTCCTGGCTCCATCCTCCTGTCAGGTAGTAGTAGTGAGCTGTCCCATCTCTATCGGTGTGTCCTTTGGTGATAGAAACCACTGCAAAAGATGTCTCAGGCTTCATGATGCACTCTGTCAGCCCGGAGCTGTGGCCTGACCTCCAAGGTGACCAGAGAGCTGTTGGGCTGCACTTCCATGCAGCAGAATTAGACCTTGAGGAAAGCATCCCATGGCCTGGTGCTTGGTGGGGCAATGGTGATTGTCAGTGGTAGCTGTGCTCTGCATCCCAAATTGTGCAGCCTTGTCATGGCATCCTGGTCTAGTTGAAGATGTCCCTGCTCATTGCAGGGGGGTTGGAACTAGATGAGCTTTGAAAGTCCCTTCCAAGCCCAGCCATTCTGTGATTCAACGACTAGCGATTCTCCCTTGAGGCAATCTGATTGGCATCGCGGGGTTTTCGGAGCAGGCTCCAGTTTTGCAGTGTGGTTTTGATAATGAATTGCTGGTTGGAAATGTTTGACAAACAAACAGCCACCAGGAATCAACCCCCCTCACGTGGGCATTAACATTTCATGTCGCCTTTCTTGTTTGCTTGCTTTTAAATCACAAAACACTCTGATACATTTTTAATCGACAGCGCTATTGGCTCTTTCCATCACTAGTCCAATAACTTTCTTGATGACAGGGAAGTTCAATACAGCAATGTAATGGGATCCTTTAGGAGGTGGGTGATGGCTTTTTGACAACCATTTTCATTTCTACAAAGGCCCTTTTTGTCAGGGAGAAATAGATTTTAAAACATGCTTATTTGGAAAAGCAAACCAACGTTCCAAGCTCCCAGGATGCTCTTTGATGGCTCTTGGCAGCCCGGTGCGGTGCGTGATGGGATGGCGATGCCTGCATGTATTTAGTATTTAGCTTGTATTTAGCGTTGATCTCTTGGGTCCTCAGCCCCTCGAGGGGTTCTTTCTTTGCAATCACATTCCAAGCCTTCCTTAAGGTGCTCACAGATGAAAACCCTCCCGCCAGGCTAAAACCCAGCGACTTTCTTATCTGGAAAGCTTAACTCAGGTTGTTTCCCCCCTCCTTTCAAGGAGGGAGATGAAAGACATGTTTGTGTGTAGCCGTGTGTGTGTGCAAGCACAGTAAATAGTGGGTGGGGAATATTAAGGCAGGGTAAACCCATCCCTGGCATGAAGCACAGGCAAGACATATGTTGCTACAACTTTCCTAAGGGGGTTCTGGCCAAGGTAGATACCAAGTGCTCCCTGGAGGGAAGAAGTGGGGAATGACAGCTCTTTTCTTTCCAAGACTGATGTAATTAAAGAGTTAGAATGTCCTTCCACTTCCCTGCCCTTGGCACTGTTGTATTTATTTATTATGATGTTTTTAGCACTGATGAGTGCCTAATAGGCTTTATGGGGAGAGGCAGGAGGCTCAGAAATACAGTTCAGCATTGCAAAGAGGGAATATTATTGTGTTTCCCTGAAAGTCAGCATCCATCCATCCATCTTCTCTGTGTGGCTGAGCATGAGGTTAAATCCGCACCCCGTCCTTCCAGCTGATGGTTAACACTGAACTCCATAAATGAAGTTTAATTTAATGGAAAAATGCATTCTAAATAATCCTCACCATAAATTTCCCTCCCATCTGAAGGAGAAACTACTCATCTAATGCGTCCTCCCAACCCAGCCCAGCTACCTGCAGATTTGTGGCTCTGTGGCTTAAATAATAACAATAACAATAGCAGGAGCAATAATATCCTCTGCTGCCGTCCTTGAGTGACAAAGATGATGGAAAATGAAGTTGTAGATAGCTGGAGATGACAATGTGAGTATCCTCTACCCATCTTCCAGGTTATTAGCAGGTGTCAGTCACTGGAAGGAATCGAATCATTCCCAGATGCAGCGATGTCTCCCAGCATCAGCGCTGGGGCTGGGGCTGCAGAAAGGAAATGGGGTTTATGGGCTGGATTCCCATTTCTGCTCAGACCTGACGCTACAGGCAGTAAGATGCAGGTGTCTGTGGCCACGTCTCATCACAGAGGGGGGCAGACACCCTGCTCCTGGTTGTAATGCGTGTAGCACCAGTGCGGAGTTGCACCACTGATCCTTTATGCCTTGCTCTATCTGGCCTTAACACGCTTCTTCGCCCTTCATCCTCAGTGTATCTGAGACACATGGCGATGGTGAGGCTGTTCAGCCTGAAGAAAGAAGCTGCGTGGAGACCTCAGAGCAGGTTCCAGTGTCTGAAGGGGGCTACAAGGATGCTGGAGAGGAACTCTTCATTAGGGACTGTAGTGATAGGACAAGGGGTGATGGGTTCAAACTGAAACAGGGGAAATTCAGGTTAGATCTAAGGCAGAAGCTCTTCCCTGTGAGGGTGCTGAGGTGCTGGCACAGGGTGCCCAGAGAAGCTGTGGCTGCCCCATCCCCGGCAGTGTTCAAGGCCAGGTTGGATGGAGCTTGGAGCAAGCTGCTCCAGTGGAAGGTGTCCTTGCCCATGGAACTGGATGAGCTTTAAGGCACTTTCCAACCCAAACCAGTCTATGATTCTATAAGTTATAGAGGCAAAAACTGCATTGCTCCCTTTGAATTAGCGTCCTTGATGGCTTGCTGTATAAACAGGCAAGAATAAGTGGTTTTGGAAAGGACCCATGGGTGGCAAGTCTTGCTGATGTGGGGAGTCTTGCTCCAGCATCTCTTTCCCAGAGGGTCCAGCTAGTCCGGAGAAGCTGGAAATCCACAGGAGTTCATTGTTTCCCAAGCAGGTGGTGCTTTGCAGGCTGAAAGTGAGCACCAGATGGGCAGAGATGATGAAAGAGGCATCGGCGTGAAAGGCTTCCCTCTAGGGTGTTAAATATTACATCTACCCAGCCCGCTGCACTGTTGAAACCAATAGAACTAATTAGAGAGACGATGCTGGGAAGGACCTGCCTTGGCTAAAGGCTGAAAGAGATGCCAGATCATACAAACCCCTCCCTTTGTCTGCCCCAGCATCTCCTATGAGAGTGGCAAAGACGGCATGCCACTTGCAACACCTTGCAGTTCTGGTGTCTTCAGCTTAAGGACATGGATCTGTTGGAGCAAGGCCAGAGGAGGCCACGAGGATGCTCAGGGGCTGGAGCAGCTCTTGTATGGAGACAGGATGAGAACACTGGGGCTGTTCAGGCTGGAGAAGAGAAGCTGCGTGGAGACCTCAGAGCAGCTTTCAGTGTCTGAAGGGGGCTACAAGGATGCTGGAGAGGGGCTCTGCATCAGGGACTGGTGTGATAGGACAAGGGGTGATGGGTTCAAACTGAAACAGGGGAAGTTCAGGTTAGATACAAAGCACAAGCTCTTCCCTGTGAGGGTGCTGAGGCGCTGGCACAGGGTGCCCAGAGAAGCTGTGGCTGCCCCATCCCTGGCAGTGCTCAAGGTTGGACACAGGGGCTTGGAGCAAGCTGCTCCAGTGGAAGGGGTCCCTGCCCGTGGCAGGGGTTGGAGCTGGATGATCTCAAGGTCCTTTCCAACCCAAACCATTCTGTGCTTCTATGATTTTAAGTCATCCTTTGTGGCAGAGGTGTGGTGCTGGAAAGGGAATGTGTCCTGTTGTCCCAGGGCCCATCTTCCAGCATGGATGAAGGCTGGGAAGTGACGGGTGTACTGGCTCCTTTGCAGCAAGGATTCCCCCCTCCCCTTCTCATGGGGGTGTTTGCATGCCTTTGGAAAGCTGTGCAGTGTCCTGTGCTCATGCATTAGCTCTGTGAGGAGTTTCCAGGGGGTAGAACAGGGCTTTCTGGTGTCACAGGGGCTCTGGAGAGCATGTTAAAGTCACCATTACATGGTTGTCACCCTAACGACACCACAATGAGTGGTTGCTCCTCTTTTTGGGTGACAGATCAGGCTTTGTAAGCAGAAAGACCGGCTGAACCCATCAGCAAAGGCTCAGCACAGCATCTGTGTGGGGTTTGCTGGGTTAAAGATGTTATCCCCAAGGTTACATCTCAGCAGACACCCTCAATGGGAGGCAAGTGGGCACCACCACACACCTTGGTCCCCACAGATCAATGTTCCCCCAGGTTCTGTCTCTGCTGTGGAAGCTCCTGCTATGGTATGAGGAGCAGGAATAAATCCATGCCTGTGCCCTCGTCAAGCTGGGGTCTTATTCTCTTAATGGGTTTGTCAATGGCGTGTGTGCCAAGAGCTGCCCTGAAAGAGGGTCAGAATTAGCTGAGCCAGCCCATACCATCTGTGGCCTCAATTGGAGCTGCTTCATGTCCCGTGCTCTGCCACTCCCTCCCTGGCAGCCCTGACAACAGGAATAATACTACTCATAATAGTAATAATAAAAGGAATTAAGACAAGTAGGCAAACAGAAAGATGAGTTGCTGCGTGGCGTCAGTGCCGATTCTGATCTCAATGTCAAGGGAGCATCATTCCAGCCTAATGGCATCTTGCCGTGCAAGCCCTTTGTAGCAGTCATAAATAAACATGCCAGCCGAAAGGCAGGAGAACAAAAACCTGGAAACTGAGGCACCCGCGATCTTTAGTATTGAGCGGACAAAGCGTCTGTGATTAGGAAGAACAGGGGAGAAGGGAGGCTGCAAATAAAAAGCATCCGATTGTGTTGCTGCCTTGTCCGTGTCAAGAGAGGATCTAGCTGCGGTAGGTTGACAGGTTGTCTGGATAAGTACTTTGGGGGCAGAACATAACATTTCGGATGGAACTTTCTCTTTTACAGCCAAGATCAGGAGCTCCAGAGGTACTGTCAAGGACGGGCGATGCTCTATAAATCAGGACAGGCTTTTTTGTCTGTCTGAAAAGTCTTATCTCGGAGTTCGTCCAGGCAATTTTTTGAGGTCTCTCTAGCTTCCTCCCTTTTCCCTTATCAGAGCTCCACAGCTTTAAATGCAGATAGATACCCTCTAATGGAAGCACAAGCCAGAGCCCTCACTCCTTGTAAGTGCCAGCTCGTAATTTAGTTGTGCGCCCTTTGGCACTGGCGCATCCGTCAAGGAAAGCAGAGGCAGCATCACCTCCTTGCAGTTCCACCAGTGACCATGGCGAAGGGGACCCAGCTTTGTGTCCTCTGTGCTCAGTGTGGGATGAGACTGCAGTTAAACGGGCTGATACTGGTGGTATTGGGGGTTTTTGCCATGTTGAGGGCATTGGGGAATGCTAAATCCTTGCTGGTGCCTGAGGCAGCGGAGTGGGGATGTGCAAAGTGGTTTCCTAAACCTTTCCCCTGCTTCTTGTGGACTTTTCTCTTGTTGGGTCCGTTTTTCCCTCCAGTGTTGGTATTTAGATGGAATTACTGGGGAGGAAGGGATGTCTTGGCTAGCTGGAGTCCAGAGGGATGACATGAATCCCAAACCACAGCTCACCAGCATGAAAACCATACTGGGTTGGGGTTCTCTGAGTGGTTTCATAAAGGAAGGTGTCCAGCAAGCCCTCAGCTGCTAGAACCCTCCTTAATCCTCCTCTATCCTTGTAAAACCCATCTTTTCTAATGGCTTATGGCAACATTTCACCATTCCAGACAGCTCCAGATTGTAATTCCCCCTGTTCTCCTCCCTCTTTGAGTAGCGTTTCTCCTTCTGGCTAACACATCGTGGTTGCATCAGCCCATGAGCTCCTCACCTATGGCCATGCGAAGGGGGTTTAATCGGTTTCTTCTCTTTGCCCCACTGGGCTGTGACTGGGAGGGGAGACAGAGCCACATGAACTGTTAATTGCTTTGGCCCTGCAACTCCCGAATGATGGCAAAGATTAAAAGGGAAGGAAAACAGCTATTCTATCTCTTTCTTGCAAAAAACTTGCAGGATGAAAGGCTCATTAACATCATTAATGTTTCATTAACCTTTAGCCAGACAAATAAGCTGGAGGTAATTTAACAGCAGAGGGGAAAAAGCAAGGAAATTAAGAATTACCCAGGTGGAGGTGACATTCTTCAGCTTCCCTTTGGGGGAGGTTTGGGCTCTGCTGCCTGCCTGCTGCTTGCCTGTGGCTTGGAGGTAATGAAGAGCAGGGAAAGTCATTGCTTGTGACAAAATGGGATTCGTTGGAACACAGCAACATCTGCAAGCTGGCAAAGGAGCGCGGCTCCCCACAATGGTGACTTAAAATAAAGAGAATTAAAAATAGAGGGAAGTGGGGGGAAATAAACCATCGGCTGCAAAAGGAGTTTCTTTGGTGGAGTAAAACCCATTCTCCCCTTGTTAAACTGTGGTGGGGTTTTAGTTGCTTTTTCTCTCTCCCTAAGTCTGTGTTTCACCCTTGTCCTGTTCATCCCAAGTCCATGTGTGTGTATATACATGTATTTATGCACGTGCAAGCGCAGGCACTGATTGCTGCTTCGTGCCCCATGTAACTCATCCCCTCTTCCTCAACTGCATTCTCTTTAGCAAGACCTTCTGGTATCAAAGGGATGTTGTTAGTTCCACCCTGAAATCTAAAGGTGGATTGAAAATGTCAAGGAATTGCAGCTCCTTTTGTTGTAGTGTGTGCTGGCAGCTTCTGGAATTGCTGAAGAGACCTGGATTGTCCATGAGCAAGTGATAAGAAATGGTTTCTGCTTCCAAGAGAGTGGAGAATAAGGAAAAACAGCCAAAGGGAGATGTTTCTCCCTATCCTTCCCATCCCCAGTTGCAGAGGGATGAAGGCAACTTGCCCAGGGTTACCCTGAGGAGATCACATTGGAGCTGCGAATTGAATGTGCTCCTCATGGATCCCAATCCCACGTTTCCCCCTTGTTCTCCTGTCCCACAGTCTGGACCCAGCACAACTTCCCTTCTCCCCTGTGAGGTTTTCCTGCTTCTGGGTTGTCTCTGCTTTGTGGTTGTAGAACCAGCAGGTTTCCTGCTGTTATCCATGAGGATGGGAGGAGGAGAGCTCCACTGCTTCGTTAGCTCTCATCTTGGCTCTTATGTTTGCTCGGTGGCTTTGATTAAGGTGCTTAACTTCCATGGCTCTACCCATGAAATAGGGATAACTCACAGTGCTATTAGAGTTAGCCCTTATAGAGAGTTTTAAGTGTGAAATATCATGTTAATGTCCATTTTCATGTCTTTACCCACTCTTAACTGAGACCAGAAATCTCAGCAAAGTAAATGGGTGTTTGCTTGAGCCGAGGTTGCCATCAGGCTGTTGTCCAGCATACGGAAAGGATGGAAGATGGTGAATGACATTGCACCACTAGCTCTGCTTCTGCTTGTTCCTGTCATGCCTATGAGGATGGAACGGTAGATAGAGCAGGTAAAATGTCCTGGTGGAAAAGGCTCTCCTACATGGACTGCGAAGGGAAAACTGCAACCCAAAGTAGGATGGGAGCAGAGGGATGGGTGTTTCTGTGCCTTATGTCAGGTACAGCTTGCAAATCAGTGTCTGCAATGGCAAGGACTGCATCAGCAGTTGGATCCTTCCAGGCAGTGCTGGGGAATGATGGTTGATGGGGTGACGGAGGATGCAGCCTCCAACCTTGGTTAGATACCCAAGCATAGCACAGTCTGCAGCTGCAGCTACAGATGTGAACCCTGCTTAGCCAGATGTAGTGGCAAGTCTGATTCTCTCTTTAGGCAGGGCAGGCAAGGCAGGAAAGGTCTGAGGAATGCCTGTAAGCATCTCCAAGTTAACCTGTGTGATACAAAACTCAGCCACATTTCCTGTGTGACTCCATATTGAGGAGCTGAGCTGAGATTCCTGAGAATGGGGGGTTATTTGGCGTGCTTGTCCAAGCAGGGACCTGCTTAGGAGCAGTCCTGAAGAACCTTGTGGCAATCTGGGGCCCTTTTTTGCTGGATGAGCCCTTCGAAAGCGACTGTGTTGAAAATCAGATGGAGAAATCTCGCTCTAATTTTGCCATCGTGAAACAGCATCGCCTGAAACACTATAAAGATCATTTTTATTGCCACCTATCAGTGTTTCTATCTGTGTTTCCATCCCATCCTTTTGACAACAGTGTATAAGCAGCCAGGATTTATCCTTCTGAGTGAAATCTCTTTCAACCCATGCAAGGAGCCCAGGAAATGAGTTGACATAAATATACAGTTCACCAAAATGATTCAACCCTCAAGCGTTCAGGTTTAGGTCAGTGTAAATTTGGAATAAATATTTGTTCTGGTTCTTATCTCAGCCAAGCTGATTTACCCAGCAGCAGCTGATAACTCCTTTTAAATTCATTGCAGAATCAGCTTCCAAATGCTTACTCCATCTTTTCCCCCATGTTCCTGCCTGGGTTTATTGTTATTACAGAGTGGCACAAATGGGCACCAGATCCTCAGCTCCATGATTTTCCTTTTGGAAAAAGCAGGAACGGGAAAGGTCCTTTTTAATAGAAACTCATCCCCCCAAAATTAGGAAAAGCTTTTCCAACTTTGCTTTAAAAGCCCAGTTGGGAAGAGATGTCTGATTTGCAAATATTAGTGTTTAGCTGCTTTCAGTTGTTCAGCTTTAAAGCAGTTGGTTGGCTTCTCCTCCGAGCCTCAGTATTTCCTTCTTCAACTCGTCTTGAGGTGGAGAGGGCTTTGGAACAGAGGTATTTCTGTTTCTATGATAAGGCTTTAAAAGAGCTGAAAACCAGGAGCTGCATTCGTACCAGCTCCTGCCAGCTCTTGGGCTGAGCCACCCTTTCCCAGCCCTCTGCCTTTCCCACATCTGCCCTTTGCTTTATACAGTGCAAGAGGACGAGGGACTGCAAAGGAAGGTGGTCTTGGAGCATCCCTGCCTACCTGCATCCCTGCCAGCATCCCTGCCCTGCATCATCCCTGCCCACCTGCGTTTCTGCCTGCATCCCTGCCCAGCAGCATCCCTGCCTGCATCCCTGCCCGGCAGCACCCCTGCCTAGTATCATCCCCGCTTGCCTGTATTCCTGCCCTTCTGCATCCCTCCTGCATCCCTATCTGCGCCCCCGCAGTGCCTGGGGAAGCAGCACCATCTCGTGTCTGTCTGCAGCCAGCACATCCTGGGCACATCCCTCCTCCTGGGAAACCCAGGGAAATGCTGGCAAATCTGCAACACCGGTCCTTCCCAGTTGCCTCATACTGGCCCCTCAGGACCTGGACCACATTTCCCCCCCTTTTCTCCTCTCCTCTCCTATTTTTCCAGGGCATGGATTTCTGGAGCCTTCTGCTAACTGAGATGATGCTGAATGGTTCAGGAATGCATCTTATTCCCCAGGGAGTGTCTGGTTTAGGACATGAAGAGGTCCTTTAGCTGCCCTGCTCTACAGCAGAAGAGAAACCAAAAGGCTAAGTGAAAATCATGGTTCTAATCAAAAGCACAATTAGGGCAAAAAAATCCTTATTTTATACCTCTACGAATTGATCTTTGGCTTATTCAAGTGCATTATAGCAACCAAATATGAATTTTAAGGAAGTTCTTTGGATAAATCCAAAGGAGAGAAGGAACAGAGGGAAAAAAAACACTACATCAATTTAAGAATTAGGCATTGAAAGGGTATTTCTGGACTTTCTAAGGAGAAAATGCCCTTTAATGAAACAACCCCCCCAAACACCTCATTTACAGTCACTTGCAGACACTGGTGGATGAACTTGTGTGCAGATTTATTTGCTGTTGCTCAGACTCCTGTTACACCAGCCTATTTTATACCTGTCTGAAATAATAACTACATATAATAGAATTAGGAGGCCTGTTCCTCTGGAGCTATGGTTTTCAAGGGTATGTAGGACACTAAAGGAGGTACCACATCCCCTGAGGGAGTTTTATCCTCTTGAACGTGATGCCTGACACTGGGAAATAGTGGGTTAAAAGGGGTTCTAATGAAACCAGGACTGGGGCCAACACAAGGCCCAAAGCAGCTTGTTTCTATCAGCTTAAGAGGAGGATTTCTAGTGCTGAGAGGAGAAGCCAGTGGGTAGTAGCCAGGAGCTGGATGCATTGCAGTTGCAAAGAGCAGGACTTGCAGCTGAATGCCTGGAGATGGCAGGTCTGAGCTTTAGCTATGTGATGCTTCTCTTTTTAAAGCTAATGGAGGTTGTTACTGTGTTGGAAGCAGCGGAGTTCAAGCTGATGCTGAGATGCTGCTGTCCGGAAGTGATCAGTTCGGTCCCTGCTTGGGAACAGCATGCTTTGAGGGGAAACTGAGGCACATTTAAACCAGCTTTGTAAAGCAGCCCTGGGCTGTGGGAGAGTGAACTTCAAGGGGTTTCTGCTGGGAAACCTTGCACCCCATCTCTGGGAGCCTTGTGGGTCATGCCAAGGGGTTAGGTAGGAGCATCCTGTGCTCTCCTATGAGGAAGCAAAGGGCTGGAGTAGCTGCGCACAGAGCAGCTAACGCTCCACGCTAAGAGCCTCCCTGCAGAAATCCTCTTCAGCATCTTCTTTAACCCAGGGGTGCATCTGGGCTGCTCCCAGAAGTTCTTGGAACAAAAGGGTTGGAGCACGCAAGGTCAGGGAAGCTGCCGGTGGCACAAGGGAATGGTTTTTCCAGGCTGAAAAAAGAAGGTGTGGAAAACCCAATCACAGAAAACACGCAGAGAAACAAAATGCTGCAACCTCCTTCCCACCAGTGTGGGGTTAGTTTGTCTGTTTCGGATTGCGATCTTGGCACTCGAATTGCACCACAAATATATACATATACATATATATATATTTACAGATAGAGCCCTGGAAGATGAAACTTGCAGTTTCAGCAAAAGAAAGACTGAAATAGCCTCATGTTTTTGCCTTCAGTTTCCCATTCTAGTGAAGAGTCTGTTATTGGCACAAGGAAAAAGCCAGGCTGGAGAGGTGGAAGTGGTCCAGTATCATATAGATGGAGAATAAATACCATTCCCTCTCTTATCACCCTTTTTTCTTCATCGTGGTGGTATTTGGTGGCAAATGCCCATCTGCTGTGTCTTTGGATTGTTTTATGTGCATCATGTTGTCTAAAGGTTTAGTTGGCAGTGGTGGTGCTGAGGAGGCAGATCTAGTGTTATGGGGGAGATGAAGAGCAGCTTTGGGTACCACAGTGCTTTGAATGGGCACCTTGGGGGCACTTTGTGGCCAACTCTGCTAATGCACTAGGGCAAGAAACTCCTCATGGAATGGAGCAACTCCCCATGCAATGAAGTTTGCTTGTCCAAGGCCCTCCCCAGGACCTCTCCTGCAACCCAAAACCTGCTGAAGGGATGATGTAGGACCTCCATGGTCCCCAACGCAAGTGATAACATGAGGGAGATGGCATTGCCTGCAGCTAAGTTTTGTTGCCCGAGGGTGGGATGCGAATGGGGCCTGGCTATTGACATTGAAAGTTGGCTTTTTGAAAGGCATTAGAACCTTTGCTTGCTGCAGAGCTAATTATTATGCAGATTCATGCTAATGAACCTTGCCTTGTATGTTGTTGAGAAGCTGCCTTTCCCGGTTAACATACCAGTAATGAGAGGTAGATTTGTAATTCAGATGCTGGCAGTAATACCCGAAATGACTGTGCTATAATGGACTTTATTTCTTGCTCCCCTCAGCATCCCCCCAGTCCGAATGTCAACGCAAATCACTTACAACCTCCCATATTCACTGCAGGTGTATTTATTGGTGATACAGGGGGGAGACCCTCAGCTAAACCAGCTCCCTTCAACACTGCTCCCATGCTTGGAGGGCACTGGGATGCTCTGCATCCCTGCAGCTCTTTCCTGCTCCAGCTCTCACGCTGCTTTGGGTAATGGAAGTTTGGGACTCCTGTTTCAAAGAGCTTTGGTCTCCTTTGTGCTGGCCAAGTAGGGGACTGACCCTGACTTAGCTTAGCCAGTTGCACAGGCTGGGCCAGGAGGTGATTGTGCTCCATAGGACAAGGCAGCATCATCATCCTCTGGACCAGCATCTCCGCTCCATGATCTATTCCGTTCCCAGGAACAGCTCTGAAATGAGGAGAGCATCTGGTATTTTTTTATTCATTAATTCCTCCAGTGTGTGGTTTTACATCGCTGCTTATTCCCTGCGTTGGTTGAGATAACCGAGGGAGAACGGATCATTTCCAGAGTAAGGCGGGATTTAGGCCTGAAGCTAGTGAACTGAGGCTTAGATTAGATGGCATCAGCCCTCTGTAATCTGTCTCTGGAAGATTTTGGCCGAACTTTGTCATCTTAATCAATGGAAAATCATGCAAGTCAGCTGTGCTTGATGTTCCAGCTACCACTGGGCTGCTTCTGAGCCAGAAATACCCTTCTGTTACTCAGTGTCCCATGTAGCAACGACCTAAGCGCAGGTTTCTTTCTGCAACCATGAGCCTGTGCATAGCAAATCCTGATTTGAAGCCATCTGACAGGGAAGGGAAAGCAATCTCATCCCACACTGAGCTGTAGGTAACCAGGGGTAAGCAACTAGCTCTGTTTGGTGTGAATGGAAAGGTCCTGCTCCTTGCTGGTGTTGGGCTTTGAGCAATGGAGGAGCAGTGCCGAAAGAAAAGAACCCATTTGTATTACTTTAGTGTCTTGTGGGATTTGGTTTCCCAGCTTCATAGTTTTCCCTAGGAAAACCTTGCTAGAGGAGCAGGGTTTTGCTCAGGGCATTGCTCCGAATCCCAAAGCGTTTCCTTCCCTGGGTTTGCTCCATGGCGTGCACCCCCATTAAAATAGCCCAAGGTGCTCCAGATTGAGACCTTGTGGGAGCAGATGCAGGAGCAGAGGAGCCTCCAGGCTTTTCCAAATCAAACAGAGGAGTTTGAAGCCTTTGAGCATTTTTACTGTGCTTCCATTTGCATTCTGGCTCCTGCACTGTGAGAAACCAGCTGAGCTGAGCAGAGAGGGAGAGGCTTTTGAAAGGGACTAAGAAATGCTCCTCTTCCTCCCCATGCTCTCCCAGGCATGCAGACGGGTGAACACTACGTACCCAGTGCTTGCTCTGAGTCTGTGCTTGCATTGTTTGCCAAGGCTCTCCTAAAATTGTCAGAACCAGCCCTTCCAGCCTCAAAATGTCCATGAGTCACTGAGGATCAAAAGGCTGCAGAGCCAGAACGTGGATAGACAGAGAGTAGCCTTAAGTGTGTTATTTCCAGCCCCTAATTTGCTTGTGTGGCCCCTCTGCCATGTCTCAGCTTCATACCTCTGGGCATCCTTGAATGCGTCCTTGTGCATCTTTATGCAGCCTCATGCATCCTTGGGCATCCTTGTGCATCCTCGGGCATCCTTGGGCATCCTCATGCATCCCTGTGCATTCTGGCATCTTGTGGTGGGGATGCCAAGTGTTGCTTTGCCTTAAGCAGGGACCAAAGGGTACCGTGCTGAGATGCCCAGGGACCACGGAACCATGTGATGGTGAAGGGTTGGGAGCAATGTGCAATGCTGGAGCTCTGCCACACGGTGCTGATAAAACTCCACAGTAGACAGAGAAGCCTTTAGATTATCATTGGTTTCCCGTCCTTAGTGCTGCTGTAGTTTCCCCCTATCCCATCCAAAGGCGACAGACAGTGCTCCCGGGGAAGGGATTAAACTTGACCCCAAGGATGCAGGAAAGAGGAATGTCGGCTGTTTAGGCTGTAGCTCTCCACTCCCTTGATTACTGCAGGGTCTGGAGACCCTAAATGATGCCCTACTCCTGTTGTACCAGCTCTCCAAGCTGTAAGGTCAGGGTGGACAAGGCAAAAGGTGTTTCCTCCCATTTTCAGGTCAGAAGCTGAAGCTGAAGGGCACATCCATGCTCCGAGGCACAGCCCAAGGACACCGTATACAAGCTTTTGGGGGGTTTGGAGACAGTGATTTCTTGACTTCATGGGGCAGAAGGAGGGGTGAAGCCTCCTCTTGTGACTGTGCTTAATTGTGACAGGTTCTTTATTACTTCCTTAACGTTGTTACTCCTCTTGTGTTGGCAGTGCCCCGGAGGAAGGAATCCCTCTGGTGCGGTGGCTCTTGCATGCCCAAACTACCTTGCTTTTATTTTATATTAGAGAAATGGAGGTTCCTGTGAGGGCCTCTCAGCACCTGGTATCGTGCACTTCATTCTGCGGGTGCTCTTCTTGAATGGGTGTTATTCAGCCTTGTGAAAGCTTTCAATGTTCCTTGCTGCTGCCCTCTGTGACCCTGTGCGAGTCAGGCTCTGTGCCTACAAAACGAGGGTATGAATACTTCATCTCTCCTGACACATGTCTGTCTAAGCTGGTTAGAGCTGACAGTCTTCAGGGTGGGGGGACAGGCTCCGGTGAGTTCTGCTGTCGTGCAGAGCTCTGAGTGGGGTTTAGAAGGCTTGGAGCCCTGCCTGTGCTTAGGCTGAACCCCAGGGTTGGGTTTACTTGGGGCATTAAGGCGGCCAGAGAGCCCTTCTCTGCCACCTATTCCTCATATGGCACGGGAAAGTCGCTTAAGACACCCATCCCTCAGCTTCTTGCTGTTTGGGATCACAATGGGATGACATGGGGATGGTAACAGGAATAGAAGGCAGAGAAGTGGGTCATCAAATTGGCCAGAGAGCCCTTCTCTGCCACTCGTTCCTCATACGGCATGGGAAAGTCACTTAGGATGCCTGTCCCTCCATTCAGATTGGTGTTTGGGATCACGATGGGATAACATTGAGATGATAACTGGAGTAGTCCAGCATGGAAAAGGTAGGAAAGGGTCTTAGATGAGTGGGAGCAGGAGGGAGAAGAGCTGGAGGATCTCACTTCTTGCAGACTTTGCTGAGTACAATGTGCACGTGCGTGTTTTACATAGGGCCCTCGAATAATTTATGGAGAGCTTCTCCTTTTCAGCAGAGGAGGTGGTCAAGATGAGCAAATAAATCTTTAAAAGAATAATGTTTTCAAAATCAGGCTCCTTGTCCTCGAAGCCTTTGATGTATGAGAGCAATAGTAGGTAGGACACGTAGTAAAATATACATGAGATCTCCCTGGAAGAGAATAGCGGAAGGGAGAAAATATTAGTGTTTACATCAAAACTCAATTGGAGCACTCGTTTTGAGATGATAGTTTATTAGACCCAATGCAATTTAGTCCCACAAGGATGTTTCTTCTGCAGGTGACAACAGGATTTGCCTCCTCCTCCTCTCCAGACCTGGGCTCTCTGTCTTTGCTGCGTGATTCATGCTCTCCTCCTTGCTGCAATCTCGGGATGGTTGGGAAGGGAAAGGGAGGAAATCATCAGCTTTAGTTTCTTGGAGGCCTGGGGATAGTGATAGGCCAGGATGTCTTGACCCCAGGCTGGGAGAGGTGTGTTAACGGGTGAGAGGATGCAGAGGGAACAAATCTCTGTGGAGAGCTGGTTTTCAGGCCATGAGTCTTAGGATCATGGAATTATTAGGATTGGAAGGGATCCTAAAGCTCCTCTATTCTGTGATCCACCTCCAGCCTCCTGCCATGGGCATGGACACCTTCCACTACAGCAGATTTCTCCCAGCCTCATCCAACCTGGCCTTGAACACTGCCAGAGTGCTTTCAAATCCAAGCCATCAGCTGTATGGCCATGGTTAATGGATGGGAGAGCTTTACTCCTGCTCTCAGCTCTGCTGGGAGCTTCACAGCTCTTTGCTATGCCTGGACATGAACAGTTCATCACTGGACTACGCTTGCCAGTCTCCAGGTAGCTTAACATTGCCCTGTGAGAAGGGGAGGGTTGGGGAGGAGGAAGGTGTGTGAGCCTCAGCATCCTCCAGGAGTCCTGATGGATGGGGATGGAGAGGGAGGTGGTTTTGGACAGGTGACCCAAAGAGATCTGCTTCTTCTGCTCCAGATGTGAAGCTCTGCAGTCTGCTCGGTGCATTTCATACACTTCTGTTTGCAGTGGGGTGCTTGATGCAGAGTTCCATGTGGCAGGGAGCTTTGGGCAGAGCATCCTAGAGGGCTTGCCTCAATCATGCAGATACCCATCACAGCTTAGGTGACGTGGGGCAGCCTGGTGTCACCCCACAGCTGTATGTGAAGCCCTGAGCAGGACAGCTTAGCCAAGGTGGAGTATATCTGAGTGCCCCTGGGGCATGTGGTGCAGCAGAAGTGCATCATTTTGTTTGCTCTCCTTCTTCGCAATGCATTTACCTCCTG
This sequence comes from Lathamus discolor, assembly GCF_037157495.1. Lineage (NCBI taxonomy): Eukaryota > Metazoa > Chordata > Aves > Psittaciformes > Psittacidae > Lathamus > Lathamus discolor. The sequence continues at coordinate 1,341,827 of NC_088900.1, forward strand.
GTTATGAAGAGCCGTGTCAGAACTCCCTCCTGCCTAGTGCATTTATTAGCAGTATATTAGCTGGTCTGGATGGTGGGGATCTAACTCACTCTTGGCTGTAATCTGTGCACATTTCCTGGGCTTTCAGTTGATGTGATTCCCCAGGGCTGGGGCTGTCAGGCCTGGAGAGTGTGATTTGCTTTCAGGCAGAGGATGAATGCCCTTAGCAGAGTTATTACTTCCGTGGATGCTTTGCAGAAGAGGCTGCCTTGGAGATGGGTACCCAATCCTACCTGTGTACCCCCTAAGTACATGAGATCTGAGCTCTCCTCTCTCCTCCCCTTCTTTGTTTGCTAATGTGCAATTAGCTCTACGTATGTAAATGACAGGAGTGAGGGAGAGGAGCGTGAGATTTAGTTAAAAATACCTCAAAATATTCATTTATTCCAGTGCAAATGTTGTTTTTTGTGACCCTGTTTCCCTGAGCACCCTGGGGTGGGAAGAAGAAGGCTGTGATGGAAGCACTGAGCAGCAAATGGGAAGCAAAGATGAGATTTCAAAGTCACCTGGGAGGTTGGGCTGCTCAGTTCCCATTAATTTTAATAAGCAGAGGACATCTGTCTCGTAGCTGACTTTGAAAATACCAGCCCAAACTTTGTCTAACCCTTAGTTCTTTCTCCACCTGATGCTATCTGCTAACAAAGCTTTGATGGCATTTAGCAATCAAAGCGGCTTTTAAACACACGGGTGCTTCCTCACCAGCTGCTGGTGTGGGCTTAGAGGGACCTTGTTAAAGGGAGAACGTAGGTTTTTTGTTGGTTGCAGACCTGCTGTAAGGCAGCAGAGGGAACATCGCTTGGTTTTTCCAGTGATGAAGGGATCATCTCACTAATATTGGGGCAGGGATATTTAGATGGGCTACAGGAAACCTGGAGAGGGGCTTTGGACAGGCCAAGGGGAATGGCTTTAACCTGCCCGAGGGGAGACTGAGATGAGCTCTTAGGCAGAAGCTCTTCCCTGTGAGGGTGCTGAGGCGCTGGCACAGGGTGCCCAGAGAAGCTGTGACTGCCCCATCCCTGGCAGTGCTCAAGGCCAGGTTGGACACAGGAGCTTGGAGCAAGCTGCTCCAGTGGAAGGGGTCCCTGCCCATGGCAGGGGTTGGAGCTGGATGAGCTTTAAGGTCCCTTCCGACACAAACCCTTCTTTGAGTCTATGATCTTTAATTTAGTTCATAATCTCCAAAAGAAGAATAATCCGCATTCTCCCAAGGCACCTTATTCCTGCTGGAGATACGGTCTTCCTTGGAACCGGCATCCCAAACTAGACCCTCCTTTATAGCCAAGCCATAGTCAACTTGTATTTGCCTGCTGATTGAGTGTCTATTTGCGCACCCTGCACCGCAGTACCACTGTCTATCCAGCATTTGATTTTTTCATCCTAAGTGTATTACTTTGCAGTTGTCTTTATTGAATTTCATCTCACTGATTCTTTTCCAGCTGTTTGTCTAATTTATCATGAGCAGTTTGAAGTCTCATCCTTGCTTCTGGAGCTTTTGAGGGCTCTCTCTGCAAGATCTCAGATGCTTTCTGCTTTATTATCCCCATCACTGCTGAAATAGAAAGCAAACAGACTCAAGCCCATGGGAGACAAGGGGAAGACATTTGAAATGCCCTCCGTGGTGATGGGGAGAAGCTTGCAGCTATTCCCTACATTCGTTCAGTCAATGACATTCCCACCCTTGGTGCTGCTCGAGCTTTCTTCCCAGCGTCACTCATAGGGAATTTCACATGGGACGATGTCAGGCACTATAATGAAGTCAAGGTATAGCACATCTGCTGCCTATCCCCCCCTGCCTCCTTTCTGCTCCATGACACCAATTACACCATCAAAAAAGGAAATTAAGTTGGTTTGACATGATTTGCTATTGACAAATCCGCAGTGGCTGTTTCTTATCACTCCATTATCTCCTCAGTGCTCCCAAAATTGATTGCTGTGTAATTGGGCCTTGTGGCTTGCGGAGGATAGGGCAAAATGTGCACAACCCCTTGGGCAGCAGGGAAGAGAAGGCAAAAAGGTTTCCTCTTTGGCTTTCATCCTTCCGGCTTTGTGTGTGCTCCCATGTTGCTGCTGACAGGGAGGGTGATGGATGCACCCAGACAGGGTCCTCTTGCCCTCAAATAATGGGTAACTCTGGTAGATGTCTTGGTCATTTCCATCTTGACAGTGTTACAAACGGGCTGTGTGCCTGGCTCTTTAGGGATCTCAGGGCAAGTGCTGATCCCATTTATCCCGTTGATTCCCAAGCCCTGGAGACCATAAGCGGATATCAGGTCATCAGACCCCTCTCTCCCTCCACGTTTACTCTTCTTACGAGCATCACGATTTAGGTTTATGACCTAGAGATCAATTCTCCATCAGGAGCTCTGGTAAAGCTACTGGTGTCTTTTGGATAACTGGTACATCAAGGAAAATATCTCTGATCCCATCCTATCGCTGTCTTATTCCCTTCTGCACTGCACTAGCCTTTTGCAAACATCTCTGGGAGGCAGGAACAGGGATTCCTTGTTTGTTTGAGGCATTAGGAGTGAGGGGGTATTGATTCCTTGGGGATAGGAGGAGTGGTGGCAAAGGAAATTCATACAACAGAGTCACTGGTGAGGCTGCTGGTTGCTTGCAGAGACAGGGAGCGCACGCCAAACACGCCATAGGTTTGTGAAGAGCAACTGCACTGAAGTTAGAAATGAAATGAGTGTCAGGGAAAATAACTGGAGGCTGATGTTAATGATTAAGCTTTCTAATGAGAGCATTAGTTTTATTCCTGTTGATGGATTCAGCCGTTCCTGTCCTGGCATTGTTGCACATAAACCGAACTCAGTTTTCCATCTGCTTTGTTGCTCAGGATGAAATCCAGCGCAGGCAGCGATTCCTCCTCCTGCCTTCTGTGATGGGCAGGCCAGAAGAGGATGGGAATAATTATATTTAATGTGAGGAGTAATGAGTTTAAACTGAAACAGGGGAAGTTCAGGTTGGACCTAAGAAAGAAGCTCTTCCCTGTGCGGGTGGTGGGACACTGACACATGTTGCCCCATCCCTGGCAGTGTTTAAGGCCAGGTTGGACGGGGCTTGGAGCAACCTGCTCTAGTGGAAGGTGTCCCTTGGCAGGGGGTTGGAACTGGATAAGCTTTTATTTACCCTAATAATTCCATGATTCCATGAGGATGGGAACAATTGTATTTAATGTACTCCTGCTCCATGGAAGTAGAGTCCAGCCCCTGCAATCCTCCAGTTTCCTTGACTGTGAAATGGACTTTAAGGATCCTGGAGCTGGGTGGATTCTATGAAAAGAAGTCTTTACCAGAAGCAGGGTTCCACTGAGATTTACATTTGTGATGGTAGGAAAGGCCTGGAAGTGGGAGCATTATGCTGCACTATTTTTTCCTTTCCTGGGGAAAATCCAAACTAAGACATGTTGTTTGAAACTGGCACATCAAACCAGCGCAAATGTGGTGTGGTACAACTCACAGGTTTGATGAAACTAAACAAAAAGTCCCCGTTTCTGAATTTCAGCCTTGTGGAACTGATGATTCCAGGAAAAAAAAAAAAAAAACCAACCCTTTCAACTTCTCACCCCATCTCAAGATGAAAATAAATGTTGAACTACTGAGATTTCCCAGAGGAAGGAAATTCTGCTTTCCTAACACCTCCAACACTTTCTTTTTGTTGTAAATCATTTTGAGCTCTACAGATGAAAAGCTCGTGGTAGATGCAAAATATTGCTGCTTTTTATTTTATTTATTATTCATCATGATACTTCGTGCCCAAAGAGGAATTCATAGACTTGCTTGCTTTCTTAGCTGCTGGGACCTATGAAAATCACCCAGCTACAGAGCCCGAATGCTTGCGGTTGGGAAAGAAATGGGAAATTCAGTAAGATTTCATCATTTCCAGCTTCAAGTGTTTGCTTTATTTGACCAGCTCTGTTGGCGGTTGTCTTTTGGCTCCCAAAGACCCAATGGGATTAGCTTTGCCAGCTCTGAGCTCGTCGTACGTGCTCTTGGCTTGTTATGGGAAGGAGCATGGAAAAAGAGGGGGACCCATGGGAACTGTTGTGCTTGGGCTGGATGGAGGAGGAGGCAGCTGATGAGCTGTCCGAATTGCCAAGGTTTGCAGGCAGCTAAACCCCATGTGGCTGTGGCAGGACCATGTCTTTTCCAGCACCGTTCCAATTGGATTTGCTTTGGCATAAGGCAGGCGCAGCACCTGGTTCCCACCAGTCCCACAGGCACAGGTAGTTGGGAAGCGGGGATATTAAAAGGCAGCCTGGCAAAACACCCTTATGGATGAGGAGGGAGGGAGCCTTCGATGAAGTTTTGCCCCCAAAATGCAATTAATTTTGGCTTAATAAGACATTTATCATATAATAACAACAACTGATTCATGCAAAAATATTTATTGAGGATTTACGGCTGAGTGATGAATTTGTAGCTCAGTTTGCCTCCACTAGATTTATTTACATAGCAGTTAAACCCCAATCAATAATATGCTTTTAATAATCACTATATTTGAGCAGTAGTTCAACAATACACTATAATTAGGCTATGAATTCCACTGTAATTCTTTAGATTTAGGAGACTTTGGGGTTCAAAGTCTCTCCTTGATCACGATGCGAGAGCTCCATTAACGTTAATTAAGCGCGTGTCAATCAAGCAGAGAATAAGCCTCACTCTGTGTGTGATCTGTTGGTGCATAGCAATAGAGAAGTGGGAGAGAAGGAGCTCAGGCTTCCTGGGATAGATAGCAAGCGTTTCGCTTCAGCATCCTTTGCTGGCTCATAGATCTTCGACTCAGACATCACTAGGTAGGAGGAGATTCAGGGCAGAGACCAGCACTGACGGGCACATTTCCATCCACCTACACCAACAAGGCTCTGTCTGGTCTTGAGATTAAGTTGCTGGTTTATACCCATAGGTTACAGCACAGGTCAGGGGAAAAAAGTCCCCAGGAACTGGGTTTGCTGGATGGATTTGCTCTGTCTCCAGGAAAACAAGTCCTGAGCTGGGTGGTACATCAAAGAGGACGCAGGATGCTCATCCAGTGTGGACAGGACATAGGTTTGTGTTGGGTGCATGGAATGGGTCCTGCTATTTGTAGCTGTTTAGATGCAAGGCATATGACTACAGGGAGGTCTGGTACTTTGCTTCCCTTTATCTAAGTCACTTTGAGCTGGGCTTTATAGTCAGGTTTAGTATTCTGCTGGGTACGCTGATAAACGTGAGCGTGGAGTGCGTGCACTTCATAGCACGATTCTGCAAAGTTTAGCTCTATTTGCAAGGCACTTGGAAGTCTTTCTAGATGAATTACGCTTTAAATCCACATTTTTCTCCTGCTCTTGGCCGCTGTGTCTAATCTCTCTTTGTCTCAGCAATTGTACCTCCTGTCTCGGTCTGATACTGCTCCTGAGAAAGATATGGGCGCGTATGTTTTGAAGTTATCTCCTGCCTCCCTCTCTCACAAGGGACACTGGAAATGGCTTTGGGGGAAGAAAAAAAAGCACCAAAAATATATCCCTTCACTTTCTTCCTTCTGCCTTATTACAACAGGGCTCTGGGCAGGAGAGATGCCGCAGAACAGTGCACAATGGCAGGGCTGGCAGTGATGCTCTGCTGAGTACGTACTGCACCTGGAGAGAAGCTTCAGCACTAGAAAGGACTTTCCTTCTCTTCTTGATGCTGTAAATCATCTTGTGCTGCATTTAAAGTGTCACTGCCAGATGGGGCAAAAACCTCAGCGGGGTTAAAAGCTCCATGTGGGAAGCTCCATGACAGCTTTCCCTGGACAGGCGCTGCAGAGTTGGGAAATGAAGGCAGGCAGCAGACAGGGAAGAAGGATGTGCTGTGTTACGGTAATCACTCTTCTTAATTGCTTTGACTCCAATGACCAGTCATTTCTTATTCTAACAAAGACATGATGGCCATCCGGTCCTGATTGCAAAACAAACCCCAATGGGAGCTCCAATTCTTGCTCCATCACAGACCCGAGCTGCCCGGTGTAACCCCATGGTGTAGCTGTTGTTGGGAGATAGCAGTGGCTGGTCTGGGGGTCGTGGTATTGGAACCGTGGAATTGGAATCACCATCCCTGGAAGCATTCAGAAGACATGTATGTGAGGTCCATGGTTTCCTGGTGGCCTTGGCAGTGTTTGGGTAAAGGTTGGACTTGTTCTGAAAGGACTTTTCCTACGTAGTTATTTCTATGATTCTAATGTATAAAGAAGCAAAGCAAGGCCACTTCCACTGGTATGTTACCAAACCTCTTTGAGCTAAATAAGATACTGATACTCAGCTATCCAATTTGCACTGATTCCTCAGTAAACTCCTGATCTAAACCGAACAGGAGCTGGTGGAGAGATGCCTGCTGCTTTTCCACTGGGCTTGATCCAGCACAGAATAATTGCCTTGACTGTTTCACTCTGTGCCTTACAGGTCAGGCCTTAGAAATATCCCCCCCCCCAAAAGGCCTGCATATAGAAACATGACTCAGAGTCCAAAGCAAAGCTGCAACTGGCAGAAGTGCAGATCTTCAGGCTCAATCAGATGCAGAAGGATGGACAGGCAAAGCTGAGCTGGGAATACGGTGCTTCAGCTGTGCTGACGTTTTCCATATCAGAGAGATGCTGTACAAAAAGGGAGGGTCTGGCTTGGGGTTTGCAGGGAGTGAAAACAGCAGCGATGATGAGGGCAGCAACAAAAAGCTCCCCCTGCTTTCCACACCGGTGGGAATTGTCTGTTTATTCCTTCCCGGAGCCAGCTTTCTACATGTACGAATCCAAAGCATCTGCCCTTGGTGTGTCATAAGCTCTAGCAGCGAGGGTGTCTGCCACCAATGTCACTGGCCAGTGAAGCCGTGCATCCAGCCTGGCTGTATCACTGGTGTGAGAGCCAGCCTGGGAATGGGTTTGCACTCAGAGATGCCTGGATTGTGGAAAGCGGCTGGCAGAAGCAGTTGTGTGTATTGATTTATTGATTTGATGCAGAATGGTGATTTGATGCATTTCTCCTCATTGCCATCAGTGTGCCTCTGGGTGATGAAAGGAGCAGTGGGAAAGTACTGGCCATGCTCTGAATTGTGCTGGAGCTCATCAGGATGAATGTGAGGAGGGGAACGATGCACACTGCTGCTCTGCAGGAGATTTGAAACCACTCTTAGATATTCAGTCCGAGCCAGAGAGGTCATATTTTACAAGGGGAAAACTTTGCTGCTACCAGCACCAGTAAAGAACAACTCACTCAGCCTGGGTGAGCACTTGGGAAGCCAGCAATGGCCACAAGAGGACTTTGGCCTCCCTATTCCCATTAAAATTCCCCCGGCATTTCAGTGGCGATGGACACTCGGACATCAGTTGCATTAAACATAGCGTCAGTCATTTCCTTGCCTTCATTCTTTGTCTGTAATTCTGCATCTAATGGCAGCAATTAATCTCTGTCCAAGAAGGGATGAGCAAGCTCCCTGGCTCATCCCTGCTTTCTGATGGATCTGCTCCTCCAGAGGGATGGAAAGGTCATTAGCAGAGGGTTAGTTATTGATCAGCTTGGGGAGGAGAGAGGGTCCAGGGGTGAAGCTCAGCATCTAAGTGATGGGCCAGAGAAATGAGAAGACATATAGGCTGGCAGCAGCCCCTGGAGCCCACAGCCACCATGCCATAGATGCAAAGGACAAATGCTTATTGATTGGAAAGCTGTTTTTGGAGGGAGGTTATTTCTTTTTCCTCCCTAAAGCAGGGAGCAATTATGGCTTTGGGCTGGAAGAGACAAATGCCAAAAGTACCAAGACTAGATTTCCTAGTGCATCTCCGTATGGTGGGGCTGCAAACCTGCTGCGCTGAAACAAACACCCCCTCTTTTACTACATGGAACATAGGAATGATGTCCCAAGACATTGTTTCCTGTTATGTTTCCATCATGTCCTGTTTGGCCTGGAGAAGAGAAGCTGTGTGGAGACCTCGTAGCAGCCTTCCAGTATCTGAAAGGGAGCTATGAGGATGCTGGAGAGGGACTCTGCATCAGGGACTGTAGCTATAGGACAAGGAGTGATGGGTTCAAACTGAAACAGGGGAGATTTAGGTTGGATATAATAAGGAAGAAGTTCTTCCTTGTGAGGATGGTGAGGTTCTGGCGCAGGTTGCCCAAGGATGAAGTAAATTCTTCTGGCAGTGTTCAAGGCCAGGTTGGATGCAGCTTGGAGCAACCTGGTCTAGTGTGAGGCGTACCTGCCCATGGCAGGGAGGTGAAAGTAGGTGATCTTAAGGTCCTTTCGAACCCAAATCAGTCTGGGATTCTACGAGGAGGGGAACGGGGCTGCTTGTTGCATGCACTCCTCTGCTAGTTGTGCTGGAGCTGCTCTGAGCTGTGGTTTGCAAAATGGCCTGGAAGGAAGCAGGTAAGGAATAAGTCAGTCTTGTCTAAGAGAAACATGAAGCAAAGGAAACCCTGAGCACCGGGCTGGTGAAGGAGTGGGGTGCTTGGGGCAGATGCTGTGCTGGAGAGAGGAGAGAAGGATCCAGGGCAGATTCAATGATTCAATCACCTCATTTCTGTCACTGGCTTTAAGTTGTGCAGTAGATATATTGAGGCCATTGCCAGGTGCCTAGGAAAGATGCTGGAAGGAACTTTATGGTGAATGAGGGCCAGGCTTACACTGGGGTGGGGAGTCTGGGGCCGTCCAATGGGCTGATGGGCTCTTCTCCCCCTCGATCATCAGTTGAACACACTATGACCTCCTCTTCCATCATGCCCATGTCAAAAAGAGAGCTGAGGTTACTGTGTCAACAGGGCTGATAAATCACAGCCTCTGAGCCCACTGTCACAGCACACCACAGCTTGGCTTGGCTTGGGTTGCATCTTCTCTGCCCAGCTCCAATGGTCCCTCCATGGGTATGGAGACAGCGGTCCTAAAGAGACATCAGTAGTGATGCTTCATGCTGCTAAAGCTCTTCCTTAGGGTCTCAGAAGAGTTTCTTCTCATCTCTTACCCATCTTCTCCTCTTGCCTGGACAGCAGTGGCTTTGCTTCCCAGCTGAGTAGTATTGCTCCTGGAAGGCTCCTTTCTCTTAAAGAGAGGCATGAAACCATTCCTGCTCCTCCAGGTCAAGGACTGCACATGAAGACAGGGCACAGCAGAGATCAGGAGAGCTGACAAGGCCACCCAACCCTTGCCAATAGCTCTTTAATGCCTAGTCCCTTCAGGATGGTTGTCAGGCAAGGTGGAATCAGGGATGGCTTCATCTACGGGTGGGAAGAAGGCGGGCTATCTGCATCCTTTCCATGGCTTGTGTTGTCTCCACGCTGCAAGTGATGGAGTGCAACCCTCTCCTGTGTAGTGATTATCCTGTCCTCGGAGACTTCTTTGACCTTCAGCACCAGATGGATAATGCTGCGGGCAGGCAGGAAGAAGGCTCAGGGAGCGCTGCCTTCAGTACGGCTTCACCCTCCTGATTTATACGGGGAAGAGAGCGGTGCTGATGCACGCTGCTGCTCATAGATTATCTTCATTCCAGCAGCAGGCAGGCAGACAGGAGAGGTAAACGGAGAGCTATCCGCCACCCTATCCGTCACCTTCCCTCTGGCAGTGGCTGCTGTGGAGCTGTCTCTTCTAGGGGAAACTTTCCCTCTCCATCAAACACCACAACAAAAAGTCGTATTCTGCAAGCAGGTCCGTGCATCTCTAAAGAGCTTGACATGGCTGTGTGTCTCCCAAGTCTCCCTGAAGGGCAGGGAAGGGGGGAACAACAGGAAAATGCTGGAGAGGAGTCGATAACTGTGGTCTCAGTGGAGCAGGACTCAGGATTGAGGTCTGTGTTTAACCCAGAGCAACGCTGTGGCTGCATCTCAAAGTCTGCTTATGGTGGTTGAACTAGAGGAAGGTAAATCGAAGGCACTGGGGACACAGTGTGATTTCTTGTGTTGCTACTGAGGTTTTTTTCCCCCTCTCCTCACCTCCCAGGCTTTAGTTTTCTGAACTGGGATTAATCTTAATCTTACTTACCCTCCTCCTGGGGGAGCAGAGAGGTTTGTTCTGTTCATGTCAGGAAAACGCTTCAAAATCCTCCAATGAGAGGTGTTGACAGAGCACCAAGGATTTCCAGATAGAGAGATAACGGGATAAGAAGGCTGAGGAGGCTGTGCCACCACACTGCATCCTGCTCTGATAGGGCTTTTTGTGCCGGGTTGGTCCCTGTGAGACCTCTGGTACAAAAGACACCAAGAAACCCATTTTAGAGCAGAAAATAGGAAGTCTTGCACTGGTGCCAAACAGGAGCATCTCGGGAGGGAAGGCGGGTGGGCAGCCCGAAGGCAAGTTACACCTTTCTTCTCTCACTGGCTCTGAAAACACATGAATTTTCCAGCCTTTGCCACCCGGAGACTAGGATCAAACCTAGATGTGAAGAGCTTTGCTGCTGAGGTTGGGATGCGCTATAAGCATGGTATGGGGTGTGCAGGCAGGAAACCCAGCGCTCCCTCTTGGAAAGCGTCGTGTGCTTTAATTCCCCCTTTTCTTCTTTTTTCCTCATAATTTTTTGAATACTCATGCTTTAGATCGTGGTAATGTTTTTGCTATCATCTGTATGCAAAATGTAGCCCAGTAGCCCCAAACATAATGAGTTCACACAGCATGGAGCCGAAGTGTTGTATGTGTAGAGAGTGCAAAGCCCAGCTCTGTAAGTGCCATGTGCTTGTTTGGTGTCTCCAAACAAAATCCTTCCACCTGAACTCTGCAGGCTTCAGGGAAGATAGAAAACTCTATATCCCAGCCCTCCTTATCCTCTGGAGGCCCCTGTTTCTAGCTCAAATCTGATCAGCATCCCACGGCCAAGCATGCTGGGCTTGGTGCATTCAAAATTGCCCTGCAGCATAAAATGAGTAGAATTTGAATGCCTGGTGAGCAGCAATCCATAGAGTAGGAGGATCTATTACTCCAAATAGAAATAATTCCTATTGCTGGGGAAGAGAGTGGCTTGTTCTGAGCTATTGCACTGGGCTGCTTGGTAATTTGTGTGGTGCAGATGGAGGGACAGCGAAAGCTCGAGTCGAGTTGTTAAGGAAGAAACATAGAAAGAGGCAGAAAGCAGAAAGATCAAAGTTGAAAACCATTTACATTTCATCAAGAACTTGTGGGAAAAGGACAAGAAGAAATCCCTGTCGGTGGTGCTGGGTTTTCAGCAAGGGGAGGACGACTGAGACGAGGAGGAAAACACGCAGAATTGACGTTTCCCTGTATTTTCCAAGTGCGAAGTGACTGCTGAGCCGCAAGTGTGACTTGAAGTGACATTTGTGGGCGCGCTGTGAAAATCCTCAGGCAGCAGAAAGCCTTGTTCAGCACAAGGCAAATGTCACCATGAAGCTCTTGCGAGCGCTGTGATGGCAGAAATGTACCCCGGGATCTGGGGGCTTGGAGTGGGTGGTGTTGGGGCTATAGAATCGTGCAATGGGTTGAGTTGGAAGGGACGTTAAAACTCATCCAGTTCCAAGGGCAGGGACTCCTTCCACTAGAGCAGGTTGCTCCAAGGCCAGTCCAACCTGGCCTTGAACACTGCCAGGGATGGGGCAGCCACAGCTTCTCTGGGCACCTCATCACCCTTGCAGGGAAGAATAATGTCTCCTCTAAATCTCCTCTCTTTCATCTTAAAACCCCTTTTTTGATCCCCTCCCAGCCTTTCCCCTCTGTTTTGGGGATGGGGAGAGCCCTAGCACCATCCTGAAGCCGGTGTGCAGAGGGAGAAGCGAGCATGATGCAATTTGTCCTCTTGCTCAACTCCTTTGAAGGTTCAAGTATCGTTCCTCTATCTGTAGCATTTTAATGCCACTATAAAATGTTTCCTAACGACAGAAAGATAATTTAGCTAATGCAGCGCTGCACAATTAGGTTCCCTAGTTAACATCATGTTCCTGTGTCAGATGCCCTTTCATCTCCCAGCCTATTTTTCATCCCCTCTGTAAATATGGTTAATAATCAATTGGCATATTATTAAGGCACAATAACGATCTTGCTAAATCAAAGCTCGGTCTTTACTTGAGACACTTACAGTAAATATTGACTGTTGTGCAGAATTATGGCAGAGCCCTGAGCACTCTGTTCCAATGGGAACTGGATCCATTTTTTAATACTAGTTATTGATTTTCAGCAAGCAAACTGCCTGGAGGCATCTGTGGTTTTCCTCTTCCTCTGTGAGATCTTGAGAGGTGACGGACACACAGCAAGCAGACAATTTCCCTCTGCTCCATCAATAGTGCCATTGCTAGAGATGGGCAGAGCCTTGTAGGGTTTCTCCATCTCCCTTTGGAGGTTTCTCTAAGGGTAAGGTTGCTGCCATGCCCATGGTGCTAAAAGGGGCCTGGTATTCCCTGGTGTGCTCCATGCCATTAACCAGTGTGGTGGAGCTGAATGAAGAACGTGCTGCCACCCACCGAGGTGACAACTCCTTGCTGAGAGATGCTGCTTGAATCTTCTGCCCTTAATTGCTGCTAAGGAACAAAAATAGGCTCCTAAAAACGGTCATTTGATGAAGATTCCTGCTGGCTCCCGTTTTCCTGCTGCCCCGTGACCTTCTCTACATGCTAATTCAGATGCACATCCCCATGAGTGAGCCCATTCTCATGCTCTTATTTGATGATGGTCCCACCAGCTCCATGAGGTTGCTTTCCCCGAGGAATGGGTTTTAGCTTTCCCCCAGTGCTTACAAAAGCCAAGGGAATAGCAGACATCTCCATTTTTCACTCTGATGGGAGAGGAGGGAGATGGGAATTAATCACATCCCATGCAAGATCTGTTAGGAAATGCCTCAGAGGGAGCAGGCAGGGTGGGTTTTCCCTCTTGTTTTGCAAACACTCTGTGTTCTTCCATGGGGAGAGGTTTGAAGGGAAGATTGTCTTTTAGGGCTGTGATTTACCATGTGGATGTATTATACACACGGAGTTCTTTGGGAATGTCATCCTTGTGATGGGCCCATGCATCTCTTGAAGCTAGCAAAGGACAAGGAGCATGTGAGAGTGTGAATGCAGGGTTAGCTGTCCATGCCTCGAATCCACAGGATCTTCCAGTTGTGCACAAGCCCTTATAGATAGCCCCTTGCAAAGATGAGGGCTAAATCCCAGGCTGTGGGCTTGTCCCTATGTGTGCAGCTGAGGAAGAGCTGCTCCTTGCCCATAACTCATTGAGATGTGAAGCCCATTGGCGTGCCTGACTGTCTATGTATATTTATGTAGAAGACTTTGGGGCCCTGGAAGGTGCTGTTGCTTGTTATTTTGACTGATTGCAGGAGAGTGACTGTACTACAATAGCAGGAGCCACTCATTAGCTTTGGAGTAGGGAGAGAGAAATCGGATACTCATTCCAGCCATATCCACCCCTGGAGGTGAATATTAAACAGGAATTGATCCTGGATAATGAGAACACAGCCCGGAATGCTGTGATTAGCGCTGCTTGAATTGTAAATAGTTAATTGTTGCAACAGGCAAAAGGAGCTTGATGAGGGTGGGTTAATGTGTTGCCTTCGGGGTGGATGTTAAGGGTGGAGAGTTGGTGTGGTTGTAATGAGTTTGGGGTGGGGGGGGATATGGATGGATCGTGATCAGGATGTGTATATGGCAGAATACACCAGGGGTGCTGCCTGGAGAGCACTGGAAGGGCTGGGTGAGGAGGCAAGTGGGCAGCCTTTGGACAAGTTGGAGGCATGATCTTGGTGCAAACGAGTTTTGGGCAAGGGTTCAAGGAGCTGCTGGAGATAAGGGTGCATATGTGTCCATTTCCAGCCCCTCCAGCCTCAGGTTGGTTCAAACCCAGAGGACTCAGAGCAGCAACAGGTCTGGGAAGCTGCGTTGGGAATACATTGAAGTGAGTTTTAATTGTGCTTCCCATCTCTGCTGGCTTCCTTCCTGTAGAGCACTGCACAGAGACAAAGGGAAGGCAGGAGGGTAGCCAGGGGAAGGCATGTGATCTGCCTGGAGACAGGGGAATTAGGCAGCTCGAATAAATAGCTTTCAAAAAGAGAGGAAGAAAGAGAATTTCACCCTTCTCCTCACCCCATGCCTCCCAAAATACCAAATCACCATGATTAAAAATTGACTCCAATGGACATGCAGGCACAGTAATTGATTGTGGCCTTTCATTCTTGCAGCCACACTTCATTAACCTTTAGACTCAAATACCAAGCACTGGTTAGACAGAAAGGTGTAGGCAGAGAAGAAGGCGACAGTGCCTGTTGGGAGGATCTTGGGCTGTCAGAAGTCCTATGGGGTAAAGATGCCTGGATGTTGCTGGGATGCTCTGCAGAAGAGCAGGCTACCCAATAACACAAGGCTTATGGGGGCTGGAGGTTTGCTCCCCTTTGCAGACAGCAGAAGGCAGAATAACCCTTTTCCAGATTGAATTTCCTCTCCCAGGGTGTTCCAGCTTGGCTCTGTTTCATGTTGCTACTGATATTTATGGCTGTTGTCGTGTTTAGGACCATAGGCAGGAACCAAGTTGCAGTCGAGCTGACAAACTGCGCACCAGTGGGTTTGTCTTGGTGCTGGGAGCATTACCTTGTAGTGGTGGGGAAAAAACACCCCAAAGGAGTGTGTCAAATGGACTTTCAGGTAGGAAAAAGCTGTTATTTGAAGGGTGCTCTTTTTGCAGTGGTGTGGCAGGCTTAGAGAGGTCAGCGCTGAATCCGATGGTTAAGATGCTGCAGGATTGCTTTGCTTGTGGTGACCACCACTGACCACTGCAGTATCCCAGAGCATCTCCCGTTAAATCCAGAATTGAATGAGTGGCAAGCAGAGGCTGCTGAGGCATTTCCCTTGGGAGAGGTCTGGGGATGAGAATCTGAACGCATCAAGACTGAATGGCCTCACACTGGGCTGTGTGGAGCTTGGGCTTCCCATGGAATTATCCCCATTCACAGGCTGTTCCCCTGAGGATCTGTAGGTGCAAAATGGGGTTGTTTGTCTCTTTGAAGACCTGCCTGCTCCCACACATCACCCTTTCAGCCATGGCCCCTGTGTTTTACGCTCATGATCATTAATGCAGAGAGGCTCTGGCCTCCTCACAGCAAGAGTTGTCTCCACTCCACAGTGAAAATGTGCTTTGACCTGGAAAAACCATTGCCAGGAGCAGATGGAGCAGCCCTGCAGGCCAGCTGGTCTGTGCCCTGCCAGGTGCTGTGGTTGCTTTGGGTTTCAGTGCTTTTGGTTTAAAGAAACTTTGCGGCTGGAATTGGGGATGTATCAGAGGAGACTTGGGGTGAGGCATCAAAAGGAGGTTCCTCGTTTCAGAGGAGACAGGGATGAACGCTGAGGAGGCTCCGGGTGGATCTACTGAAGGTGATGAGCCTTTGAAACCCTTGTGTAGTGTTGGCTCTGGTTTTCAGATCAAACCCTGGTTCTCTTTAAACCCAGGATGATTTGGAGAGCGTGGCTGAAACCCAGCAATGTGAATACAAATACCTTGCGTTGCTTGGCATGATAAATAGGAAGGATTCCTCCAGGAGCAGTGGCAGCTCTTGAATATCTGCTGGAAATCGCTTGCTTCCAGATGTCTGAGCATTAAGGAAGCCTGGTCCCGCATTTTTGGACAGGGCTGTGATGAGATGGAGCGATGCCTGGGCTCAGCTCCTACTCCTAATCCTTGCGGTGAGCTGGGTCCTACCTGCAGCTCCTTTTGTATGCATGCCCTTGCTTTGGGACAAATTGCATTTGTGCGTATCAGATGGAGACTTAGGGGGCTTTGGAGCAGGATTTCTCTGCCTTTTGTCTTTTATCATTAGGAGTCAGGGATGAAGGCAACAAGAGAGCAGTGTCTGAATGCAGGGTAAACAAAGCTGTGTGTGGGTTTGATGACATGTTTCTTTTGTCCATAATCTATTCATCCTCTGAGTGCTCCAGGGTTATGCATTTAATTTGGTGTGCAATTGGCAGCTTGAGGAGTACTTCAGCATCCAGCTCTCCTAAAAATAACTGAAAAGCAAGTGGGCTTCTTTGTTTTTCATTCAGGCTAAAGGAAAGAGAGGTGGACCAAGGAGACAAATGTATTCTGCAAGCCAGGAACACAGCAAATACAAGGAGAGGAAGAGTAGGCTGGTGGTTAGAGTGTCAGCCCAGGATTTAGAAGCTTTGGGGCTGAATATCTCATTTTGCTTCTGTCTTTCTGTGTCATCCCAGTGGTAATAACACTGCTTCTGCACAGGGGTGTTGCAAGAGTCAATATATTAAAGATTGGGAGGCATTAAGGTAGTGTGGGAAGGCTCCTGCAGAGCAGGACAGTGTGCACTTGCAATCTCAGTGGCTCAGAGGGGTGATGAAAACAACCTCGACTTGATTATATTTAATATCTCATTATTTCAGAGTCAGTTGGAAGATTCTGAGCTGACCTTGGCAGGGAGAGAGTCTTGCCTTGTCAGGTCTATGGCAAACTTCACTCCTTCTGTGCTGTTGGGTCCCAGCTCTGTCTTGCATTAGAAGCAGGACCCATAAGAGTATCTCCAGCCCAAGGTGGATCCCATACCCTTGGTGCTGGCAGTGTGGGCTCTCTCTTGCACTGTGAATGGCTTGGTTTGGAAGGCGTCTTAAAGCTCATCCAGTTCCAACCCCTTGCCATGGGTGGAGACACCTTCCACTACAGCAGGTTGCTTCAAGGAAGGCATTTGGGATGCACAGCTTTCTTCTGCCTAAGATCGCATCTTAATCTCCTCTGTTTCAGTTTGAACACATCACCCCTTGTCCTATCACTACAGTCCCTCATGATAAGTCCTTCCTCGGCATCCTTGTACCCCTTTCAGAGACTGGAATTTAATGCAGGACTTCGTGTCCGTTTGGATGCTCTGTGCCTCTTGAAGCCTGGCCCACGTGGCTCACGGTGCTAGAGGTACCCACCACCATCTCAAAGTGCTATGCAGTGGGTGACTGCAGAGCTGTGGACCTGGTGCTGCAGCAAGTTGTGCCTTGATGTGTGCTCCCAGCTCTGCTCTCTGTCTGTATCTACCAGCAGCACCGTGTAAAAGCATTTTTTGAAGCCTTTGCAGCCGTGTTTTGGCAGCTGATAATGGGGATGAACTTTCTGTTTCATAGCCTACAGAAGTTTGGAGCTGAAAAACCTTGGGAGCCCAGGGCCTGAACCTGCAGGAAGATGAAAATTCCCTACTCCTACTTTACAAAGTGTGCCTGGCAAGACAGGTTCATTAACAAATTAATAGAATAATCAGCAGGGCTTTGTGTGTGTTTTGCAGATAAAGAACTGGTAACAGCATTCTTTGGCTCTTTAATGGGCTGATAAGAGCCAACTATCTGCTCCATGGCGGGGCTAATCACAGAGATAACAGAGGTTAAATCAACTGCGGGGGTCTGGTGAGGGCAATCGCAGAGGGAGCTGGATGGAGGAGGGAGAGCAGGGTTTTAAACATGGTGAAAGGGAATAGGCAGGAAAGGGAGGGAAGGGAAAGGAAGGGGAAGGAGAGAAACAAGCACCAGCTCCGTGAGTATTTTTAGTAGCATTGTGCAAAGCCCACAAGTTCCAAAGTGGCTGGTTAGGCTCTAGGGAGTTCCATCTGCTCTCAGGTGGTTTGGACACAGAGCAAAGTGGTTGTCAGCATCTTTCCTTTCTGATAAGGACAGCAGGGATGTGTTTCTTACAGGTCTGGAAGGGAAGAAGCAGGCTGGGCTACAGTCCCTCTCCAGCATCCAAAGATGTCCCTCTCTGGCATCTCCAAGGTGCAAGTTCGATCCTTGGCCTTGCCTCAGGAAAACAGAGGGGGAGAGGAGTCAGGATTCAGCTCTCGTTTTGCTTTTGAAGCCTCTTCTATGGAGGTTTTGGGGTGCATCTGGTGATCAGGGACCTCTGCTTGTGCATCGTGGTTGCAGCGGAGGGTTTGTCCTCGTGTCACCTCCAGTGGTTTGCTCTTGGAAGAGGAAAGAGGCTTTTGGGGCTGTGATGGGAAGCACTTGCCTCTGTCTTTCCCAGAAGGGCTATTAATTTATACAGTATTTGCTTTGTTAAAGAAAGGACATTGTCAGGCAGCTTTCAAGTGATGTGTGAAAGTGACTCTAATAAGATATTCCAGGGAAGCCTGCAGGCAGCGCCGCCTCTCCTCCAAACCTCTCCAGGTCTTCTTTGAAAGGAGCATCAGCAACCTTGATCCTCCTCCTCCACTAACAGAGGCACTCGTTGCACTCACTGCAAACTTCTCCGGAGTGGGGAGCCGGAGGCGGAGGTGCTGGGAAGAGCGGGAGGGCCGGGAAGCCGGGATCAGCGGATAATTGCACACGTCTGGCTGCCAGGGAAGAGAAACGAGGAGGAGATGGCACGGAGGGGTGGGAGTTTGCTTTGGAGGAGCAGCTGCAGCTCAGGGCTGGTGCTTGGCTAATCAGTGCAGTGTGGAGAAGACTGCAGATGAGACCTGGCTCTTCTGCTATCGCAGGCTTATGGGCTCGTGGCAATGGGATATGCCCACAGAAAGGGGTCTCCCCTCTTCCAGCAACCTTTGGGTGGAAAACCCCAGTATGCCATCACCACCAGCTTGTTCCAGTCCTGGTGCCAGGCTCTGGCTGTCTTTGAGGGGGTTTGGTGCTCCCTGGGGGCTCCCTGCTGTCCTTGCTGCGAGTTAACTGCTATTGCCTGTACACCACCTTGATGGGGTGGTGTGTAGGGTGGCTGGTTATCCACTTGCATATCATAGAATCAGAGAATGGTTTTGTTTGGAAAGGACCTTAAGATGATCCAGTTCCAACCCTGCTGCCATGGGCAGGGACACCTTGCACTAAACCATGTCACCCAAGACTCCATCCAACCTGGCCTTGGGTGGAGCATTCACAACTTCCTTGGGTATCCCACCTTTCATCCCAGGGCCTCCAATCCCATTACAGATATTAATGAAGCTTGTAAGCAGCGGGATAAGTGTGGCAAAAGGGTAAACTGAGGCATTGGGCCAAGCTCTGCTCACTCCATTCTTCTGCTGTCAATCCCAAAGGAGGTCTCCAACTGCCTCAAACTGAGCAGGATGGTTAATACATCAGAGCCATTAGAATCTAAGGGTTTTGGGAGGCAAAAAGCCCCTGCTTCCTGGGCCCCTGAAGAGATGCTTGTACCTTGGGGGGGTGTTAACTTGTGGAAGGGACTTTTAGGAGGTGGAGAAAACTAAGGAATAAATAAGTATCGATAAAAGGCCCAAGGATGTAGGTAAGAAGCCTAATTCTGCAGGGGGAGGTGGTGTGAAGCTGCCATCTGCTAGCCCAGAGCAATTTAATTCAAGGGTAAGGAGCCTTAACTGGCAGCAACAAAAAAAAAACCACCTTGTTTTTCCCCCTTTTCTTCGCTTTTCATAAGGGCTCTGATGCTGT
The DNA here is from genome assembly GCF_037157495.1 of Lathamus discolor. Taxonomy (NCBI): domain Eukaryota; kingdom Metazoa; phylum Chordata; class Aves; order Psittaciformes; family Psittacidae; genus Lathamus; species Lathamus discolor. Next base: position 1,361,169 of record NC_088900.1, read on the forward strand.
TGGGAGATTTAGTCAATTAGTTAAGATGTTTTCCACTGTTATTGTGCCTCTCTCAAAGGCTTCTGACAGTAAATTCTTCTCATCAAGTGGAAGATCTATTAAGTACCACTTATTGAAGTTTGGTAATTGCCAGCTAATAATAATAATGATAATAGCAATAATAATAATGCTGATTAAGAAAGCTTTTAACCCCACTGTTGATTTCAAAGGGGGGTACGTGCACTGCACCGATTTCAGTTGGCATTTCTCCTGCTTTGTGACTGAATGGGGTAAAAAGCAGGTTGGTGACATCTGATTTTCTTGTTCTGGTGCAAAGAGCAGCTTGTCTTAAGGCCCGTCTACAAAAGCCCAAGTTCAGAAGCAGGAGATTTAAGGAGGAATAAAGAAGTGCAGGAGGAGAAGGCAACGTGGAGAAGTGTTTCATTAATTTCCTTGACAAGTGTAATTTAATTTTAATTATTTATGATTCCTCATAGCCCGTTAGTAAACGTTGTGTAGTATATTCTGTAAAACTAATGAAGTCTTAGTAATAGGAGACCTTACTTAAGCCCTGCACGGAGTAGTGGGAAGATGTAGCTTGTCTCTTGCTTTCTGCTTGCTCCATCTCGGTGATGCTGTGGGCAATTATCCTTCGTAGATCGCACCCAGGCTGGAATGCTGCTGCTCCAAATGTGCTCATTGTGTGGGAAGTGGATCCCAAAGCTTTTAGTGTGGGTTTGCTGTATGACTTTGTGCTTTCTGAGCTCCAGTGATGGGACAGAGGGGCCCTTTGTGGGCAGTTAGAGCATCCCCATGAAGCTATAATGAAGTTGTTTATCCCCCATAATAATCCATTTGGATTTCTCCTGCTAATTCCCAAGAGGGTAAGGAAACATGGAGCAAAGAAGGAAGGCTGCTTGCTTTGGAATTCCCCAAAAGGGAAGAAAAACCATGTTCCTCCACCAGCATCATGGCTGGGGTTTGGGATAGGCGCAGGATGCTGGTATTCCCGAGCACTGGAGTTTTGGTGGATGGATCCTCAGGGTGGGCATGCCCAGAACAGCACGGGGGGGTTGAATGGCAACGTAAATTTGAATGTTAAAAAGCTTTTGTTCATTATTGGTGGCATATCCTCCCCCTCCCCATTTGTCACTTGGAGCGGAGCTGTCACTCTTTTAATATCAAACAAATAATAAGCTCCCTCTAAAGTGATTTTTCTGACAAGGAGCTCAATATATTAAACTTTATCTATATTTTAATAGCCAATTTCACACCAAACTGCCTTCTTAATAATGTATTTACCACCTGGGGATATTATTCCAACCCATCTGGAAAGAATTGGAAATTAACTGTCCCTAAACTGAGTCTGTGTGTGCTTTAGATGCAGCGGAGATAACAGCGGTGTCATTCCTAGGGGAAGTGGGGGAGGAAGCTCATCATGCACTGAGCAAAATGTCAGCAGCAAAGGCAATAGCTGGCGGGGAAATGAGTGCTCTCCTCTTCGCAACCGAGAGCCCAGCCCACCTCAGGACTATTCAGCTGCTTGGGAAGCAGCCGACAGCACCTCAAGGGCTTCTTCTGTGCTTGTAAGAGCAGAGGGTTTGGGTTTCCAAGGATGCGGCATGGATACAGGGCTGAGGGGAATGCCAGCATCATCATATCGTAGAATCATGGAATGGTTTGGTAAGGAAGGGGCCTTAAAGCTCATCCAGTTCCACAGGCAGGGCCACCTTCCATTAGACCAGGTTGCTCTAAGCCCCATACAACCTGGCCTTGAGCACTGCCACATATGGGGCAGCCACAGCTTCTCTGGGTATTCCAGTGCCCCAGCACCTTCACAGGGAAGAACTTCTCCCTAAGAAAGACACCCCAAAGAGGGGGAAAAGTTGTGTGTTGCTAATGGGAATGAATCCAGTCCGGCAGCACTTTTATCTTGCTCCAGTTTGGAATGCTCCTCAGTGGGTCGTTCTGATCCCATCTGAATCCACACTGTGTGACACAGCCCAGGCAGACTGCAGCATCCACTCTCCATGCGTACATGCAAGTGTGTGTGTGTGTGCTCGGAAAACATCATTTTGTTTAGTCGAAGTCATATATATACATGGTTACTGTTGCTATTTGTTCACCTCCTACAGTTTCAAGTGGTCGATCAGCTCCTTGGTGCTCAGTTGTATGTGATGATGCCAAACCTACACCTCTGATGTCCCCTCCAGCAGAAAGCCACGCGAGAGAAAATACATCTTGTGGCTCCTTTGTCCTCTAAATAGGAGAGTGATAAGGTGCTTAGTGCACAGAGCAGTGTCATCCTAACCACAGCTTGCCAGGCTGGGTTTAAATCACATTTTGACTGTATTTCTTATCACATAGAAGCCTATCAAGGTCTATCTAGGTGACATTACTCATTCCTGGCTGTGCAGAGCATCCTTTGCCTCTGTTTCACAGCAGTGAAGGCACAACAGGGATGACACTGCCCGGGACATCAAGTCCCAGCAAAAACCCCTTCCTGAGCCACCTGGGTGCATTTGACAGGGAAAAACATCCCCATGGCACGATGGGACAGCACAGACCTCCCCTGTACTGCTCTTCTTGGCAGGAAAATCCCAAAGGATTGGAGTTTGAAAGTTTTCCTTGAACGTGACTCCGTTTGGAGGTTTGGTTGTGTTATTTCTACATGTCGAGATGAAGCCTTGCAATGTTTCCTTTGGGGTTTCAAATAATTAAGGGCAGCTACTACTTCAAGTCGACTAAAACATCCTAGTTTAGAGATAAAAGTGCCTCGTGTTTGTTGTTGTAATGAGTAGTTTGACATTGAGATGAAAAGCTGCTGCTGTTTGTGTTGTAAAACCCGGGTTTGGCGCTGTTCTTGAACAATATCAAACTGTTTCCTTCCATTTGGAACAAGACACACTTTGATCTAACCCCCCCAAGATGTTTCAATCAGAATGGAGAAGCAGCAGCCCTAATGATCTGAAAACAGGATCAAATTGTAAAGTGTTTCCATCATGATGTTATGTCACTTAAGAACATGCTCGGAGTGGTGCTGGGTGATGCTCGGCATCGCGTTTAGCATGGTGAAATGTGGGAGAAGTCATTCCGAAGCATCTAAAATGCAGAAATACAAGAGTGAAATTGCAAAGTGAGCCCTTAAAGTCCTTAAAAATCTCATTTCTGGCATTTTGGGGTGTTGCTGAGCTCAAGGGAAGAAAGGATGCGGGTGCTTTTGTGTCGTTTCAGTCCGAAATGGAACTGAAAGTAAAGCGTTGAGAAGTTGGAAGCTCCTTGTGAAATGGAACTTAGAATCATAGGAGCAATTCTACGAGAGAATTCTCTAAATCCACCTATTTTAGCCATGATCCCAACATGAGGGGAAGTGCTGGGGAGGAGGAGTGGGACCCTCTGGACTGTGTCTGTGGATTTGGGCTGAGTTGTGTTTTTAGAGGGGCGGATTTGCGCATCTTTCCTCCCAAGGAACAACCTTCCGTGGAGACGAGGCCTCAGTGCCATGGGTTAGTAGTGGCCTTGGCAGTACTGGGAATGGTTGGACTTGATGAGCTTAAAGGGCTTTTCCATCCTGGTTGATTCTAAGATCCCTGTATTAAACTGGCACTTTGGGTACCTTTGCTTTTGTGTTGCTTTGGCATTTTCCCATCGGAGATGCCAGGAAGGGAGAGGGATGGAGGCAACAGGGCTTGGGGTTGCATCCTGCAGGCTCCAGAGGGCTTGGCGGTGTGGTCCTTGTGGATTTCTTAGTGTTGCTGCCTATCTGGGAGCAGGGAGGGGGTGATGGTCATCTCTGCAGTGCCCAAACCATCAGCTAAGCACAGAGACTGTGTGTGACAGTCAGGTCAAGGAGGAGAGGTGCAGAAAGGCTGCTTTAATCCTGCAAGGGGAGGATATGAGCGCTGACAGTTACCTGGGGACCCTGAGATACTGCATTCCCTAACTTAATCAGACAGATAACGGGAGCAGCTAGAGCTGAGGCAGGAGCAGGAACTGCTGAACAATAGGAGCAGCCCCCCCCTGGGCCCCCGTGCTGAGCTGGAGATAATCAACTCTCTCCAAATCTGTCACCGTGCGATAAGTGATGAATTAGAATCAATTATATGTTTAAAATAATAGACCTCCCCATGGTGTTGCTCTCCACAACGGTGACAGCTTCAGCCTGGCCGGTGATGGCAGCCGTGCTCGCATTGGCACCAGCAGGGCTGGGACACCTCTTGTGCCACCAGGGAGCTCAGTGTGGTCCTTTCCAACCCAACCCATTCCATAGCAGCCTTCCAGTATCTGAAGGGGGCTGCAAGGATGCTGGAGAGGGACTCTTCATCAGGGACTGCAGCAATAGGACAAGGGGTGATGGGTTCAAACTGAAAGAGGGGAAGTTCAGGATGGAGATAAGGAAGCTCTTCCCTGTGAGGGTGCTGGGGTGCTGGCACAGGGTGCCCAGAGAAGCTGTGGCTGCCCCATCCCTGGCAGTGCTCAAGGCCAGGTTGGACACAGGGGCTTGGAGCAACTTGCTCTAGTTCAAGGTGTCCCTGCCTATGGCAGGAGGTTGGAACTGGTTGATCTTAAAGTCCTTTCTAACCCAAACTATTCCATGATCTATGATTCTATTTGTATCTTATAGGGACTTACCATTTTTGTTACATTATTGGCCGCTTCACACGCTTGGCCTCGCTGCTGCTCTCTGTGTGGAGCAGCTATTTCTGAGCTGCTGAGTGCTGCTCTGCTAAATAACACCATTCTGAGTGTGTTTTTCCTCTCCCTCAAATGCCAGGAGGACACCTGAAGGTGTGAAAATGCAAGATTAACCTTGTGAATCATCCATCAAATGGTGCACAGTTGGTTAGCGAGTGCTGGGCTGGCAGGAGAGGGGGGAAGCATCCAGACTCGAGTGGCCTGGTGCTGGTTGGCAAATGCTCTTGTAGGGTGGTGGGAAGAGCGTGTCTGTCCATCCCAGTACTTCATTTGGGTTGAAAACGGAGATATGGGGCTTGGATAAAGAGGAATGGCTTGAACCTGCCAGAGGGGAGATTGAGATGAGCTCTTAGGCAGAAGCTCTTCCCTGTGAGGGTGCTGAGGCGCTGGCACAGGGTGCCCAGAGAAGCTGTGGCTGCCCCATCCCTGGCAGTGCTCAAGGCCAGGTTGGACACAGGGGCTTGGAGCAAGCTGCTCCAGTGGAAAGTGTCCCTGCCCATGGAACTGGATGAGCTTTGAGGTCCCTTCCAACCCAAATGACAGTCCATGGTATTTGGTCTTTTGGCCATGCTGCTTGCAAAGGGTCTTAGGAAGAACACTGGGGCCTGGGTGAACATCTCACCAGGAGGCTGTGGCTGTGTTTAAGAGCTGGTCTGGCCATTTTGGTGAGGATCAGACTGATGTGCTCGCTTTTCCTCCAGAAACTACAGTGCTGTAGCTTGTCAAGGTCTTGATGCAAAGGGTTTTGAGACCCCTGGGCTCAGTCTGTGTCCTTCCCAGGCACGTTTCCATACCCAGCCATTTCAAACAACCATGTAACTCTGCTCAGGTGTTCTCAGATGGTTGTCATAGAATCAGCTTCCCAGGGACAATGACTCCGCCACTGCTCTGGGCAGCCTGCTCCAATGCCCATCACCCTTTCCATTAAGGAGTCATTCCTAATCTCCACCCTAAACCTCCCCTGGTGCAGCTTGAGGCTGTTTCCTCTTGTCCTTAGGAGCAGGGACCAGCCCCCTTCTGCCTCCATTCTCCTGTCAGGCAGTTGTAGAAAGCGATAAGGTCCAATTGAACTGGAGGTTCCCCGGCTCCCTGCACTGCCAGGAGGGAAAATATTCCTTGTCCATCCCAAATTGGATTGGAAACCTGTTCCTACCCTGGCTTGCCTTCTTACTGTGTTAAATAGCACAAGTTGCAGTCATAAAGCCCCTGGAATCATGTGTTGAGCAGGGGCGCTGGGACCGGTTCTAATGGATTGAAGCGAGCGGCTCACCAGCCACAGGGGTGCCCTGGGAATTCCCTTTTGAATCTTATTTACATTCAGCCCTAACAATAGCTCCCAAGCTTGGCTATAAATAATTTCTAGGCAAGAGTTGTCTAATTAAACGTACAACAGCAAAGAAAGTACTTTTAACCACAAGGCTGGTGCCCTAATGAACGTAATCACTGCATGGGGACAGCTTAGGAAACAGAACTTGACATCTCCCGATGGATGGGGGGAACCATACTCGGGGAGAATTCCCTATCAATATTTAATTGCGTGGCGTGTAACGCGCTGTCGTGTTTCGAAACATCAAATGGAAGCCCCACAGAAACCGGAGAACCTTGAAAGCAGATTTGAGGAGGGGGAGCCTCTGCTTTTACAGCTGTCTAGGGAGGGACCAACATCGAAGTGCCCCTGTGGGCATGCAAATGGTTCTGTGGTTGGGAAAACAGCCTGAATTTGCAGCCTTCCCTCATCCACCACAGTCGTCTTCCTCTCCTGGTGCCTCAGTTGTGTTGTCTCTAAGGGGGGAATACAAGAATTCCCCCGGCTCTCATAGAGGCCCATCAAGACTGAGTTTTGAGAGTCACGTTATCCATAACCAGCCCTGTGCCACAGCGCTGTACAGCTAAAACACAACCAGGAGCTGGTGGGATTTGATGATGGGCAGAAGCTGTGTGCTGCAAATGGGTAGATCCAGCTTGAGCTTGGGATAGCAGAGAGGATATTGGGCAGGGCCTGATGTTGACCTGGGAGGTTTGGAGTCATAGAATCATGGAATACCATGCTGGAAGAGACCTAAATGCTTATCTGATCCAGCTTTTCTTGGCAAAGATAGATGTCCCAGCACCTTGTCCAGCCAAATCTTCAAGTGTCCAGTGTTGCGGATGGAGGTTATTGTCCATGTAGTTTAGGGGTGATGGAAAAGCATCTATGGCTGGTTCCCATTGGCTTTATAATGGACTCAAGGCCTGTGTCTAGGGGTGAAACACAGCAGTGCATCCTATGCATGCTGGTGTTCACCCTGCAAAGCATTTGGGCTTCTCGAAGGACTCAGGCACAGAATGATGGGGCCAACAAACACCACCTTCATTTGGAGCAGGGGTGCAGATTGATGCCGGTAGGTCCATGGTGCTTTCCATCAGGATCTAGGAATAACACAGCCCTGAAATGCATATCCCTTGGTTTGTGGCGGTGGTCCTGGCAAGAGATGCTGGTGTCTGTCTGCCTGTTGCAGCTCCTTCTGCCAGCCCTTGGTGAACGCTGGCTTCATCCCTAGAGAATACACCTCAGCTCTGCTGCGATTAATCTAATCGGCCACTGGATGTCAATGTTGCCTCATCCAATTCCAAGTGGGAAAGGCCTGGATCTTCAGAAAGGGAGAGAAAACGCTGCTGTCAGGTTGGATGTTGTTTTCTTCTGCGAAATCGGCTATTAAGCACCGTTGTACGAAGGAAACAGTCATTGCCCTTGTTTTGCTCAGCCAGGGTGGGATTTGAGCCAGTCTAAACCCTGACTTGAGACAAAAAGCCTCAGCAGAAGGAAAAGCTGGACGCAAAAGCATATCCCATCCTTTGAGGCACAGCTCCATGCAAGTTGCTGGTGGTTAGCATCGGGCTTTTACATGGTGTTCCGGAGGACGGTGACGGCACAAGGGAGGTTTGAGGATGTCTAGTGGGAAAATCCAGCTCTACAAGGGGAGGTTTATCAGCAGCATGTCAAAGCAGAGCTGGATTTAAGCACTGCAGCTCGGCCTCCTCTCCGTTATCCATCTTCTCATCCCAGGGAAGCACAGGCAGCAGCTGCATCCTGCCAAGATTCATGAGCAAGAACGCTTCTCCCCGACCTCCTCCCTTCCTTGGAGAAGTAGTTTAAATCCTGGCCCTGTTCGGGATGCAGATGCAGCAGTTGGCTTCTCCGGGCTATTTGCACACCCAGATGGGACATTTTGAGGGGGAACTTGGGAAGCATTGAATTTTGATGTAGGTCTAAAGGTATGGCCCCAATGGGATGAGCAAGGATGGGGAAAGGTGCATCTTGGTCCTCTATGTGCTCTAATATAGACCTTCCCACCATGAATATCTGAGGTTGCAGAAACTGTTCATGCCTTTGCTTGGGCAGCGCATCCCTGGCAGTGAGACCTGATGGCTGGTGAGGGCTCCTTGCCCTCGCTGGCACCTCTGCAGCAGTTAAAGGCAGAACAATGCTCCCCTGAGCTGTCAGCTTGCTCCTAAAAAGGGAGGAAAATGGATTTGTGGTTTCCATCCCTTTGGAATTGCCTCCCTCCCCCCTTCACATTGGGCTCATTTGAGCGCGTTAATAGCTCAAATTTAATGATAAGTCTAAGGGAATTCATTTATAAGATAAATAAGATGTTATTAGTACATTAGTGGCAAAAAATGCACAAGGACACTGCTAATCTAAGGTGAAAATGCCTTCCTGCGTGAAATTTAATTAGCAGATTGTGTTCTATTAGTGACTTTTATGGGGAGTTCATGAAAATGAATACAAATATGATGCACACAGCCTCTCGAGTGCAGTGAGAGCCTGGCTAATACAGCCTCCCTCTCTATGCCACACTGCTGCGAGCATGGAAAACAACGTGTGTCCTACCCCCTTGCCAGAAGAGGACTTTCTGGAGGCAGGAGGATAGCCTAGGGCCACCTTGAGCACTGCCAGGGATGGGGCAGCCACAGCTTCTCTGGGCACCCTGTGCCAGCGCCTCAGCACCCTCACAGGGAAGAGCTTCTGCCTAAGAGCTCATCTCAGTCTCCCCTCGGGCAGGTTCAAGCCATTCCCCTTGGCCTGTCCCTACAGGCCCTCATCCAATGCCCCTCTCCAGGTTTCCTGTAGGCCCCCAGAAGGCATTGGAAGGCTGCTCTAAGGTCTCCCCTGAGCTTTATCTTCTCCACACTGAAGCCTGTCACATAAGTTGAGTGAAATGGAATGGGGGAACTAGAAACACCCCGTCTTTTCCCTCTGCCTGCGCAAGCAGCTTGTTGGAGCAGGGTCTCTGTGATAAGAGCAGTGATCTTCTCCATGCCTTGCGTTCTCTCCCCAGCCAGATGTCCTGCAGCACTCAGGACTGGTAGCAGAGGATGCCAGGTCCTGCAAAGGGTCCACCACAGAGCTTCAGCCTCACACTGCCATGTGCTGCTGTTCGTGCAGGGCTGTTGGCGTGCAGTAGCTGCGGGGGAATGGATCCCATCCAAGAACATCATGCATCTTTTAAAGACTTGTGTTCCCTTAGCAAGCCTGAGGGTGTTGTGCAGCTGCTAGTGCCAGGTTGTGCTGGAATCATGCTGTAGACATGTCACTTTTGGTGTCCCTTTTCCTTCTGGCTCACCTTGCAGAGTCGGTGCAGCATGGACTCCCATGACGGATGATGGATTGGACTTAGAGAATCCTAGACTGGTTTGGGTGCAAAGAGACCTTAAAGCTCATCCAGTTCCAACACCCTGCCATGGGCAGGGACACCTTCCGCTAGAGCAGGTTGCTTCAAGCCCCATCCAACATGGCCTTGAACACTGCCGGGGATAGAGCATTCACCACTTCTTTGGGCAGCCTGTTCCAGTGTCTCACCATCCTCACAGAGAACAGCTGAGTCTTCCTTGGTTTTGTGCTTGGGGTGTTCCCAGAGCTGGAAAACATTCCTGTGCTGGATGTTGTTTTGAGACCTTATAGATGACTTAGGAAGGGAAAACATCTTGGCACTAGCAACAAAAAGAGAATGAAATGAAAGGGATTTCTGCTCTCAGTCTTTCCTGGGAAGATTCATCACACCTCTGGGAGTCCATCCAGTCCATTTCATCCCATCCACACCTTCTGTTCCCAGCTACTGTGCGCAGCTAAGGGAGGTACCCCTTAGTGATGCTGCTAGCCAAAATCCAGGTGAGATTCAAACTGGTGGTGCCTCTGGGGTGGGCATCATGCAGCAGGCTGCACATGTGATCTTTGAAGGTGCTAGTGAGGGTGTTTAGCCTCCAGAGGAGCAGAGAGAGGCTTTGAACACTGGGAAATAGCCTAAGAGCACTCACCTTCCCCATGGAAGACCTGTCCCATCCCTTGTATTGGTGCAGAATGAATCTGGTGAGGCTTTTGAGGCTGGGGGGAGAATCCATTGGTTACTCTTGCTGACTTAGGAGGCATCTGATGGTGGTTTGAAGGATGCTTCCCTCCCATCTGCGGGTGCAGGATCCAGCTTTTGCTGCTTTCCTTGCCGAGCAGAGGCAGAGCAGTGAAGCAAATGCATGGGGAGTCATTACTCATGCAGATGATCCTCACAATTCAATAGAGGTAATTAGGAGAATGATGGAGGAAATTAGCACTTTCAGTGGCTTTATTAATATTAATAAAATGATTCCACGGTTAAAAATAATAACAATAATAATATTAATAAAACAAACAGCAAACTGCACAAGAGCTCTGCCCAGCTACCGATGCTGCTCAGGCAGTGCTCAACCAGTAGCTTGAATTAGCCTTCAGGGACAGGTTGCCCTCTCTAAACACACTGTTGTAGAAGGCAGGACGGGTTGGGGCTTATTTGAGGGTGATTCCTTGTTGATCTTCCACCTTAGGGAGAAGAGCTGAAGCTCAGCACATCCTTAAGGCATTAGGAATTGAGTGGCTTGTCTTTAATGTGCCAATGATCTTGACAATAGGAGGTTCCGATGCCTCTTCTTGCATCTTCATCTGCTTGTCTCTAGTGGTCCTGGCAGGAGAGACTTTCCCATGTCTCCACTTCCCACAGGGTTGGTGTAATGTGGCTCCTGCATCTTCCATGAAGACCCATTCCCAGGTCATACTCCCAGTTGTGTTTCCCATTCCCTGTTGTATTGATGGCCGTAGAGGACTGTGGAGCACTGCCACCAAAGAGCCTTGGGATAACTCTTGAGCTCCCTGTGCCAGCGGCACACCAGATATGCGGGACTATTTGCAGGAGGTTATTTGCAGAGGGTGAGGAGCTGATCACATTAAAGGCAGCATTATTAGTGAAAAGAGATGACAAATGTATTTAGACATGTAAAGATTCAATTAGGCTTTTTATTATTAAAACATTGCTGAAAGTGCTTATTGAAGCCCTCTGCTTTCTTCTGAGATCAAGGTTTCTTGCATCCTAAGAGGAGGATTTGGTGTAAGGAAGGGAATAATTGGTACCAAGTGGATTTGCAGAAGGCAATAAGACTTTTGCTTTGGATCCTGGACACAGACTTCAGTCCGGCTGTACCCATGGGGATACCTGCCTCCAGTTGATTCTTTTGCAAAGGCATTTTTGCAGTCATTGGAGCACTTTGCTTGCTATGAGGGACATCTGGAGAGGTTCAGTGTTGGGCTGGGGACTGTGCTTTATGTGGAGGATGGCAGCAGAATAAACCTTGGATGGGCTGTTGGAGTCGTGGCTCCTTCTCCATCCATGCATATGTCTAAAAACCTTCCTGATGGAGCAAAGAGAAGATGCTCAGAGACCCACTGGGGTCTCAGCTGTGTGCCTGGGGCACTGGGGAGAAGCTCTGTTTGTTGTAATTCCATGGGGAGCTGTGACTATGCCAGGAGCAGCTCTTCTCCTGCCTGCCCTGATTGCGCTGGTGCTCCTGAGTTAGAGATGCCTGTCTGGTGGGTGGTGCCAATTCCCAGAGCTTTCTCCATCCATCTTTATTTAAATGGGAAAAGATCAGAGCAGCTGAACCCATTGCTTTAATGATAGATTCCATTATATCAGACTGTAATTGTAAAAAACCGGTTGCTGTGATTAAAACCTCACAGATATGGTGGCTTTCTGCTGGTGCTTTATGTGGGACAGAATCCCAGAATCCCAGACTGATCTGAGTTGGAAAGGACCAACTCATCCAGTTCCAACCCCCTGCCACAGGCAGGGACCCCTTCCACTAGAGCAGCTTGCTCCAAGCCCCTGTGTCCAACCTGGCCTTGAGCACTGCCAGGGATGGGGCAGCCACAGCTTCTCTGGGCACCCTGTGCCAGCGCCTCAGCACCCTCACAGGGAAGAGCTTGTGCCTTGTATCTCACCTGAACTTCCCCTGTTTCAGTTTGAACCCATCACCCCTTGTCCCATCACTGCAGCCCCTGATGCAGAGCCCCTCTCCAGCATCCTTGTAGCCCCTTTCAGACACTGGAAGCTGCTCTGAGGTCTCCACGCAGCTTCTCTTCTCCAGGCTGAACAGCCCCAGTGTTCTCAGCCTGTCTCCATATGGGAGGTGCTCCAGGCCCTGAGCATCCTCGTGGCCTCCTCTGGACTTGCTCCAGCAGCTCCATGTCCTTCTGATGCTGAGGAAACCAGAACTGTACAGAATGCTGCAAGTGGGGTCTCATGAGAGCAGAGGGGCAGGATCACCTCCTTTGACCTGCTGCTCACACTGCAGGGGATGCAGCCCCGCACACAGGGGGTTTCTGGCTGTGAGCACACACAGATGCAGCTCATGTTCAGTTTCTTATGGACCAGCACCCCTAAGTCCTCCTCCAAGCATCTCCAAAGACCTCCATCCTCTACTCCTTATTGCTGGGGATCCTCATGGAACCCAGTGCTTCATCTCCAGTGAGCTGCCCCTGCAGCTCTGGGATAGGGAGCCAGATGGGTGCCCCTCTCCATCCATGGAACCATGCCCAGGGCCATATATCCTGCACCGAGGTGACAGAACCAGCAAGGTGGGACAAGCATTTCCATTCCTGAGGAATGTGCAAGGCTGGCAGTTTGGAGGGAGGAGGCGGGGGGAAGCAACCCTATCTCCCAAATTGTAAATTAAGCAGATCTGGTCAGGAACTGTCACGGCAGCAGAAGAAATATGGAACCTCCGGGGTCGTGTATGCAGAGTAATTTTTCTGACTGTAACTCTACTTAAAAGCAAAGATATGATGGAAACGCTGAGAGCATTTTAAATGGACCCAGCAGAGATTGGATTCAGCTTCAGGGGAGCCTGTATTGGGTGTTGGCTTACTCTAAACTCCCTGACACCAGAGTTTCGTGTGTGGCTGACAGATAAATCACTTAAAACAGTCTATTTTCAGTGTTTTTAGTCAATTGTGGTGGGTTGCAATGCAAGAGGGTGGTAGTGTTGAGGTGACGCGTTGCTGCTTGCTCCCCACCTTGATCCAGGGCACAGATAAGCTCCGGATGGGTCAGGTTTCTGAGTGATGGAGACCTCGACGAGGTGAAGCTGACTTGGCAAGGTCTGTGTGTGCATCAGGCTCCCTGGAGAGCACAAAGCAGCCATGCGAGAGACGATGGGATAAGGCTCATTTTAAGGAACTGTAAGAGGAAAAGGGATGAGAACTTCATATAACATAACCCAATGTGAACCTCCCTCCAGAATAAATCAAGCTCCAGTCTTGGTTCTGCTCCTTGGGCTTTGCCTTTGGCTTAGAAGCAGTGAACAAGGTGCCTGGCGTTTCCCCTGTGCTGTGCAAAGCAAGCCTGGTTGAAACTTTGCTTTAAGCCCTTTGAAATAAGCCGGGACCCTGAAGCTGTCAATCTGTGGTGTGTTGTATTCCAGGACATGCTGGGTACAGGGAGTTTAGGGGGAGGGAAGCAGGAAAGGTGCATCATCACCTCTCCTTGGCATGCAAGAATAGGGAAGGGGTGTATTTTGCTCCCCAGTCTCTGTCAAGGCAGAGACAGGATCTTGGGTTCAATGGGCTGATGGACAGAGTGAAGAGTGCGTTACTCCTTGGTGCATCTCTTGTGAGGTTTGCGGATCCATTTTGGACATTGCAAGGCTTGAGGAAGGCAGAAGGAAAGGTTTGGAGCTCATGCCCATCTCTGCGTGAGATGCTCTCTGTGGTGGTGCTCCTGCCTCCCTTGGCCATCCTCTCCACAAAAAGCAGGATGTCTGGACTGGGCACAGCATTCTGGGCAGCAAATGAGAAGCCAAAGCTGTGTGGAGACCTCAGAACAGCTTCCAGTATCTGAAGGGGGCTACAAGGATGCTGGAGAGGGACCTGCATCAAGGACTGGCTGGTCCTTTCCAACCCAGACTAGTTTGGGATTCTATGATTCCATGAAATGTAATTCTCTTGGGTGTATTCGGAGTGACAGCCAGGCCAAGCTGTGCTCCATCATGATGTGGTTTATGGAGAAAGACGGGACAGCCGGCCCCATGAGCCCATCCTTCTGCTCTGGCATCAGACATCCCATTTCAGGGGAGGTTTCTAAGTGCCTGGCTTGCAGCCACAATAGGTAGATCCTCCTTTTAGGAACATGGGAATGCCCCACATCATTGCCCCAGAGGATATTAATAAGGGTGGGTTTGGTGGCTGGGAAGTGGTGAGTGCATTCGTGTATGCCCCCAGGAAATGCAGCATCTAGATATTCAGGATAATGGTGTGACACGAGGAAATTGGGATGGGGAGAAGAGTGACAACCACCCCAGCTTTGCCCTCTCTTCCCTTCATCTCCCTTCCTGCATTCCCTGGATTTCAGTGGTGCCGGATTTTCATCCCATGTGTTGGAAACAATATCTTGGAGCCATTCATTTCCCATTTAATTGGCTATTGGGGAGAAAATAACCAAGGGAAGTCATGCAGGGGAAGTTCTCCTCGGTGCTTTTTTTGGCAACAGAGTCACAACAGCCTTAAATTTATTTATTTAATTGCATTATTAAAAGCATAAATAAAAATAAATCCAGGAGAGCAGGCGGATCTCTGCTTTGCGGCTCTAAAATAGAACTATAAATGCCATGGAGCACTAGGGGAATGATTTATTAGCCTGTTATTGTGAGTGACTGGGATGCTTTTGATGGAGTCCTTGCTAATTTCTAACAGCTGCATTAAATCACAGCTGCTATCAAGCTGTTATAATATAATCGCCCAATGGTCTGCAACTCAGGGTCAGTGCTGGAGCCCTTTCTTTGCTTCCCATCTCAGCCCCTCTGAGGGGGGGAAATGAACAGGACTCATTGTAGCGGCCTCATTTTATCATCCAGGAGTTGATAATAAATAAAACCTCTATAAAATTTTTCCTAAAAGGAGGTTGGATCAGAATTTGCAACGAGGAGAAACCTTGTTTTGTGCTTAGATACGGTCAGGACTCCTGGGTCCTATTTCTAGGGCTGAAAGGGAGCTTGTCTTTGCTGATTTATTGGGAAGATGGAGGAATTTGGCTGCAGATGGGGCTGGAAGGATGGGAGAAGGACCTGGAGCAGGTAGGACCGTCTGTCTTGGCTCCTTCGCCTTCCTTGTTTCAGACAAGTCACTTAAATTTCCCTACAGCTCGCCTGCTTTCCCCTCCTTTGACAAACAACGTGTGTGTTTATGTGGCTGGGCTCCGGAGGGGGTTAATACTTGGCCTGGAAATCTCTTTAGAAGTGCCAATTTGTAGCAACAGAGAAAACAACAATGAATAAGAGAGCCTGGGAGGTCCAGAAGTGAGCAAGCGGCTGCTTATCAGGCCGGTGGCTTGCAGAGCCAGCCGCAATAGCAGGGATGGGTTTAAAGGGTGAAGGAGATAGGAGGGAGGGTGAAAAAAAACCCCAAGCAAATAAAACCAAAGCAGTTAGGAAGAAAATGCCACCCGTCTGCAAGGGTCCTATTCTTCTTGATGGGTTTGCTTAATGTTTGAGCAGCTGCTTAACATGACAATAGAGTCGTGAGGAGGTGCAGGATGGGTGAGGAAGGGATGGAGCTATCCAGCTCATCCTGTTCACTGGGGCTCTGACTCTGATGAATATCCCTGGACAGGGGGATGCTGTGTCTTGAACCCGGTCTGGGAAGTGTTTTGGAATCCTGCTGTTGCAGTGATTTGTCCTTGTTTGAGTTGGAGGGGCGGGGGGTAAAAGGGGCTTTGCCCTGAACACAGCCTAAGGAGCCTCGGGGCTACTTGGTGGTGAAGGAACCAGCTCCTGGTGGCTGCTCCAAAGCCGTGTGCCCATTGGGAATGGTGCACAGAGAAATGCTTTGGAGGGACCTTTGGCTTCCAGGGTGGCTTGAGGCAGGTCTCTTATTCCTCCAACGGAATTTGGCTTCCTTTGTCTTTTCCTACCTCGTTATTCTCTCTGCAGAATGGGATAACAAGCTCTTGCAGCTTGCAGGCTGTTTCCTTGCTGCGGTATCGGAGGTTGTCGGGTTGTCAGCAACCTGGAGATAGCAGGGATTGCTGACAGCAGGCAGAACTGTGCACAGAAACCTTGCTCAGCCTTTGAAACCACAGGCAAACCTCCCCCAAGGTTACTCTTCCTCATAAAACGTGCTCAGTTTTGTTTGCTGCAAACCTAGATTTTAATCCCAGAATCCATTCTCTTTGAAGAGAATTGGGTTGGAGTCACAAGTAAATGGCTCAGACCAGGCTGACTTGAAAAGATGAATTAAAACTGACCTAGGGAGATGGAGATGTTCCCATCCCCACCTCGGCTTTGCCGCTTGCATATTTATCTCTTTGGGCCCAATACCCCTGAGAATAAATCAGCAATGAGATGTGCATGGAGCAGATCCGCTGGTTCAGATAGTGAGGTGCCTGTGCTGGCATTTACCCACAGCTCAAATCAAACTCCCAGTGAACTTATCCAAAGCCCACAGGAGCCAAGATCCTTCCTTCACCCAATGTTTCCCCCTCCCTCCACCGCTTTCAGCTCTTCGAAACAAGTATTTCAAAGGAGGAAAAACATCATCTGCAGTGGGCACGGTGAGGAAAGACTGCAAACACTGAGAATTCTGATTTCCCCTGGGATCTGCAGCTTGGGAAGTTCAGACAAGCAAAGAGTAAGTGTTTTAGACCTTTACCTGTTTAACACAACAGCCACTACCCGCTGCAGGGGTGAGAGGAGGTAAAGAGACCCTGCTCTGCTGCCATCCATCCCTCCTGCTTCTTCCAGCAGACAGCACAGGCAGGAGATGGAAGCTCCTGGAAGCCAGCTTGTCCCATCAGTGAGATGTTCCAAAGGCTCATGTGTGTTGGCCCATTGCCTTGGGAAGGAGAGCGGGTGAGAAATGAGTGTGTCAAGGCAGAAGCAGGATTCTGGGCTTCCTGGTGGTAGACAGGCTGCGCTGCTCCATGGTGAGAGCCATGGGGCTGCTGGGGACCATCCTGGGAGGAGAGGACCATGTTGGAGGGGTACATGGTGGGCAGGTTGAGCACTGTGCAGTGCTTCAGCTCTCTACAGCACAAGCTGTTGCTTGCAGGGGAATCCAGGTTTCCAGTCTATGGAATTAGGCATATTTTCCTCTTGCTTTCCCTCTTTAGCATTACATCTTGTCTTGGCCACTCTGCTGATACAGAGGCAGAGCTGAGAGTGGGGTTTGGCTGCAAACCCTGTAGCTCTACAGTTAGACATGCCTGCATGGCATGGGGATAGGTTTGATGCTCAACCCAGAGCTGGAGAACACTGGTCCTCCTATCCCCCAACATGGGAGAGGTTGTTATCCCAACCAGCTCTGTGATGAGTGGCTCTTGTGTCACCGGGGGTGAAAAATAGCAATATTCACTGAGCAGAACAGGTAGATACTGTTTTCCTTCCCGTCACCTCCTGAATGGGTGCTGGGGATACTGCTTCAAAGCCTCCCGGGACAGCCAAGAACGTGGTTTCCCTCTTGCAGCATCTCATGTAGATGGCACAAATGTGTTCTGATCGTTTCCACGTCTCTGTATTTTGTAAATAAGCCCAGAGGCTACACGATGGCTTCGTGTTTGGAAATAGCATCAACAGGGCTCTGCGCTATCTCTTTATTTGTTCTTTTATTAGTTCAGTTAAGAGCTCGCAAAACACTTTGCAAGCAGCGATGAAATGAGCCTTGTAATGTTGGCAGGAGAGGGAAGAAATGTTCCTGCTCCGCTTGGCAGTGCCTGTGCTTGCTATAGGGATGGGGGGGGGGGGCTTTTCGAGGTGGCATTTGGGGAAAATGGGGCTGTTGTGTTGCCCCATGCTTGGTCACTCCGATGGGAGCATGCAGTGAGCTGGAAACAAGAGCAGCTTGTCTGTCCCTGGTACTCATAACCTACATTGCTTCTAAATAGGACTTTGGGCCATAAAGCAATGGAACAGAGGGTTCAGAGCAAGAAGGGGCGTTTTGCAACCTTAGACCTGCTCTTGTCTTGGGGGGGACATGGGCTCTGTCACCCTCGAGCTGCAGCGTGTCATGTTCCCATTCCCCTGAGCATCCCCACTATGGAAACCCCATATCCTTCGGGCTGGTATTGAAGCAGGAGGCTTTTAATCTCTGTAATCCCCCACCCTGCACTGTCTTTCTCTTCTCTACTCATGAAATGGTTTGGGTTGGAAAGAGCCTTAAGATCATCCAGTTGCAACCCCTCCAATTCCCTCCTTTTTGCCCTGCTCTGTTTTTTCCCCTCTGCTTCCCAGTGATGTTGGAAATGCAGGCTTGCTGGAAGCATCTCTTTGGCAGATGCCTGCAAGGACTATCAATGCAGTGGGGTTTTGTTGTGCTGTTTTGGTGGAGCAGCCTGAACTTTGGCGTGTTTTGATATGGAAATGTTTTGGCACCGAAGCAAAATGTCACATGGCTGTGACGCCCCCCCCCCCCCCCCCCCCCCCAGCCTCTTCCCTAGAAAGTTGGGTTTGAAGGGAAGGACCGCATGGGAGCTGAACACATGCCCAAAAGCACGAAATACCAACAGGAATGGCAACAACAACAAAAAAATCTTGGCATCGCAAATGAAATCTTCACATTTTGCTTGCCTTAGAATGAAAAAAAAGAAATCCTGGATCGTTGTCAGAAATCCTGCTGGAAAATGAAATCATGGGATCATGGAATGGTTTGGGTTGGAAGGGACCTTACAGCTCATCCAGTTCCAAACCCTTGCCACGGATAGGGACACCTTCCACTAGACCAAGTTGCTTCAAGCCCTGTCCAACATAGCCTTGGGGATGCATACACCTCTGCTTCAGCTCGGATTGCATGTTCCTAGAAGGATTTTATGGAAGATAGGAGCGTTTATCCACGCATTTAGGTTGCGAGGACAGTGTTGGAAGGGTGCTCATTGCTAAACGAGTCCCATAGTTAGATGTTAGTGAAGAGAATGGGTCTTGAGTTTGTGTTTTCTGCCCAGGAGAGCTCACGGCCATGATCAGGTTGAGGAATAAGCTGTGTTTTTTGTCACAATTACCTCAGTATGTTTTTCTGTTTGCTAAATTCCTGCGATAAAATGCATTAAATGTAACAGCAGAGAAAATAAAAGTTCCCTTTGTACAGAGAAGCCTGATTGAGTGTGAAGATAAACCAAGATAAAACAACTGGGAAAATTAAGTGGGAGAAATAAATCCTGCTGGAGAGAGGCAGGGGGATGGAGGGGGAGAGCTGTGTGTGTGCCATTGCAGCGGTCGGTGCAGCTCTGAACAGCATTCCCAAAGCTTTGGTCTGGGGAATGGGGGGATGCTTTGCTGCACCCCAATTCCAATGTACTGGAGGATGCTCAGCCTGGGGCTGTTCAGCCTGGAGAAGAGAAGCTGTGTGGAAACCTCAGAGCAGCTTCCAGTGTCTGAAAGGGGCTACAAGGATGCTGGAGACGGGCTCTGCATCAGGGACTGCAGCAATAGGACAAGGGGTGATGGGGTCAAACTGAAACAGGGGAAGTTCAGGTTGGATATGAGGAAGCTCTTCCCTGTGGGGGTGCTGAGGCGCTGGCACAGGGTGCCCAGAGAAGCTGTGGCTGCCCCATCCCTGGCAGTGCTCAAGGCCAGGTTGGACACAGGGGCTTGGAGCAAGCTGCTCTAGTGGAAGGGGTCCCTGCCTGTGGCAGGGGGTGGACCTGAATGAGCCTTAAGGTCTCTTCAACACAAACCATTCCATGATTCTACGGTTCGCTGCTGTGCCAGGGTGTGCGTGCATGGGGTAAAGAAATGGAGACTGTTTGGCAGCAATTGGGAAAAGGAAGAAGCAGGGCTGTGGGGGAAGAGGTGTCTGGAGGCAGTGCCAAATACACTGGGGAAAAATTAGCAGCTGCAAGTGTGCAAGAGAAAAGGTGGAGAAGAGAAGGGATGGGGACAGATGGAGAGAAAGAGGAGGTGGAAAGGAGGAGGAGGTGGGAGAAAAGGGAGGAGGGGATAGTAGTGCAGAAAGATATTAGTTAAAAATCTCATAGCCCCGAGCCCAGATGCCATCTGCACGTAGCAGGATACCAACAAGATACAGCGCTCGCTATTCACCATGGAGTTGTTATGTATATCTTGGCCAGATAGCGTAGCCAGGATGTTCAGGAATACAGATTTCACATGCCCCAGGAGAGAGATGCCTTGAAAGACCCTGGCTTTCGGGAAGCACCAGCAGCTCTCTGCAGACCGGGACTAGGAAGGAGCTTTGAAACAGCTTCTTTGGGCATTCCAGAGGGATATCTGGGAACTTCCACCAGCGCTGGAGGGTGAAGGATTAGCTCTTTGATTAAACAAGGCCAGGTCCTCCAAGGACTGCTTTCCCCTCCAGCTCTGCTGGGTTTTTGCTTCGATGGGTTCAGCAATAACCCCTTCAGTTGTGAGTGGCTCAAAGTTCATTGTAGGGGAAAAAAAGGACCAAAAAAGTGAAGAAAACCATTTTCCATTCTATTTTCCTTAAGAATTAGTTGTCTTTGCCTGCTGAGGACTGCATTTCCCACTTTGACAAGGGCATGGTGGTTGGTTGTGCTCACCACGGGAGAAGATGCTGTCTTGGTGTGAAGAGTGGCTGTGCTTCATAGCGTTCCTCTCCCTAGGCAGGGTGCTTGTGGGAAGGTCCTAAGCTGTGAGTATCTGTTTCTGGTTTAAAAGGAGTTAGAAGGGGCTTTGGGCAAGGGATGTAGGGACAGGACAAGGGGAATGGCTTTAACCTGCCCGAGGGGAGAATCGATATCCTTTAGGAAGAGGCAGTGTCCCAGAGGGTAAGGGTGAGCAGTTAACGCTACCCAAGTGTGTGGGGTCCTGGTGTTGTTGCAGTCTCCATCCCTCACTGCATTCATCTTAAGGGAGATGGACTGAGAGCATCGCAGCATGCCCTGAGATGGGTGAAGACGGGGAAAATAAACCTGGAGCAGTGGTGGGGCTGCAGAATAAAGCCCAGTGTCGCTGTACATTGATCCCGGCATGGTGCTGGAGCAGCGCTGCCACCAACCTGCTCCACAGTGGGCTCTGGTCCCTCACTAATTACTTCCAAGCCTGGACTCTTGGCATTTGCAAGCTCCTGATTAGAGCAATGAGGGAGAAACCTCGGAGGGAGATGGAGACCAAACCGCGCCACTAATAAATGCGGAGATTGACAATGGGCTGGGAGGTGGAGGGACTCGTTCTTGCAATCTCAGTTCCTTTCTGAGCCTCTGGGATGATGAGAGAAGGTCAGGGCTTGTTAACGTCACTCTGAGGAGCAGGATCAGCCGCTGCCATATGCCTGATGCCCCCAGGGCCTGTGCCAGCCTCTGAGTCCCTCTCAGCTAGCT
Source organism: Lathamus discolor (assembly GCF_037157495.1). NCBI lineage: Eukaryota > Metazoa > Chordata > Aves > Psittaciformes > Psittacidae > Lathamus > Lathamus discolor. The sequence goes on from NC_088900.1 coordinate 1,382,465, forward strand.
GGTATTTTTAGACATGGACCCGATCTGAAGCCACCCCATGTAACCTCTGGTCTGCAAACTGTCTGGGTATAGAAGTGGCTCTGCTTTCATGTCTGCTGCGTCCACATTTTGTACCCTCCTGGATTCTGAGTCCTTTTTCCCTTTGCCCTTTCCTCCCCCGTGTCCCAGCTTGCTCCCTTCGTTTGGTGGCAGCGTGCTCCCTTGGAAGGTAGCTGTAACCAGAGCTGTGATGGGGTGGGCCAGAAGACGGAGTCAGGAAAGGGTGCTCTTTCATTGCCTGCACCCACTGTTGGATGCCCAAAGTGGCTTCACTGAGACATACCACCTGCATAGCAGTGCCAGGTTGTTGTGCAGTTAGGCAGGTTTCTGTTCCATAAATATGGACAACATTCCCTTTCTTCTCTTTCCCCTTCTGGATGCCCCATATATGCCAGTTCAGCTCCCTGTCTGTCAGTTTATACCTTGCCTTTACATGTGTCTGCATCTCTGCAGCCTCCTCAGAGGCTCTTTTTCCTCTTTAAATCTCCCCTTTGCTGAACTACACCTCTCTGGCAGGCTTCCTGCTACACACGCTCTATGTCTACAGCTTCCTATCTCAAGGGGTGAACACTATTGTACCCAGCACAGCTTCTGGTCACTGCAGCATCCTCCCCCTTGGAGCTCATCCTGCTGCTGGAGGAGGCTCAGGCTGTCTCACTGTGGGGAGCTGCAATGGGTTTGTGCTCACTCCTTGCTGCTCCTTCCCTGCCAGCAGACATGGCTCCTCTGTGACAAAGTGGGAACACATTGGGAAGGAGATGGGGTGTTCTTCTTCTCCATCCTTTCCCCCCAAAAGGATGCTTGGTGTTGAAGCAGCCGACTTGCGTATTCAGGGTTAAGGCAACTTTCTATCAGAAGAGCTGGAAAACTCATCCCTGTGCTTTTCCCTGCGCTTCCCTTTGCTCCTGGGCTGTCCTATTTATCCAAGCTGCAGTCAGCATCCCTCTTGTGCCTGCAGCCGTAAGCTGGTGCCAGGAGTCAGCACACATCTCTGCAGTGCTAGCCTGTGGCTAGCAGTGTATTTAGGGTCTCTGCGTCCCACTGCCATATAGAGAGGATCTTTTATGCTGATAATTTGGCTTGAGAGCACTGAAAAGCCCTTGCAAATGCCTCTTGATCAGTTGTAGAAGCTGTGTTTGGGTCTCTGGAGGAGCTTGGGGCTCCAAAATAGATAAACTCTTTAACTGGTTGTTATATTCCTCCTGGAAGGGGCATGTTATATTGAGTAGGAATGCACCCAGCTGAAGACCATGCCTGTCTTGGCTTAGGGGTGAGGAAGTGTACAGCACAATACAAGGAGGTGGCAATGTGAGGTTGGTTTCCTTTTGCAGGCGCAGAGATGGATGTGTCTGGATGGTCACTGAGGTCTTGGTGCCCTCAGTTGCTGTTTGAGGAGGTAAATGATGGTCTCCGCGTGTCTCCAAGACCACCTTTTGTGCATAACGGGACTGCAGGGGGACCAGGAAAGGGGTTGGTGTGCTCTGCTGTCAAACACTACCCTGTTTGGAGTGATGGGGTGGAAAACCATCCTAGTGCAGGGGTGTCTGTGTCAGGAAGTGAGGACAGCAGGGATATGGAGTAGGGAGATCCCATGGAGCACCCTTCCACAGTGATCTAGTGGGGCAAATATGTGGCCACAGGACCTTGTTTCTCACTGCCCTGCCTGCAGACAGGCTCCCAGCCACAGGGGAGCCATCCCTGAATTCAACCGTGCATTAACAAGTGGATGGAAGTGTGATGAGGAGCTGCTGAGGAATGTGGCGGGTTTAGTCTGGAGAAGAGAAGACTCAGGGGGACCTATGGTTCTGTACAACTGCCTGACAGGAGGATGGAGCCAGGAGGGGCTGGGCTCTGCTCCTGAGGAAGAAGGGATGAGACAAGAGGAAACAGCCTCAAGCTGCCCCAGGGCAGGTTTAGATGGAGCTGAGGAACAATTCCTTGCCCAAAGGGTGCTCAGGCATTGGAACAGGCTGCGCAGGGCAGGGCTGGAGTCACTGTCCCTCCAAGTGCTCACACACAGTGGAGACGAGGCCCCCGTGCCATGGCTTAGTGGTGGCCTGGGCAGTGATGGGGAACGGTTGGACTTGATCTTAAAGGTCTTTTCCAATCTGATTGATTCTATGGATGCAGGGAAAGATGCAGCAAGGGTCCTGGAGTGGCCGAGGGGACCAGCATCCTGGTGCTGAGCTGTGCAAGACATCCGGGCTTGAAGCAGTTAAAGGGGGGGGACTGTCCCTTGGGCTGGTGGAGCCTCTCGGTGCCGCTGCTCTGCGGGAGCGCGGTGCGGCGGGGGTTAAAGGCTGGCGGGTGAAGCGCGCTCCGCCCGCCTCGCTCTGTGTGTGTGTTCGTGCGGGTGTTACCGGGGTGTGCGGGAGCCCGATCGCCGGTCAGGGATGGAGCCGCTGCCATGACAACCGCGGGCAGTCCGCCTGCGCGCCCGGGGATGCTGCCGCCCGCCCGGGCCGGGATACTGCCGCCGCCGCGGCCCCGACACCCTTCCTCCTCCTCCTCCTCCTCCTCCTCCTCGCTGTTCAGCTGAGGGGGGGACATCTCTGGAGACCCACTTTTGGGAGCCGAGGAGCATCCCGTGCCCGGCCTGGGGGGACATCGCCGGCAGCTCCGCGGGGAAGTTTCGATCTTGCGACAGAACCGGCATTTTGGGGAGCTTTCGGGTGGTTTTGGGGCTTTGTTTTCCTTTTCCCGTTATCATATCAAAGAGCAGCAGCCGGCAAACAACCAAACTCCTCTGGTTTTGACTGGGTTTATGGCCGCCCTCCCTTTCGTGCCAGAGCCACGTTTCCTCCTTGGGTTATAAACTTTTGATGCCAGATCTCAGCAGCGCGTGCCCAACTGAATCTTAAAGTAGCGTCTGGAGCAGGCACACATCTGTGACCTTCATCTCTTGCACTGCATCTTCTCTCCTCCTCTTCCTCCTCCTCCCCTCCGGCCCTCCCGTCCTCCTCCCTCACCCAAGGATACTGGGGACTCCCTCCGGATGCCGCTCGGCAGGCTCAGCGCTCGCATCCTGCCTTGCCGGGGGCTCTCCTGATCTCCGTGGAGCTCCTCATCGCTCAGCCCCGGTGGTTTTGCTCCCCTCCTTCCCCACACACACGCACCCCGTCCCTCCTCTCTCCCCCCCCCCCCCACCTTCTCTTTTCGCTCCCGGTGGCCTTGTCGGGTGTGTTTTTTGCCTGTTGGAAAAGTCCCTGCTGCCCAGGATGGGGGTCGGTGGGTGCTTAGCCCTGCCCTGGAGGTGCCTAGTCGTCCTCTGTCTCAGGCTGCTCTTCCTTGTGCCCGCAGGAGTGCCCGTGCGCAGCGGAGATGCCACCTTCCCCAAAGCCATGGACAACGTGACAGTGCGGCAAGGGGAGAGCGCCACGCTCAGGTAGGAGCACCTGCATTGATGCCTTGGGGGGCTGTAGAGGGGGGTCTGGATAACGCTCATGGGGGATGCTGTGCGCGGTGCGGGGCTCCTGGAGGGCGCTGGGACCTCCTGGAGACTTCGTTTGTGTCCCATTGTGTTGAGGGATGCTCTGTGTTAGTGGTTTTGGGGCGAGCGATGCGCTGGTGCTGCGTGGTGATGGGGCACGGGCTGCAGCGTGGGGCTGGCAGGCTCCCGTCGGGGCTGCGGGTGCCAGACGAGGAGCTGACACAGGGGTTTAGGTGGCAGACAGCGAGTTAGTGCCGCCTGCCGCTCCCAAAGTTGTCTCTGGGTGCGTGTGGCTGTGTGGGAAGGGAGGGAAAGGGGGGTCTGTGCTGCTTGCACCGATGCCAGCCTGCATTGCCAGTGGGTTTCCAGGGCTGCGATGCCTCCGAGGTGTCAGCATTCTGCCTTGATCACTTTATAGTCTCTGCACGAATCTGTTAATATCAAATCAATCTTTTACTCCAGGGGTGCATCTTATGAATTCTGATGGATGCTTTCACCTTACGCTGTTTGCTGGGGGAGAAACGCAGGCTGCTTCTATGCAGATGGGCCACTTCTCTGCTGCACAATAGAGCAGAGCATCCTTTTCTTACTCCCTGAATGAGTTACAGGTGTACATGGTGCATCAGCCTGTGTCGGATAGCAGCTCTCAATAGGCATCACAGAAGCGTGGTCAGATGAGCAGATAGCAGCCCAGCCTTTTCTCAAAGGGTGATGGGGACTCAGGTCATGTCTGGGGCTTTGGGTTGTGCTGTGTGTGCTTCAGGAGGACCGGAGCTGGTTAATCCATGTGGAAAAGTGACCCTGTGACTTGGGAATGGAGCGCTGAGGGGTGTGAGCTTGGAGCGAGGGAGGCTAGAGAAGTTAATCTGCTGCTTTCACTGCATTAGGGAGCAGTGCCTAACCCCGACATGAGCTCAGACCTGGAGGAACAGGGCTGCAGCAGAGAGCAGCTCTTCCCAAAGCCAGGCAGGGGGATGAGGTACATGCCGTGCTCTCCATGAGCAAGGATGAGCCTGGAGCAGAGGATGCTCTGCTCACCTGAATATAGAGGATGCACAGGGAGGGCTGGGTGAGCTTCTCCTTGTTGGGGGGGAAATGGTAGTGCAGAATGGGATGGTGGGAACAGGCTCTACGAGTTCCATGTGAGAGAGGTGTTGGTCTCCCAGCACGGTGCCTTCCACACTTTGGGATGTTGCCTGTGCCCGGCACATCCCTGTTCCCCACTCCCAGCCAGGGCCCTGCTTGTCATCACCCCATGTAACTGGGGGCTGTGGCACTGCAGAGGGAATATGTCCTTTTCATAACTGACTGCAATGACGGTTAACCTGAGCTGGAGTGAGCAAGGCAGGTTAAAGAAGGGAGCACAACCCCCTGAGAGATGCCTTTGGATTTGGTGCTCTTTTCCCCACCATCTGAGCAAGGGGATGCTCATAGGGGTTTGAGCAGGATGGGTGCTGAGCCCCTTCCCGGGGCAGCTCCTGCAGCTCCGGCTGATCCTATTGCCAGCAGAGGGCTGACTTGGATCTCCTTTATGTATATTTTAAAGCTTTTAGCCTCTTTTCCATGCTGTTTGCAAGAGGGGATGTTTGTGAAGCAGCCAGCTCCGGAGCACTGAGCTATTTTAGCCTCCCTGTAAGAAACTCTGCATCTCTTGGTGTGACTTACAGGAAGCTCTGCCCCAAAAGCGCTTGTTTTCTGCCCATTTCTGCCCTTGGCATCTGATTTTTCCATGCTCACCCCATCCCTTCTCCTCCTCAAATTTAGCTTTTGCCTGCTGCAGTCAGGTTTCTGGCCTTCCGCTCCCATTTGCCCACAGTCTCTTCTTGCACTGCTGTTTCCCAGTGGTCCAGCTCTTCTCTCCCACTCTTATCCCCTGCTCTGGGTATGCAGCAGCCCAAAGGTGGTATTCTTAAGGATGTGGCTGGTATTTATCATCAGGTTGAAATACCTCACAGAGAGCTGGGAATGGGAAACTGCCCAGGACGGGCTTCCCATGTGCGGGTGATGCTTGGGTAGGTGTCTAGTGTGGGGCCCTCGATAGGGTTTTCACCCAGCAAATGGTCTGCGCACCCATAGTAGGAGCAGATGTGGTGTCCTCTGCTGTCCTCATTGCAAAACGGCACTTGGGGGGCTCAAACCAAGGAGAAAAGCTCCTGTAATTCCAGCTTGTCGCACTCATGGAATTAGCCACGATCCTGCAGGGATTGGACTTGCCAGGTCCTCTCCCACCCTGCTGATACCTGGTCATAGGGCAGGCTGAGCCGTGTAAACCCCCTTGGATTCAGCGGGGCTGATGGAAGCTCTGAGCTCTTTAAGCACACACATGGCACTGCAGAAGGATGTGAGGGAGAGCAGAACCGCATGATGGAGGAGGAAACCTGGAGGCTTTTCAGGCCGTTAGTGGGTTTCCTGTATTGGATTTTGGGCACTTCAATTTCCCCTTCTCCACGCTTTTTCCGAGGGAGGCTCAATGGAATCCTTGTAGAAGCTAAGGCTACGTTTACAGCCGACTTTGAGGTCAGCTTAGATCAGCAGCAAATGAGTCCCCTGTTTTAAGCAGAGATTGTTGGTAATTCACTGCTTCCTATTGTAAGAACAAACAATTCCCATAATAGTCCTGCACCTTTCCTCTCCCGGGAACTCGAAGCAGTTTGCGAATTCTCTGTGTAGTATTAAAGAGAAAATCGAGCTGCCTCCTACCTGCCTCTGAAACCCAAAACCTGCTGTGAAGAAGGGCAGATGTTGAGGTGGCAGCACTAACCCGCATTAGCCACCAGTCTGGGACACGGAACAGAACAAGGAGCACACTGGAGGTTGGAGGAGGTCTCTTTTCCATTTCCCAGCTGGGATTTGATGTGGAAACATGGATTAAGTCGCTGCTTGTGGGAAGAGTGCCACCGAGTCTCAGCTTGCTATGCACGATGCTTCTTGGATGCGTGCCCTGCAGCTTGCAGGGCCACAGGCATCTGTCCCTTGGGATGCTGCAGGGGCATCGCTGGCAGGTCCCCAGCATGGTCACTAATTCCCAATGGGTTGATCCTAGCTAGAAACCTTGGATTATGTTTTCTCCCAACTGCTTTGCAGTGCTGGAAGCACCAGCACTGCTGTTGTCAGAGCTAAGGGCGATGCAGGCAACGGCTGAACCATGGGTACCACATCTTGATGCTGAAATGGGGGATGTGGAGTAAATGGGATCGTATTCCTTGTGCCGCCAGCAAGCCAACCTTTTATAACAGGCATCAGTACAGTTCATAAAGACATAAACCAGCAGCTGCTCCAAATTTCAAGGCTTTATAGTTTTATCTGTGTTTAAGAAATATTGGAGCTTTATTTTTAAGGCAAAGAGAGCGATGCAGTGGTTGGAGGGAGTAGCTGCGTGATGGGATGTGCTGAGTTGGCTCCTTGGCTCTCAGTGTGGGGACACAAGGACTTGAGAAGGCCTTTCTTGCTCTCTGCCTCAGTTTCCCCATGTGTAAAATGGAGCCAACAGCACCGGTTTGATCAGAGGAGGGGGATGAGAAGTAATGAGCTTTCATAGATGGTGCTAAGATTGTACATCTAAGGCGTGTATAACTAAGCTTTTATCTAAGATAAATAATACAGAGAGGCTTTTCCCCTGCATTTAAAGGCAGATTTTCAAGTCAAATCACCCTCTACCTTTATGTTCACTTCTGGCCTCCCCATTGCTTGTCCAAGGAGACCAGGCAACCAGGGTGGCTTTGCTCATTTTCATCCAAGACTTTGCTCCTGGCTCTGCTTTGTCAATTAGTGACTATGAGAACAATTCCAATTAAAACTAAGAAGCTGGAATAAGGATGCCACTCTTCCATTTATTTTTGCAATTATAGTTTTAATTATTTCTGACAATTCTGCTCTTTTTTTTTTTTGGGGGGGGGGTCGGGGAGGAGGTGTAATAATCTACTGCACTTTGATTTCCCAGCACATGATGAGGCCTGTGTAAAGTAGAACCAGCAGGAGCAGGACCACAGGCTCTAACCACAGGTTTGGGAAGCTGGGAAATGAGATTTCCTCCCCCTTCTTGCTCGGTCAAACCGCCAGCCCTCGAGTTTTCCTACCTGTTAAACAGGGGTTGTGACACTCACCGGTGCAACCAGCATAGAAAAGACGCGGTAATGCAGCCCCGTCTCTCCGCTGTTAAATCCTTGCTGGGAAGTGGGAAGAGAGTCGCTGCTTTTTGTGTGCAGATGCTAAAAGCATGGGGATTAGTGAAGAGCAGATTAGTGAGGACTTGCTCCGTCACTGGCCTTTCCTCCTTCTCCTTCCCCCCAAAAGTTTTCTGGAGCAGCTAAATATATACCTGCTGTTTCCAAGGTAGAACTCGCTGCGTGGTGGAGCTGTAATTGGCGACTCAGGGAAATTACAGCCATGGATTCTGGCATTTGGATCCTCCTGGCTGGCATAATAATTTCTCCCTAGGTAGCTGGTATTTAACTTGTCTTATCTGCTCCTGATAGTTATAATTACAATGCCCACTAATTTCACTTTAGCGGTGCAGCCGTTCGAAGGGTGGTTGGAGAGAAAAGGTTGAGAGGGTTGTGGAAAGGTTCCCTCCACCCCAACCTGGTGCATGAAAGTGAGTGGTGATGTTGAGACCATGCAGTTGGTGCCCATCCTCTCCATGTCGTGGTCCTTTCCCACCTCGGTGGGGTTGGAGCAGCCCTGTGCCACGCTGTTGGCCTGGCTGGCATCATGATTGATGCTGCTGGATGTGAATGAAGAGAAGACTCAGGGGAGACCTTAGAGCAGGTTCCAGGCTACACAAAACCTGGAGAGGGGCTTTGGACAAGGGCCTGTAGGGGCAGGCCAAAGGGAATGGCTTGAACCTGCCCGAGGGGAGACTGAGATGAGCTCTTAGGCAGAAGCTCTTCCCTGTGAGGGTGCTGAGGCGCTGGCACAGGGTGCCCAGAGAAGCTGTGGCTGCCCCATCCCTGGCAGTGCTCAAGGCCAGGTTGGACACAGGAGCTTGGAGCAACCTGGTCCAGTGGAAGGGGTCCCTGCCCATGGAACTGGATGAGCTGTAAGGTCCTTTTGAACCCAGACCAGTCTGGGATGCTGTGCTTGAACTCCTGGTGCCCTTGCTATGAGACGAATCTGAGTCTCCATCTGGGGCTTGCTGGTTTGTGTAGGGTTGCATAGGGACAGGTTCTCCCTGCTCAAGAGTGCAGTTGTGTTGTGCAAGGAGCAGATATGGGGCTGACTTTGGGGCATTCACCTTTTGCTGCTGGTCTTTTTGCCCAGCAGAAAGCCAACCCCCATACTAAGTTTCTGAGCTCCACTCGCCAGAAATAGCTCCGAGTGGTGATGCTCAGCTCCAGGGGATGAGACTGAACTGTGAGTAATCCTTTCTCTATAGGGTACACGAGATCTTTTTGCAGGCATAATAAACTCCCTGGGATTGCAGGCAGTAATAGCTGTCCTTCCCCTGGATCACACGCACTTCTCCAGGAGCTCAGGGTCTTTGTTTCTAGAAAAGGATTAGGTGTTAACGCTGCAAAATGAAGCCGGGGCGCAGCGGCTGTCTTTCACATTCCTGGTTCCCAAAGAGTTCCTCTGTTCCTTCGACTGCTCTCACAGTTTGCCTCCTCCTTGTGTTTCTCAGCCCTATACCGTGGATGCTTTTTACATCAGCTGGACATATTGTTTTAAGTGATAATCTTTAGATACTGCAGCCGAGCAGGCAGTTCATAAGGGGTATCTCATTCAGTGACTATCATTTCGTTTGTCCTTGCGAGCAGCTTTTAAGGGTGAGGATGTGCTGGGTTGATTTCTTCTTTTTCAATGAGCAAAATAATTCCCCCACAGCCCTGCCAACAATTTTTAGCCTGGAATGGGTTGTTTACTACAGGTTTGATTTGCTGCGTAGGTCTTGTCTTCCCTGACAGACAGAAACCCTTCGAGATTGGTTCTTGAGTGCAAAATACTCACTTCTGTTTTCCGATGACTGTATCTATCCCAAGATTTGCTTCAAACGAGTTGTTTCCATGACTATACTCTCTTGATGCACTTGTTCCTCGGGATACAAATGGGTCTCCAAGTCTGCTACTCCGTGGATGGGGGAGGATAATGAGAACAACAACTGTTGTGGTGGAGGATCAGATGAGTAAATTGTGCTGATGCTGTGCTTTGTGCCAGCTCCAGTGCAGCGGAGTTCAGGGTGGGGAAAGCCAAGGAGCCATCTCATAGAGCATCTTGCTGCTGCTTCATGTGTGTGGCATCACCTCCTGGCTGGAGCTGGAGAGAAGAGGGATGGGAGGGCAGGAGGGAGAAAGAGGGAGAAGGGAGAGTGGGGAAACAGGGTGAGTAAAAAGAGAATGCTGGGAGGATGAACCAAAGCGAACCCCACGACTGGTTAACTCCCACTGTGTGAAGTTCAGTGCTGTGGGATGAGTTCCTAAATCAAAGCGCAGCAGTCGACGTGGGGCTGAGATGCAGGGATGCTGCGCTTCATCCAGCTGGTACCCAAGCCCCAGGGCCAGTCCCGCTGGGGCAGTGCATCCCCCTGCCTCCTATTTGGGATGTTTTTTCTGTATGTGTGCCTGTTTGTGTGTGTATATATATAAAAATCTAACAAATTCCTAACCCATATAAATCCAATTACCCATGTTTTCCCTGCAGGGAGCAAGGGAGATTAATGTTTGGTATTTTGGCAGGAATGTAAAAAGAAATAGGTGGTAATAACAATGAAGGCTCATAAAAAGGAGCCGATAGCCGTGTCTGTGCCGGAGAACCCGGCTGTAATTCTCATGGGCATTTGCCATCAGGCTGCCCTGCTCCCATGGAGAGGCAAGAAAAGCCAGGAATGCTTCCTGGGCACCTAAGCAGGGATAACAGTAATGTGATAATAATGAAGGCTGATAAAAAGAAATGGTATCTGCTCCCGGGGCACCTCCTTGTAACACATCCCTCTTGCAAGAGCCATAGGAGCATCCTGCTGTTAGCCCCATTTTACAGAGAGTGCCTAGGAAGGAGGATGAGTGGGATTTGTGGAAGGAGGATGAGTCTGTGGTCGTGTTGGTTCTTGCAGATCTGTCTCGGACTGACATATCCGGAGTTTTTCAGGCTGTGGGTAGGAGCTGAGGGTACCGGGGTGAAGAGAACAACATCTCTCTTCATCTTTTCTTCCACTCTAAGCCCTTTTCTGCCATGTCTCTGGGTGCTGAGCTTTCCCCAACTCTTTCTTGAACAGGAACCCAGGCACAGATGACTTTTTCCTGCAGCTGTTGGTCAGGGGATGGTAATCTTGGTGCAGAGCCTGGAGCACAAGTGTGATGGGGAACGGCTGAGGACCTGAGGGGTTCAGTCTGGAGAAGAGAAGGCTCAGGGGGGACCTGATGGCTCCCTACAAGTGCCTGACAGGAGGATGGAGCCTGCTCCCAGGGAACAAGGGATGGGACAAGAGGAAACGGCCTCAAGCTGCCCCAGGGCAGGTTTAGATGGAGCTGAGGAACAATTCCTGCCCCAGAGGGTGCTCAGGCATTGGAACAGGCTGCCCAGGGCAGGGCTGCAGGCACCGTCCCTGCAAGTGTTCACACACCGTGTAGATGAGGCCCTCAGTGCCTTGGATTAATGGTGGCTTTGGCAGTGCTGGGAAGCGGTTGGTCTTGATGATCTTTCAGGTCTTTTCCAGCCTGGTTGATCCTATGATTCCATGATTCTGCTTGGCACCAGGCACGTCTCCTCCCTCAGCTTTGACACTGGAGAACCAACTACTCATCATCCCTCATCAACACCTTCCCCTCTGCCTGGGTGAGATCCCCTCTGCTCTCCATTTCCCCCCACATCACTGGTTCAGTGCAGCGAGTGGCATCCTGCGCTGCTCTCTCCCTGTCACCCATGGTCATGTATTAATCACACTTCAGCTATTGCATCCCCACAGCGGCTTCTGCCTTCTCTGCTGGCTTTGCATCAGGCTCTTTGCTCTCCGTTTATTACCGCCATGGGTTTTATAACCCACTTTATCAGATGACTTTTTTCCCTCTTTCTTAAAGAGCATAACCCATGAACAACTCATCATTGCAGAAAGAGGATGAGTGCCGGTAGGAGAAGAGAAAGCCTCTATGCTTACACCTTAAATTAAGAGCCTGCTTCACAGTGGCATTGCATTTAATTCAATCAAGGCAGCTAAAGCTGAGATCTCAAGGCCTTTGTGTGATCACAGGAGTTGCTGTGATGCAGCAGCAGGTAGACTGAGCCCATTTCCGAGGAGACTCGAGGTAACTGGTGGAAGCAGCCAGGCCTGGGGCTTATTGCAGCTACGGTGGAAAGCTCTTAGCATTCAGTTTGCATCCTGTCTCTCTCTCTCTCTGTCACCCTCCCTCCTCTTGCTCCCTATCCCTACATATTCCTTTACATGGAATTGATTCGTTTGGCTTTTTCCTATTTTTAAACTGGGGGGAGGTCTGGTTTTAATTAATGTTTGTAACTGGAGGATAATTCCACCGCTGGTCCCATCGCTGCCTGAGTCACCCTCTCCTCCCTTCTCCTTGGGAGAAGACTGCTTGGACTTAATTAAAGTCAAGGATTCGGGCTAGTGGGAACAGTGGGAGTCCTGCAGGGCTCTGGATGAAGTGATTGCTGTGGGGGAAGCAGGTAATTTCTTCTCAGAGCTGTAGACTGTGATGCCGAGACACTATTAGACCCATCTGGTTTGACGACCTGCATTACCCAGGCTGCTGCATCTTGTCCTGCATTTCCCATTCTGAACCCAGAAACTCCTCTGAGTCCTCCAGCTCCTGATCATCCCTGTGGCCTCCTCTGGACTTGCTCCAACAGCTCCATGTCCCTCTGATGTTGAGGACACCAGAGCAACTCAAACTGAGTTCCCCATGCCCATTGCCGCCGGTCATGGTGGGGGATGCTGGAGGGAGAACGGCAAAGCTGTGCGTACCCGATGCATGTCTCAGTGCTTGTGCTTGCAGACAGCACTGCCACCAGAGCTCAAATGCAGCCCAAGCAAGAGCTTAACAAGCTCTGAGAGCTGTCCAGAAAGTTATCCTGACACCAAGTGACAGACTCTCAATTGAGATCCTCTGGAGACTTTGAAGTCACTTCCGCGAGGTTTCCAAAGCTGGTTTTTCTCATACCTGAAGAATCCTTTATCTGCTGCGATGCCTCCCCTGCCTTGTCTCATTGCTTTTGACGTTTCTCTTTGTTGCCTGCTGCAGCACAGGTAAACTCCACTGCAGAACTCTTGAAGAGGGGGGTTTTCTTGCTCTCTGCTCCTCCTCCAGTCTGCTCTTGCTGCTGTTCCCATAGAAATTGCCTGGGACGATGCTCGGATCTGTAGAGAACTGGCTGGAGCGGTGTCAGGACTGCTTCAGCTCATCTGAGAGGGCAGGGGATGCTCCAGACCACTGGGAAAGGACAAACATAGTGTCTAATGTGGAAAAGGGAGGAGAAACTCCTAGATTGCTCACCTTCCATCCTGAGAAAGCCCTGGAGCAAGGGAAGGACAGGAAGCTGTACCACAGCCAGCAGAAGGATTGATCACAGAGGAATTGTGTCAGACTACTCCAGTATCCTCTGTGTGACAAGGAGGAAGCAGAAGGTGCCTCTGTCAGTGACCCAGGCAAGGCTGTAGTGAGCTGATAGGAAACCTCAGGTGGGAACCACTGTCTGGGAGCAGGCTGGAAGGAAACGGACTGGTCCTTGTAAGGTGCTTCACTGCTTATGAGACCCAGCCCAATACGAACTCTATGCTCAGCAGGTAGGAAAAGCTGTCCTTGCAGTAGTTTGAGGCTGCAGGTGGCTGATGATGCCCTTCTGGATGGTACCAAGGGCTGAGTGACATCCTTTATGTCCTAAATCTCACATAGGATTCCTGGTGTGTGGGTTCATAGCAGCATCATGCTGCAGGGCTGGTGTTTTGGGATGGCATCGAGGACTTAGAGGGTTTCTGAAGTAGCAATGTGCTTCATGATGTCTCATTATGTGCCCCATCCCTGGCAGTGTTCAAAGCCAGGTTGGATGGGGCTTGGAGCAACCTGCTCTAGTGGAATGTGTCCCTGCCCATGACAGGGGGTTGGAACTGGAGGAGGTTTAAGGTCCCTTTAAGGTTCCATAGAATCAACCCATTCTATGACATTCTCTGCTCTGTAAGGTTGGGTCGGTTTTCCTTCCAGGCAATGGGTGGCTGCTGGCTTCATCCTGCTGCCTTTTGGTGTGGTTGTTGGCTGCAGCAGGGCTTTCCTCCCCTTCTTGCAGGGGATGTCATGCTCCAGCCCCCCAGCAGAGTGCACCAACCCCTTCCCTGGTCCCCGGGCACCCCTGCTATGCACAAGAGAAGGTGTTAAGAGGCAGCTGGGGCCTGCCCAGACTCTCTGACCGAGGCTGCAGACTCTCAGAGGTGCACTTGGAGCATTTGCCTTGCTTTTGCTTTTATTGCCTAATAAATCAGTGCTGGGCACAGCCCATCAGAGGGAATTAGCTCCCTTTGCTAAAGGTGCTGGCTCTTCCTATTGTAGCTACACCTGGTGAGGATGTGTGGTGCCTTCTCACCTTCACCACCTTTTCAGCAGCCACCTGTGTGACCGGGAGCAGGGACCGAGCTGCAGCCGCATCCCTCTGGGCAATGCCCTGATGCTAGGTCAGTGATGCTGGCTCCCAGCTGAATCCATCCCTCTCTGAGGCCACTGCCCCAAGCCAGGAGCATTGAGGGTGGCCAGGACCGCATGATCCTGGCTGTGGGCTCATTCTGGGAAGCATCTGCTTGGCCTCACTCTCTGAAACTCATGCTTTGTGCTGCGATTGCTGAGCTTGCAGCTGGTTTTCAAGTCTCATCTGCACTTAGCAGGGTGCTGCCAAACCCACTGAGTCCAGCAGGTTATTTCCCTTCAGAAGCCATTTATCTTTTCCCTTTCAGACGCAGGGCTTCACTCTCTCATCTTTCTTTTTCCTCCCACGTGGGAAAGAGCCCGGTCTTCCCAACCTTCCCAAATAGCTGGCTCTGGGCATGGGCTCGGGCCCTATCCATGGAGCACGGGGATGTCCTGGGGCGCAGAGGCAGTGGACACCATGATCGGGATGGGCTGCTTGACATCTATTGATTCCTTCCAGTTATTTAGAGGGAGATCACTTCAGGCTTCAGTGTTGTGTGTGTCTTTTCCAGTCAGGATTTTGGATGAGGCTGCCCTGCCTGGTCTGATGCCAGGAGGTGCCAGGCTTGGGTCTGAAAGCTTCTTTTCTGGCAGGGAATTAGAAAGTTGTTTCCGGGTAGTTGCACTATTGAGAGGGAAGCAAAGTGTTGGATGGGAAGTTTAGGAGCACCTTGGGCTCTGCCACCGCCTCTCACTATGGCCATGGGCACATCCCTTAGTTCGGAGCTTGGATCGCTTCTGTTAAAAAGCAGGAACTCCAAATTTCCTGGCTTTTGATCCAAATCCCCACACTTTGGCCTCTGATCCTCAGCTAGGGGCTTGCACATTGGAAAACCCCATCTTAAAGTGACCTTCAGGAGCATCACTTTCATTCATACTACAGGAGTGCACTGTGTGATGGTTACTAAAGTTTAACAGCTGTGTCTATCTATTACCTAGCTGCTAAATCTTTTTATGCCTTAAATAATCAATTGCTATTCAATTAGCATACAGTACTGTTAGTGCCTTCCTAAATCTATAATGATAAACCAAGTTACAAGTTCTTGGATGTTAATTACTATCTGATGATTAGGAACAGCAAGACATTTACCAGCCTCATCCCAGCTATAATACAGCGTGTCCGCGCACACTGCAGAGCTAACCCACACTTACTGTCTCTTAATAATCAATGGGTGTTTAACATGCAATATTTGCCTAATTAGCACTAAATGAAATCCTCATTGACAACACTTCAGGGGAAGAGATCTGCCTTGAATATGATGGATTAGACACGGAAGGGCTGTTATTGTAAGCAGGAGATGTGTGTGTCGTTTGCTTTGCTTGTCATGGCTGGCACATGCTTCCCTGTGACTGGCAGCCTGGTCCAGGGGGGATGGAGTGATGTCTTGGTGGTGAATTGACAGGCCCAGAGACCCCAGGTCTCTCTTTACCCAAGCAGCTCTTTCCAGTACCCTTCCCTGCTTCCAATCCCCCCTCACCCATGGATATAATTGTTCCTCTGCCTCAGAGGATGATCTTTGGGGAGGCTTCCTGAGCCTGGTGCTTTATCTGAAAGCAGAGCTCTGCCCACAGCTATCATAGAATGCTTTGGGTTGGAAAGAACCTTAAGACCAACTTGTTCCATGGTGTCCCGTGTGCAGGGGCACCTCTCACTAGACCAGGTTGCAACCATTCCTTCTGCGTTTTGGGCTATAAGCTAACCTTTGGAGAGTCTCTATTTGGGCAATGAGGGTCATGGAGATGCTTGTGGCCATCTGTTTGACCTCAAATTAGGGATGCTGGGTGGAGGCGGGAGGGATGCGAGGCTCAGAGCAGCCCCGAAGCCTGGTGCTGAGTGGAAAAGCTCCCTTGGGAAGTGCTGTGCTGCAGTTTGTCAGCAAAGGTGGAAGCTGTTGTGCGAGAGCAGCGGGATGGATTGCACAGCCTCCGGCTCTTTGCAAGCATCAGCCTGTCCTTCACACTCAGCGTGGATGTAATTAACTGTGCTGATGGGATGTTGTGCCAACAGCAAAGCAGAGAACACCGCGAAAGGAGGAGGAAGCAATACCAGGGCTGTTTGGAACATGCTGCACAGCTCACCTCCTGCCACAGGAGCATCCTCTAGGATGGAGGGCAGGGTCAATGCTATGGAGAGGAGTTACACAACCGCAGAGTCTGGAATAGCAAAAGGGTGCTCCATGGGAGGTGTTTCTCTCCCTGGGTGCATGATGGATATGCAACTTCCAGCTCTTTCAGTCCTTTGCAGGCAATCTCTATCCTTGTTATGTCAGGACAGGTTTCTCACCACCAACTTCAGGGTTTTATCAAAGGCCTCTTGAAGCCTGAGCAGCTCTTTGGTTCTTTAGGGGTCTTTCTCTACCCCCTAGAAAGCCCACCCCTGCAAAGCACAGAGCTGGGATGGATGTTTCCTGCACTTGGAGCTGGGATGGGAAAGAAGGAAGGGAAAAATAATAATAGTAAAGAAAAAAGACTTTCCATTAGCAATTGAAATGGTTCTTAAAAGAATTTGCCTATTCTGCAAGGAATGTTTAGTAACTGATAGCAATTTCTAGCAATTAAATACAAATTAATCCGTGCTACCAAGTAGTGCTTTATTTATGGCTCTGTATTTATGGGCACTCCCTCTCCTTAAAACATCATCGTTGCTTTTGATAAGTAATTAGAGTTTCCTGGGTAATCTCCCAATGTAGGTATGAATTTTAAGTAAGTTTTAGTAGCAAGCAAGTGTTCCATTGTGATGCTGAGGGAGGGATTATCATTATTCATACTCTAGTAGGGCCGGGAGGCTGGGACAGGCACTAACAAAGAGATAGTCTCAGCTCAGTGTAGTTTATGGTGATTTTAATGTCTTGTCTCTCCAAGCAGGCTCCTGAACTTGATTTTCCAAGGAATAAAGGTAATCTGTTGTTATTTGCACCAGGGCAAGTTAGGGAAGCTGTGCATCCCAAATGCCTTCCTTGGAGCAGCCAGCTCTAATGGAACATGTCCCTACCTGTGCATGGGGTTGGAACTGGATGAGCTTTAAGGTCTCTTCCAACCCAAACCATTCTATGATCCGTTGGGCTGTGCTGGTGAGTGTGCGATCCTCTCTCATTCAAAGGCTGTGCTTATCCTGCCCGTGGCTGCGCAGCCTGTTCTGGCTCCTTTCTGGCTTCATTACTGAGCTTGATTAAATGGTACTTGTGCAGCCAAGGGTTGGGAAAACACACAAAGGGACTTTGCTAGTCATCTGAGGCACTTGGATACTGTGGAGACGGATGCTGAAGGGACAGAGACAGTGTTTGACATGCAATGGAGATGTAACCCATGAAGGCAATGTCCTCCTGGGGTCCAGGAAGGGACAGGGTTGAGACAGAGCCTTAGGACCTGGAAAAGGCTCCCTCTGAAGATGAAAAGAGCGGAGAGTTGCCCTGTCCTTTAAAGTTGCTGTGGACACGTTGCTTTTCCAGTGGATGCGGTTGGGAGCAAGTGAAGGTGAGATGGTTTTGGCCTCAGCATCTTCTGTATCTTGTTTTATAGCTGCTCTGTGCGCAGCCAGTGGTGTTACTCATTCTGTCAGAGCACACAGAGCTACCTTCAGCCACCACCGCATGGGATGTAACATCATGGGGCGTGTGTCACCTCCCCATGAAGTGAGGGGCAATCTCCTAATCCATCAGGTCAAACTTGTCTTTGAAGGTGGCAAGAAAGGGCGAGTTTGGCCAAGCCTGAAGCTGCTGGGTTTGGGGCAGACGCCAAGTGACTACATGAGGCAGTTGTCTTGGTAAAGACCAGTGTGGGAGTGACTTTGAAGGGTGAGGAACAGCTTCAAAGCTACTGAACAATCCTGGTCCAGCTGTTTTCCCTTAGATTTCACAGTGCCATTAGTGTCATGCCATCCTTCCCATGCTGGAGGAGTGGGGACCTTCGCAAACCTCGTCCCTTCAAGGTTTTCCTTTTGCCCACCTCTTGCTGCATTGTGGGTCTGGGGCACTGTGATAGCTTTCATCTCCTCTCCTTTCTTGTGCTGAATCAGAGCTGGTGGCTTTTGGCCTCTGCACTACAGGTTTATTAGAAACTGTTGCGAGGTGCTTTGTGGTACATAGAGGAGGGATGCTGAGGACTCTTTGGGGTTAATCAACTGCCTGGTTGGGGGGGCATGAACCCCAGTGAGCCAGCCGGTCCCCTCTCGGGGCATCCTAAGAGCCCCCTGCTCTCACCCTGTGATTTAAGTGCGGTGGCACTGGGCTCATGTCTGGACATGGAGATCTTAGATCGCTCAGGCTTTGAAGTGCACTCTCTGATGGCCCCCGCTCTCCCTTCCAGCAACACAGATGCTCACTTGTGTGATTAACTTCACATCCCAAAAGTCACTGCCTCTGTAAAGCTTCAGGTCCTGCCTGGTGCTTCTGACTGCTTGAGTGCCCTGCGAGTCTCTAGACAAGGGTCAGCTGCTGTCAGAGGAGCTCAAAGGCTTTGGGTTTGAAAGGCAGGAATGAGTTCTTGGCTCTTTGAGTTCAGACTGAAGTGTCTGCAGACTGCAAGGGGCATAAAGAGGGAGTTTGAGCTCTTGCCGTCATGCAGGTTTTGTGCTTGTGTGCAGAGGGATGCTGGTGGTGAGAGGAACCATCCCAGAGCTGTGTCCTTGGGGAGGTGGGCGAGGGGAAGGAGCTGAGCCATCCAAATCCCTTTCGGAATGCTCACAGCTCCCTCGGGCGTCTCATTGCTCACCCCGTGATTCATCCTAGAACTAGGGCGGCTCTCCTCGGCTCTCGGCTGAGATAACACTTGGGGACAGGGGAGGGAGGACTTGTCATCCCTCGGGGAGCCTTTGGTGGCTCTGAAGCGCCGCCATGTGGGCAACCCACCAGTACTGGGGGGGTGAGAAGAGGAAAACTGAAGGGCAGAGGTGGGTATGCTGCTGGCAACGGTGTCTCATTGACTACGCATGGCCAAGGGATGCTCCTCAGCTGGGTAGCGGTGGGTGCACACTGATTTGGGGTGCAAAGGTGCCTGCTGGTGGCTGCAATGGGATTTTGCCCTGGCCTTTTGCATTGTGAAGTGCATAGAAATGGTAAATGCTTGGTCCCTGGCAGTGTTCAAGACCTGGACAGAGCCTTGGGCAACATGGCCTAGTGTGAGGTGTCCCTGCCCACGGCAGGGTGCTGGAGCTGGATGAGCTTAAAGTCCTTTCCAGCCCACACCATTCCATGATTCTGTATTAGAACCAAGTTGGAAAAGACCTTTAAGATCATCAAATCCCAGGACTGCCAGGACATGGGTTGAATCTTCTCCGTTGCTTGGCTCTAGGGAGTTCCTGGTCGAAGCCTCCCTGCTTCCTTGCTGCCTTCCCTCCACCAGCTCACCATTCCATGCACGGAGCCGGTGCAAAACACCAATTAGCTCTAAAACAATTATTATTTCTTTTGAAATGCCATTTTATATATGCAATAACCCACCACAGTAATCCCGGGTTATTTAACAGAGCATTTACCATGAAAACAGTCATTACTCTTTAAACGCCGCTGCCTGTACAAGCCTCTTAACATGAAATGGCAAGTGAGGCAGAAGTCTCGCTGTCACAAATGCTACGTTCCCCTGAATACATTAGAGACACGGCCACCAGGAAGCCTCCTGAGTGGGTTTAGGCACGTTTGGAGAGGGTCCTTTCCATTTGGATTTCCATTTGGATGCTGGAGAGGGGCTCTTCATCAGGGACTGTAGCAATAGGACAAAGAAGGATGGGTTTAAACTGAAACAGGGGAAGTTCAAGTTGGATATAAGGAAGTTCCTCCCTGTGAGGGTGCTGAGGCGCTGGCACAGGGTGCCCAGAGAAGCTGTGGCTGCCCCATCCCTGGCAGTGCTCAAGGCCAGGTTGGACACAGGGGCTTGGAGCAAGCTGCTCCAGTGGAAGGTGTCCCTGCCAATGGCAGGGGTTGGAACTGGAGGAGCTTTAAGGTCCTTTCCTACACAAACCAGTCTGGGATTCTATGTGTCTATGTTCAGGTGGGTTCAGTCCAACTCTGTGATGGCCCCATAGCTTCCCTTTGCCCCCATCCCTCTCTTCTGTACCCCTTCTGATCTCCAAGTGTAGCAGCTGTGTCCGTTATCTAGCCTAAACCCAGTGGATTTCACTATTTTAATGTTGTTGATAGGACCTCTCATACTGCACAGGTAAAGACATTCTTGCTGCTAAGTTAATAATGAATTTAGGAGCAGATTCTGCCTTCCCCCCCCCCCCCCCCCCCTTTTTTTGTACTTCTAGGGAACTGTGCTGGATGACTATTATTTACTTTGTAGACCTATCTGAGGTACCTGGCACGAACCCGGGGGACCAGATGGAAATATCAGTCTCAGGCTTTAGTTTAAGCAAAATAGTTGTGTTTAAAGATTAATTGAAGACGCTTTAAAAATTGAGCAGCCCATCCATTTTTAATATTGATTGATATCATTATAAAAGATGCAGCTGCAACTCTTCTCCCCAGGACCTCTCCTGGCGCCTCTCACTCGGTGCCTTTGTCTGCGAGGGACATGGAGTAGCTCTTTTTCATCTTTGATCCTCACTCTTGTGAAATTTATGGGAAGCGTTGGCTCATGTCTGGCACGGCAGAGCATCCCTGGGATGTGCTGGAAGGACGTGGTGGTGGGTGGTTGAAGCCTCTGTCTCTGCTGGAGTAAGGAAAGGGGGTGGTACATCTGAACGTGGTGATGATATTCAGGTTGGATACAAGGACGAAATTCTTCTATGTGAGGGTGGTGAGGTGCTGGAACAGGCTGCGCAAAGAAGTGGTAAATGCCCCATGCCTGGCATTGTTCAAGGCCAGGCTGGATGGGGCTTGGAACAACCTACTCTAGTGGAAGGTGAAAGAAAGGGGATTGTACATCTGAATGTAGTGATGATGGGCTGCTGTTGGTTGAAGACCAAGTCTCTGCTGGGTTGTACATCTTACTGCAGTATCATCACAGAGCTGGGAGCAAAGCTTCTTCCATTAACCTGGAAGAAGCCTCAGTGCAATGAACACTAAGGATGTGAATAGGAAGAAGATAAAATCATCCCAAACAGCAAGAACATTTGGTTGTTCTTCCTTCAAACCCCCCATATGTTATTTTCTGTGTATAACACCTTTGAACATGGAAGTGGAAAAGAAATATCAGCAGAGCACCCAGGCCTTTGCAGAGGCCTCTTTTGAGAGGGTGGTGTTGGCAAATGGAAGCACCAAGCAGCCATCCCATAGCCCTGGAGGGGCTCAGTTTGCTGCTGAGGACTAAGCTTCCAAATGGCATTTATTTCACAGGCAGGAAAGGTCATGATGTGAAGGGAAACAAGCACTGGATTCAATTAGACAACTCCATCCAAATAAATCTGTCAAGATGGCATTCCTGCTGAGGAATCAATTGACTTGCAAAAGGAAGGCTGCTGGTGGTGGTATTATTGTTTATTATTATTAGTTGAAATTAGCTCCGGTACCTGACACGAGTACCTGAGTTGAAGTGCCTGAGCAGGTTCACATCATCTATCACTCTTACTAGATATTAATACAACCTCCTCCACCTCACATTTAGTGGCCTGTTAATGGTCAAGTGGCCCCAGAGTGCTTCCTGGGAGGCTGATAGGAATGATGAGTGATGAAAAGGGATGGTGAGGCATTTTCTGGGCAGAAGGTTAAGGGGAGGAAAAAGAAGGAAAGAAGGAGAACAACCAAGTGTGGTTTCAGCCAGTGTGCTTGGTCAGATGGGTTTCTTGGTGGGTCTTAATCAGCCTGAGTAATATCTTGATGTGTTCCCTGTTGTTGGTGCGAGAAGGTACCCAAGTAATTTACCTTGTGGCTGGGCAATGAGAGGAGCAATTCCTTCCCCAAAGGGTGCTCAGGCATTGGAACAGGCTGCCCAGGGCAGTGCTGGAGTCACCGACCCTGCAAGTGTCCACACACCCTCAGTGCCATGGGTTAGTGGTGGCCTTGGCAGGGCTGGGGAATGGTTGGACTGGAAGTGCTTAAACCAACCTGATTGATTCTATCAGTCTATGAAAGGGTTTGATCTCCCCATGTCGCTGCTGCTCCTTCCTCCCTGGGTCTCCTGGCTGGCTTGGTGTTTGCCAAAGGGTGCTATAGAAGGATGGGGGTAAAGGAATATGGTCTATTAGGTTGGAAGGCGAGGAGAGGTGGAAGTGGGCAAAAGCTGAGATGTTCCATTAGGGAGTAAATGATTTTGCATTTACTGTTGGAAAGATCTTGAAGCTTACGCAGTCCACTCCATCATCTGAGCTATTTAAAACTTGACTTGAGAGAGCGCTGGAAAATATGGCAAGGGAACAGGCCTGTCCCAGCTGGATGAGAGCCTGGATAACTCCGACAGATCTGATCCAGCTCTGGCACTTCCCATTTTGCTGCTGTCAGCCCTTGGTGGCTGAGCCGGCGTCACCTCCCTGTGCTCCCAGGGATGTCTCTTCTTTGAACAGGCAGTATGGGGACATCAAATGTGAAGGTTTCCCAGGGCAGAATTTGCTAAGAGTATGATGGGAAAGGTGATGAGAAAAGTTTCCTTTTACCAGCTGTGGGGTTTTCCTTTGTATTGGGCAGCCTTAAAAGAAACCCACACAGGAAAGAAAGAAAAGCCACCAACCTCCTTTGAAGACAGACTTTATCATACCTCTGCTTTCCAAGCGCCTTCAGCTTGCTGCATCTCATCTATGAAGCTCTTCCACACTGTAGGATTTGCCCTGAGGTGGGTGGTCCACCTAATACAGCATCAGATCCTCCTCTCCTCCTTGTCTCAGGGTGGTTGAAGTTAGGTGGCAGGAAGGATGTCCCTCTTGGACATCATGTAGGTGCTGGTGCTGTGTCACAGCTGATATTTGTGGGTGATTCCAACCGTCTCCCCTAAATGCCCCCTAAAGTCCATTATGCAGTTCTTAGACCGCTGCTCCATGTATTGAGATGAGTGTGGCTATGCTCACCTTGAGGCTTTGGGGCAGGGATGTGTATTCAGAGCAAGGATGAAGATGCACCCCTCGGGTGGAGTGTGGAAGGCAAGGGACACTGACTGTCATCACCACCTCCTGTTGCTTGTGTTTTATTGACTGGTGCTGACAAACTGGTTTATGGCCAGATCTTTTCTCCCTGCCAGGACTCAGCAGTTATTTCTGAGATGATGCTTTGCCTCGGAATCTTCCTTCCTTCATCCTTCATAAATCTTGAGCGAGGCTGCTGCATTCAGACCAAGCTTAATATTCTTCTTGCAGATCTCTGCACCAAAATGGCTGCATCTGAGCAGGGAGGTGTAGACTCATTCTCCTCCACCCCTTTGCTCTCCTCAGTGGTGTTAGGGTCTCTCAGAAGGCTTGGGGTACTTGATGGAGCAGGATGGTGCTACCTTGGGGGTGTTTTGTGTGAGGATGCAGTGTGTGGATGCAAGCATCCTCTTCCCATTGTGAATAATGGGTTGGAGTATGGAGGTGGTGTTAATGAGGGAAGACTGAAAGAGAGCAACAAGTAGTGGGAGTAAGAGCAAAGAATAAGGAGGAGGTAGCAAAAGAGACTTGGTTTGTAGCTGTTTGTTGCTGCTGTTGGCTTTTATTCAAGTAAAAAGCAGAGCAAGAGTCCAGCCCCTTCACTTCACCTCTCCTCCATTAATGCATTTGGTTGCAAAGGACAAATCCCATTCACTTGCCCTTTCTCCTCTCCTCATTAACTCCCATGACCCCGAGGCCGTGCCTGGAGCAAAGCGTTTATCCCAACAAAAGGAGAGCCAAATAAAGACCCGGTTTTCAAGGAGGTCACATCCCTCAAGACCAGGCAGAGGCAAAACCTCTGTGCTCAGCTGAGCTGGGTCCAGCTTTTCCTCCCCGTGTGCCGAGTGATCAATCCCACTTGCTCTTACCTCACCCGTGAGCATCCCCTCTCCTTTGCTGCCCTCATAGGAGAGTGTTTTCCTGGGAGAGTGGTGCAGTGCTCAGCAGCAGGTCCATTCCCTGCAGATGCTGGAATAGCCCCAGGAGCTGTCACCACTGTTCTCCATCCCGGGGCATCCCAAGGATCTCCCAGTGGGATGTGCCCAGCAAAACAAGCCCCCAGGCTTATTTTAAGTTATTCTTACGCCCCATTAGTAGGTCACTGGAGAAGTTCTCATGTAGACAGGCTCCATGAGATGAAATAGCAGGAGCTCATGGAATAAAACCTGGAGAAGGTGTGTAAGAGAAGGAACTCTTCAAGCTTTCAATAAATCCTCAGCAGCATCAAGATGTGGGAAAAAGCCACATCTCATTGGTCCTTGATAGAGAGGAGCTAAAGGTATGCCATGGGATGGGAAAACAAGGTGCATGTGTCCTGGGAAGGGTGAGAGAGGGGTTCTACAGCCATACACATGTATGTGTGCAGATATAGATGGTTGCCAGCTAAGCCACCGTGTTGTAACTCCAGATCTTGGGAGTTAATAATAATAATCCCTTTGCTTTTCATGTCCTTTGGGATTTCTCACACCCTGGTTCGGTTCAAGCTAGGCTCAAGAGGGAAGGTTTTGCCCTGAGCACCTTCTTTAGCAGGTGGTCTTTTTTATCACGTTTCCAACAGCAAACAAACATGTCTCTTCGATGCTCTGACTGCATCCTGAAAAAAACAAGCAATAAAATCCATCTTTGCCTGCCGGGAATGGATCTGGCTGCTTACAACCCTCCCCTTCGGAGCCTGTCAGCAGAAGCCAGGCATCGTGCACCCAAGATCTGAAACCCGAGTGATGAGCTGCTGTAAGTGTTATACCTGTCTGGTGGAAGGACAGAGCTGCTGGAGGCTTTCTCACATTACAGGGTGAGATCCTGGTTGGGAGCTGAGCTTGGCTGCTCCACAATTCCCTTCTGCTCCTCTTTGCTCCGTGCAGCTGGAGTAAGGGGATAAAAGCACCTGCCTTTGCTGCCACTGCCTGAGTGAAGCGTTATCAGGCCTTATTCTCCCTCCTGTCTCTCTTTTTCCCACCCATGTATCACAAAGTGTCTCTTTTCATCACACATCTCATGAAAACTCTCCCGGAGCGTTTATCTAGTTGAGAGAAATAGCATGTGATAGGATGTGATTTGGGAGGCTGCGTCCTCCCTCCGTCTTTCATCCCTTCTCTTTGACATGATGGAGCATCTCCCAAGTTGGAAGAGCATCTCTTTGTGCTGCTGCACCTGCTCCATGTGCGTGCAGGTGGGTGGTGGTGAAACTGGTGAATAATTTACCAAAAGGACCCATAAAGCTTTCAATTATTAACATCAGTCTCAGCTGGGAGGAGAGATGGTGGAGATGTTTGCTTTGGCTGTGGGCTCCAACTCTGAGTCAGGGTGGTAGGAGCAGGAGAGTGGTTCTGGAAGGGCTCTGCTGCTGCAGGTGGGTTCGTGGTGATGTATGGGCGGGTGGGAGCAGGAGCCAGCGAAATAAATACATAAAAAGATCCAGAGAAGCACAAGAACAGTCCTGACAGGGACAGGGAATTGCTTGAAGGAGTCCAGCGCAGAGCCACAAAGATGATTAAGGGAGTGGAACATCTCCCTTATGAGGAGAGGCTGAGGGAGCTGGGTCTCTTTAGCTTGGAGAAGAGGAGACTGAGGGGTGACCTCATCAATGTTTACAAATATGTAAAGGGTGGGTGTCAGGATGATGGAGCTAGGCTTTTTTCAGTGATATCCAGTGATAGGACGAGGGGCAATGGGTGTAAACTGGAACATAGGAAGTTCCACGTTAACATCAGGAAGAACTTCTTTACTGTAAGAGTGACAGAGCACTGGAACAGGTTGCCCAGGGGGGTTGTGGAGTCTCCTACACTGGAGATATTCAAGGCCCGCCTGGACAAGTTCCTGTGTGATGTACTGTAGGTTACCCTGCTCTTGCGGGGGGGTTGGACTAGATGATCCTTTGAGGTCCCTTCCAACCCTTGGGATTCTGTGATTCTGTGATTCTGTGACAGCTTGAATTATTCAAAAGGGAGATGCCTTTTCCTGGGAAAGAGGGAAAATGATGACCTTGTGTTGCATTGCTGGAGAAAAGACATCTTCTTTCACCATCACCCTTTATTCATTCAGAGGGAACTGAGCTGGTGATTCCTCTCCTGAAGCCAACACGGGGCAGCCCCTTCCCAACCCAGGGATGGATGCAGGAGGCTTTACCCACCATAACCATAACCAGGGATGTGCCTCATACATCTGTATTTCATTTGCTCTCCTTTGCATGTATCTTTGTGCTGCTGTGGGATTCCCCTTATACGAGGCAGATATATCTCCTCCTGGAGATACAACCAGGAGCTACAGCCTCGAGCCTGGACCTGGATGCTCCTCAAACATGGAAGATCCCAGCTGCTTTCTGCAGCACCTCATGAAGGAGATGTGGGGCAGGTTGGAAGCTGTACCCAAGCTGGTCTGCATTCACTATTAGGGTTGGAAGGACCTCTGGAAATCACCTAGGCCAAATGGCCGAGGCAGGGCCACCCAAAGCAGGTTACACAGGAACACGTCCATGTTGGCTTTGGGATGTCTCTAGAAGGGAAGACTCCACAGCCCTCCTGGGCAGCCTGTTCCAGTGCTCTGCCACCCTCATTGTCAAGAAGTTCTTATTCATGTTGAGGTGAAACTTGTTGTGTGTAAGTTTATGGCCATTGCTCCTCACCCTGTTGCTGGTCACCACTGAAAAGAATCTGTCCCCATCCTCCTGGTACCTGCCTTTGAGCTATTGATCTGCACTGATGAGATCCCCTCTAAGCCTGTGCTTCTCCAGGCTAAATAGGCTCAGCTCCTCTCCTTATCAGAGAGATGCTTCAGACCCCTAAGCATCCTTGTGGCCTCCGCTGGACCCTCTCCAGTAGCTCCTTGTCTTTCATGTAGGGTCACCACTTGACCTCCCCAAGCACAGCAAGGCTGCCAAGCCAACTGCAAAGCAGAAACATCCCTCCAGAGGTGGGAAATGGGGAGCATTTGGTTACTGTCTTGCGTTGGATAACGACAGCATCGCGTGGACCCGTGCTCATCACAACCTAGTGATGCACTGAAGGGGCTTAGTGCACTTCTCTCCTGGTTTTCTTTCTTTCCAAGCGTGCCGAGAGCTGGGAGTTAATTCTGGAAGCATCATTTGTGTGAGGATGTTCCTGGCAGGCTCGGGGTTGCTAAGTGTAGCTACGTGCCTAGAGCATCTGTAACCGTTCTGCTCCTGGTTTCTTTCTTCCTCTTTCCCAAAGAGAAACTTTCTGAAGGAAAAATCAGTCATCGTGCTGGTGCATGGATGGGTTAGCTTAGGATGTGCAAGGGTGGCAGCTTCAGAGGGCGGAGGCACCAAAGAGATCCACACTCACCCCCCTCTCTGTTATTCCACATGAATCTGGGATGTTGGGTGTGCATTAAATCATTGGACCTCAGACCGGTTTGGGTTGAAGGGACCTTAAAGCTTATCCAGTTCCAACCCCTACCATGGGCCAGGGACACCTTGAACTACAGCAGCTTGCTCCAAGCCCCTGTGTCCAACCTGGCCTTGAGCACTGCCAGGGATGGGGCAGCCACAGCTTCTCTGGGCACCCTGTGCCAGCGCCTCAGCACCCTCACAGGGAAGAGCTGCTGCCTAAGAGCTCATCTCAGTCTCCCCTGTGGCACGTTAAAGCCGTTCCCCTTGGCCTGTCCCTTGTCCAAAGCCCCTCTCCAGGTTTACTGTAGCCCCTTTAGCACTGGAAGGTGATGTAGGGATGAGCTGAGCCTTGTTCCTTCTCTAGCACAATGAGGTGGTTGGTATCGCTGAAGACTCTGGATGAAGGAGCTCATTTCAGGCGTGATGTGATTTGCCTCTGGTGTTTTAAGGAAGGATTTTCAGAACTGTTTAAATCTGGCAAATTGCTGATTATTTAACAGCGTGTTTCTGAGAGAGGGATAAAGAGAAGGCTCCAAACCTTCGAAGTGGGTTTTAACAAATACATATTTCACTTGCTATTAGCATCTTGGAATTGTTTTGTGAGGTGTTAAACACTGCTCTTTGTAGTTGTTCCAGCTCCTGGTTCTATAAGTCTAGGAGCCAGCCCTTTGTAATGCACCTAAACCCCAGAGCTGATTGGGTTTGATGGCTGCTCTTAGTCTCATGGTACCTTTGAGGGGGTGGGTTGGGGCATGAGCTGGCCTCAAAAGCATCATTCCTGTCCTAAAGCTGCGTGCATTTCCCAGCTAATTCAGCAAAGCGAATCCCCTTTTGCCCCTCTCCTTTTCCACTATCTAATCCCACTTCCAGGGGGCCAAAAGGGAGCGGAAGACCTGAAATCTCCTCTACCTGCCTGCTTCTCAAGCTGCAGAAATTAATAACCAGCTTCAGCTCCTGAGACCTTCCTCCTAGAAGTTTATTTATACCTGTTCTTAGTGTTGATTCAGCTGCAACCATCACTCAAATTCACAAGAGTCCTTATAGAGAGATGAAACCACCCTATCCCGCTCCTGCCCCTATTTCTTCTTCTTTTAATCTGTCCTGCACACTCAAGGCACTTGGTTTTGAGCACTGGGGGAAAGGATGCTGTCCCCGTATGTGATTTCAGAGCCCCCAGCCTCTTTCCCTGCTTAGGGCTGGCTTCACAAAGCGAGGAGCTGAGATTAACACATCCCTGCCCCTTAGAGAGCCTGGCCCTTGTGCTGCCCACATCAAAGAGGAGAGGAGAAAAGACCCAGCAAGTACCTCCTCGGCCTTTCCAAATATCCCACTGTCGGCACATTTGTGTTAGCTATTGATTTCTGTTTAATAGAATAAGCCAGGAGGAATCACACTCTTTGTTGGCGTTCAAGGGATAAACCATAAAAGCCATTAAGAAGTACTGTAAGCGGCGGGATGATTAATGAGGCTTCAGGTGCATTCTCCTGACTGCTTCCAGATAATGTCTTTGAAAGATCCCGTTGCTTCTGGCTGCAATTCAGAGCTATTTATTTGCAAGGTGAAGCTCTGAGGAGCTTCCAGCACCAGCCCTGCCTGATGCCGTTACGGAGAAGGACTGAATGCTCCCCATTCCACATCTCCGGAGGGATCTTTGTGCTTTGCTGTTTGCTTGGCAGCTTTGCCGAGATACTGGAGAGGTCAAGTGGTGAAAGACACTGCGTCTGCCCTCAAATTGCTGCTTTGTGCCTGTGCTGAGCTGCTGCCCTAGGGAGGGCCGTGGGCTTTAAGACTTGTAGGAAGGAAGCCTTTATCAGGAGATATCGATCCTGTTGGAGCTGTTTTTCTTGGTGCTAGTACGTCTTTCCATAGCTCCATGGCTTTGTCCGAGGGAGCTCTTCTGTAGTTGGGCTTGTGCACCCAGAAATACCCTCTCAGATCCAGCATGGGCACAGCTCACAGCTGTGCGCTGCTTCATCCAGGGCTGAAACCCAGCCAAAACCCATCTACTGGGTGTCTGTGTGGTTCAGCATCCCACCGCAAGCCCCAAAGCCCTGTGCCCATTGGCACAACATTTCCCTGGCAGCACATCAGGCACCAGAGATCCCAGCAGAGCTGGAAAGGGACATTTCCTCCCAACCCCTTCCATGGTATGCCCATGGGGTTTTACTCTCTGGGGTCCATAACTGGGTTTTACAGGAAATGCCTGTTCTCCGTGTGCTCTTCATGGCAAGCAGAGACCTGGTTTCTCTTCCTGGATAAAAACAAGTGGGCAAAAGGTGCCTCAGATCTAAGCTCTAATCCGTTCTTTCCCCTTTCCCACTTTGCTTTCCCAGCTGCCGAACTTTCAGACCTCAGGGTGGGATGCGTGGAGGGATGGGGTGGCTGGAGGCACGGAGCTGCTCTGCAGAATGGGGATGTATGGCCCTATATCCCATCTTCCCTCCTGTGTTGCTGGGTCTCTGGTTTTCCTTGGGATGTGGAAGTTATTGTCATCACAGCAAATCCTGCTTGTTTCTAACCCAAGGCAAATAACAACCAGAACCCAAGGAAACAGATAAGTAGAGATAAAAAGAAGCTGTACTTGAAATGGTGGGTTATTTTTATCCCTTGGGAATAAAAGATCCTTCCCCGTGGTGGAGCAGGATACAGGAGGCAGGGATTTCCTATTGATGGAGTGGGAGCTGCCAGAGTTTGTCATCAGGAATAATAAATACAACCCAATGATGATTGACAAAGTGTTGTTGAGGGGGTAAGGAATATAATCCAGAGGAACAGGGCAGGGGGGCAGTCAATATCCTGTCTTTAGTGAACAATAGTGCTGGTGGTAGGAGGACAAGGACCCAGTTCTGCTATGGCCTTGGTGGCTGCTGCAGAGGCAGCTGGAGAGAGGAACCCACCTTCCTTAAGCAGGGGATTGGTTTGCCCTCCTAAACTCTGCTGCTCAGTTGCTGCCTCCGTTTTAATTCACAACCCTCTCCTCTCCCCACCGCCACCTCCTCCTGCTTTTCTCCTTCATTTTCCTCTCCCTCTTCTCCCTCTCCGTGCCTCTCCTCCATCTTTGTTTCACTGACAATCTCTCCCTCTTTTCTAAAGCTTCCTTTCTTTCCTCTGCTCTCCCACCGCCTTTATTCCCTTTAAATCCATTGCTGCTTCTCTCTCCCAAGCCCTTCTCCTCTCTCATTGTCCTCTCCCTCCTCACCACAAGGCATTGCAGTCTCTGCTTCACCAGCCCTTCCATGCCTGATTTATTGGCTTGTTTAGAGAAAACTGGGTTGGTTTTGGCTCACCCAAGGTGCTGGTGGTGGCCAGAGGAGCACTAAAAGAGTGCCAGGTTTGTTTTCAGCATCGAAGATAAGTGGGTAACCTCTCCTGCAGGCTGCGTGCTTGGAGAGGAAGCTTTGATGCTCTTCTGGCTTTCAGCATCCTCTCCCTTTTATACCTGCCCTCCAGCCATGAGCTCTGGAGCGAGCTGCTCCCTGGGCTTTGCTTCTTGCACGTACTCAGCACTTAGTAAGCAATAGTTAGTAAGGAAAACAGCAAGTGGAGGTATGTGTGGGGTTGGGAGCCCGGAGGTGGGGGATTTATCATGTTTATGAGTGGCGGGTTTGCCTCTGCCACTGCCTGCTGCTGGGGATTTAGCAAATCCTTTAATCTCTTTCCTTCCTCAGTTTCTCCAGTCGGTTAAGTGAGGATAATGAGCCATAACTAACTTGCAAGCTGTCGAGGGAATGGTTTAATTAGCAGCTGATCTTACTAGGTGCTGTGGGGCTTCGGTTCGCATCATGGTACTGGAGCATGGATTCAGGCATGAGAAGGCTCCAAGGGGCTGAGGACCTGCAAGATATTTGACTGCCTAAATGCTTGGGCTGATCCAAGCCTCAGCTCTGCTCCTACAGCCCTCGCTGTGGTTTCCTGGGGGAAAGGGGCTGTGGGGAGCTCGGTTGTGCTTGTCTCTGCTGTGTATTTTGCAGGCAGCCCTTTCTCCTTCCCACTCTGTGTGTGTGGGGGTTAATAGCCTCGTGCATCTGCCAGCCGCAGGGCTTCCCAGCCAGCACTGCTCTTCCAGGAATAGAGGCTCTTGGTATTCAGCTCTCAGTCATAAATCCAAAAAAAGAAGGAGGAGAGAGAAAGAAGAGAGGAAATTATTCCTTCTCGCCGGCTCTGGCTTATGTGGCTCATTAGATACAGTGGTTTCGTATGGAGCAGGGGGGAGGTGAAGCAAACAGGGTGGAAGAAGACCGGTCATCGGGTCAGCTGTGGACCTTCACTTGTGCATCTTCCATCCTTCCCTTTCTTGTTATCTAACAAAGAGCCTTCCTCCTTCCACTGTCATGGTGCTTGAGGTGGGGTCGGTCTCCCAAGGAACAAGGGATGGGACAAGAGGAACTGGCCTCCAGCTGCACCAGGGCAGGTTTAGATGGAGCTGAGGAACAATTCCTGCCCCAGAGGGTGCTCAGGCATTGGAACAGGCTGCCCAGGGCAGGGCTGCAGGCACCGGCCCTGCAAGTGCTCACACACCCTCAGTGCCATGGGTCAGTGGTGGCCTTGGCAGTGCTGGGAAACGGTTGGACTGGATGAGCTTAAAGCTCTTTTCCAGTCTGGTTGATTCTATGATTCCTTTGGATGCTCTCTATCACATCTATCTATTTGGCTGCCTTTCTATCACAGGGTGGAGAGAACACCACGCTTGATTATTGTTATGAGATCTGATCTGGCTTTTATTTGGAGTGTTTCTCTTACTATCTCCGCTTTAGTTGTAACCACACTCTATGGGTGTATTTACTACCGCTGCTCTCTTTGATGGGGCTACATTGCCTGCATACATCCTCCATTCCAGAGGATTAACTGACACCAAAGCAAGCCCTATCCTCTGCCTTAGTCCCTTAACAAACTCCATTATATTTGTCTTGCACCAGCTTTTTGCTTGAGATGAGCCCATGCTGACATGTGTTTTGAGTCCCATTCTCTTTTCCCCTGCCAAAAACACAGGGGAATGGTATTTCACATCAAAGCCTTTTGAGAAGCAAAGAAGCTCTTGAAATCTCACCCTGGAGCGACCTTTTTTCCCCTTCCCTTGAGCAGGCAAAGGGCGTTGTGTGACCCGTCCACTCAATCCCGTAAATCGCTTTTTATGGCCATGTAAAATAGTGGTGAGAAATACTTCATCCCTTTAAAGAGAAAACCAAACAGTTTCTCTCATCATTATACAGTTTGCAGGAAGGAAAGCACAGCTGGTATTGACAAAGCTTAAAAAGGGGGCGGGGGGGGTGGTGGAAGAAGAAAGCAAACCCAAGCCCGAGATGCTGAACTTCTCGCAAAACAACCTGCCTTTGATATTTACCCATGTGTCATTTGCTCCTTGTCGGATTTGGTGTGAACTCGTCATCAGCAGGGCTGTGTGGGCACGGGGAGATGAGGTCCCCGCTGTGCATGAGCTCATGTTTGTCACTACAAAGCCGGTGGGAGGTGTTGAATGTCTTGGTGGTCATTTGGTCTCTGGAGAGGGTGATCCACTGCACCCTAACAAGTTGTCTAATGTAAGAGGGCTCATTTATAAGGTGCTTTAAAGGTCCCTTCCAACCCAAAATGCTTTCTGATTGGGGTTGGCCATCACTTTGTCAGCTTTGAGCATGAGCCTGCCCAAGGGATCCCATTTGGGATACCAAGCACGGGCTCTTCATCTGGGACTGTAGTGATAGGACAAGGGGTGATGGGTTCAAACAGGGGAAGTTCAGGTTGGAGATAAGGCAGAAGCTCTTCCCTGTGAGGGTGCTGAGGCGCTGGCACAGGGTGCCCAGAGAAGCTGTGGCTGCCCCATCCCTGGCAGTGCTCAAGACCAGGTTGGACACAGGGGCTTGGAGCAAGATGCTCCAGTGTGAGGTGTCCCTGCCCATGGCAGGGGGCTGGAACTGGGTGATCTTAAGGTTCTTTTCAGCCCAAACCATTCTATAAGTCTATGATTTGGAAAGGGCTGGAGTTAGCTGAGCTCTGCACTGCCCTCAGTGTCCAACACGAGGTGCTTGCCTGGGATTTTTCACGGCTGTGGCTCCATCTGGTAGTGTTTTATCCCCCCAGAATTCACTTTCCATCACCTGGGATTGATTTCAAGATGCGAACTTGACTTCTACTGTGACCTGTAGTTGACTGCGTGCTCCATTATGTTCCAAAGTACTCTGAGAGTGGTAGAGATGTCTTTTGCCATTGAAGTATTTTCATTCCCTGCTTCCTGGGTTTATTGCCTTTGAATTGTGCTGGTGCTTTTTGAAGTAAGGATGAATTTTAGCCATGGAGTTTCATCTCAGGGTGTAGATCCGTGTTCAAAGGAAGGAAGCATTCGCTACGTTTTCTGTTTCTGTTCAGCCTGTTGCAGAGTTGGAGCCAAGCTGTGAGATTCAGATGTAAATTCTCCCTAGACCCAGCCACCATCAGGCATGGTTTGATCATTCAGCTTTTAAGCTGGTGACCACCAATGCCCAGCGAGGAAAAGCTCAGGGATGCCTTACTTAGAGATAGGGGTGACCCAGACTGTGTCACTCTGCATCCAGAAAACAAGCTGGGAGTGGGATTGCTAGGAAGCCACAGTCTTCCCATCTCCAGTGTCCCAAAAGGGCTGTTTCTGCCTCTAAAGTGAGTTAGTGATGTAAAGTGCAAGGTTATATTGAAAGTGATAAGAGCCAACTGAGTCTCTGGTAGGGTGAAACACCCCGTACAGTGATCCATCACCACCCTGAAACCATCTAAAGCACGAGACTGCCTCCACTGCATTCCCTGCACTGTCCTTTGGCTCAGCCCCTACGGATGAGTGGGAATTCCACGTGGCCTCGCCAGCAGAGCTGCCCTCAGCCAGTGGCTAATTGGCCATAGTCACAGCTCCCGGTTTGCTCCATTTATATCCTCAAACAGGGATTACTGGGAGCCGACCGGCTTCAATGCCAGCTGCAGAGGAACGGAGGAGGAGAAGGGAGAGCAGCAAATGAGCCGTGCACATGTTGGAAAGTGAATTAGCCTTTAAGAGTGTTTTCCGTGACAGAGGCAGTGCAGCAGCCGAGGTAGGAAGGGAGCAGGATGCTGACAGCATCCCTCCAGCAATCCCTCATATTTACCAAGGGATTGAGATGAGTTTGTTCTCTTCCAGCAGATCGAAGGCTACGGGGATTGCAGAGCTTCCTAGGGGTGCATGGCAGGGCTTAATAATAAAGAATGAGTCAGGGCTTCAATATTTTACATGAAGGTATCAGGCTTGAATAATAAATGAAACAAAATTAATCAAGGTGTAGCTAAAAGGGGCTATGCTGGGAGCTTGGGCTTGGCTGGGCAACCATCAACATACAACAGGAATGGAGTTACTGCTAAACAACTTCAGTCTCTACATGTTGGTCCCTTAGTATCATTTGTTCTGAGATTTGGTGTTAATGACCCACTGCTTCCCAGGAAGACATACGGACCAAGAAAGGGACTTCTCTTGAAGAAGTTGTAGTGCTTCACAGTCCTGGTCTTGTCTGGTGCGTGGAAATGGTGAGGGATTCATAGACATACACATGGAAGAGAACTGAGTATCTTGTGTGATGCTGAGTAAGTGAAAATTGAAGCTGGGCTCTGGAAAAGGGGAGACGCCTGAGAGTGTCCTCTATATACTGCCTTTTTCCATCCCTTTCCTCCACTCCAGTACTGCTGTTTCTCCTGCTGATCCCTGCCAGCCTTATACTGCCTTCACATCATGTGTTGCAGGTTAGGTATAAGGAAGCTCTTCCCTGTGAGGGTGCTGAGGCGCTGGCACAGGGTGCCCGGAGAAGCTGTGGCTGCCCCATCCCTGGCAGTGCTCAAGGCCAGGTTGGACACAGGGGCTTGGAGCAAGCTGCTCCAGTGGAAGGGGTCCCTGCCTGTGGCAGGGTTTGGAACTGGATGAACTTAAGGTCCTTTCCAACCCAAACCATTCTGTGATTCTATGCGTAGGTAAAGAGGAGAGAAACAGGATGGATCCCAGTCACTTCTCCCTCTATGTTTAGTACTCTTTGGAGCAGGCATGAAAGCATCTCACCTTGTTTCCACTTAGATGGTTCAGAACAGCCTTGTGGGCTTAGATGTTCATTGTTCTTTGACTTTCAGCAGGCTTTGGGTGCTGACTCTCAGATTCCTTTGCAGATCTCAGATTTAAGCCTTCCAGCTTTCCTCTCCAGCAAGAGTTCTGTTTAACTTTTCCTCTTGTCTGAAGCAAGCACATCACATTAGCCCATGGAAAACTGAAGAGGATCTTT
Source organism: Lathamus discolor (assembly GCF_037157495.1). NCBI lineage: Eukaryota > Metazoa > Chordata > Aves > Psittaciformes > Psittacidae > Lathamus > Lathamus discolor. The sequence goes on from NC_088900.1 coordinate 1,418,142, forward strand.
GTCCTTTTCCTTCTAACACAGCGACTCAGGGATCCCCCGTAAGGGCAGGATTTCCCTTACTAAGCACTCGGAAGCAAAAGGCATACAAGGTAATTGGAAAAGTAGCCAGATTTGAGATTCAGGTTGTTCCATCAGCTGAAGACAGTTGTGGAAAGCTTCCCTTCTGGCTGATTTACATAATGCTCCAAACCATTTCAGGAGGAGTGTTGGGAATCCCATAATGCAAATAACCCCTGAGCCTATATAATCAAATGCTTTCACCTGCTCCACGATGAGCGCAGAAGCAAATTTGCCACATGTTTTACCCAGCTCAGCAATGTCTCCTCTGCAGCCGGAATTGCTAACAATATTCCGACCTGTTGGAGCACAACATTGAAACATATAGAAACAAGACCTGCAGCCACGTTCTGCAATTCAATCTCGTCTTTATTGCGGCGGTGGAGGTGTGCTGCATATTAGCGAGGCTTTTTTTCCCTGACTAACCTTGGGGAGGCTTCATTACCAATTCCTGCCTCTGCTAGGAGTCAGTCTGCATGGGTCCTTGTCTCAGCGATGGGAAGGTGACTGGTTTGCCATCCTGGCTGGGGATGGGATGGAGAAGCAACATCAATCCTATAAACCTGCAAAATATCTCAGCTCCCACTGAAGGTCCAATGGAATCGCAGGTGATGGGTGAGGACAAGATGTTACCTTTTTGGGGGGTTGGAACTAGACGATCTTAAGGTCTTTTCCAAACCATTCCATGATGCTCTGGATGACAGAGGCGCTGCTGTAAACTGATGGTGCCGTATCGACTACAGGGGAGATTCAAGTTAGATATAAAAAAGAAGCTCTTCCCTGTGAGGGTGCTGAGGCGCTGGCACAGGGTGCCCAGAGAAGCTGTGGCTGCCCCATCCCTGGCAGTGCTCAAGGCCAGGTTGGACACGGGCTTGGAGCAACCTGCTCTAGTGGAAAGTGTCCCAGCCCATGGCAGGGAGTTGGATCTAAATAATCTTAAGGTCCTTTCCAACCCAAACTGTTCTAGGATTCAGTGCCCCTACACAGATTTTCCCCTGCTGAGGATCTGTGCTCTAATCCTCTCCTTACTTTTATTCCCCCCACTTTTATCTTCCAGAGAAGAACAATATATCTCTTACCCGCTCGGTAGTTTCCTCTTCATTCCTCGATTGAATTATACAGAGGGTGCACTCGAGTGATTTTTAAATCTAAATGAAAATGTAAAGCACCCATTGCTGTAGTACCAACTCCTGCAATAAGGCAAATTGTTTAACTTCTTCACACCCCCATCTGGCTCTAATTGATTCTTGTAACCCAACTGTGATTTTGAACATGTTCTAGTCAGAGAAATCTACCGGCACTAATTCAACACGGTGAGTGTTGGTCCGGTGTTTAATGTGATGATGAGATCGATGTCCCTTGCCCAGCCATGAGAAGCAGCAGCTCTTGGGCAGCACATGGCGGTAGAAGAGGTTTTTTGTCCAAAACTTTGTGTCTTAGGGTGAAAAAAGAAGCTTTTCTTCATCCTTCTCTTTCCTCACTCGTGTACCTGCAGCTCTTCCTTTTCCCATTGAAATCCTACAGGAGGTGGCTGCTCTACGGGGAGCAAAGATTAAAAGCATTTTAGATGAGCCTGTGTTTGCCATACCCCTGCTTGTGAACCCCAGGATGTTTTGGCATTAGGTGTGTGGTTTGGGTGGAGGTTGAATCCTGTTTCTCTGCAGTGGCTTCCCTGAGCCTCAGCCCTGCTGTGCACAGCAGGGATCCAGGGGCTGTCTTCCAAGGATGCTTTCACTCAGCATTACAGCTTGTATCCTCTTGAGCCATGCTATGAATAGAAAGGTGGCTTTTTACTTGCTTCTTATTTAAACTATGGTAAAAAACATTGTCTTTCTGGGTATCCTTGTCTTAATAAATGGGGTGAGAGTGTAGACGTCTGGGTCTCACCCAGCTTTTGCGTTGTGCTGTTGGGCATAGTGGGAGTCCTCAGAATGAATTCAACCAGGTCTTTGGAGCTGTGGAGGAGCTGGCTGTAATTTCTCTAGCACTACAGCTTTCTGGAAGTGGTAACGTTTATCTCCTTGCTCTGGGCTTTGGATGTCAGTGAATTGGAGTCATATTTTAAGCTAGAGGAGTAAGTGCTGTGTTGGTGGGGATACCTACTTTTCCACTTGAGTAGGTTGGTTGGAGTTGTAAGAGAAGCCCTTGTGTAGGGCATCTTCATGGAAGGGAGGTGGATGTCCTACTGCTTCCATACAAGTGTGTAAGAAATGCCTTGTGGCATGGTGGTGGGAGACAACACTCCCCCACCTGAAGCTTGGCATCAGTACAAGGGCATTGCAGTTGTTGTCTTGGTTCCTCATTGCTCCATCTTCCCCTTCCCACCTCTTTTCCTCCAGGAGGCATTTCTAGCTGCCAGCACTTGGTGAAAACAATGTGGTATTTTAAGGGCTGCCTATTTCGGGCTGCAAGCAGTGTGACTGGCAAGTGACAGCCTGCTTGATGGCAGTGACTGGCAGGAAGGTGGGTTCCCAGTTGCAGATGACAGGTCCAGCCGACACCACGCCATGCGTGTGGGCTGCTCCTTAGCAATACTGGGAGGAAGGAACACTTTTGGTCAATGCTTTTCAATTGGCAGCAGTTGTTTTCTCTTCCATGTTGCTCCCCTTGGTTCTCAGGATGCCACAAATCCAATCTTCTTCGGCAAGGTGAGGGTTGGAGGCTTCGTTTTGACCATAGTCAACCAGTTGAGTTGACACCGGGTCTTTGGCCTTAGAGAGCAGTTGCCTTGTCCAGGCTCTCACTCTCCCATGGGCTGGGCACGCAGGTTTGTTTCTATGCTGCTATCTGTGTGTGATGGTGGGTATGGCATGGCTGGGGGGCAAGATCATCCTCTCCCAAAGCAGATCTTATAGCATCAGCTCCAGGGTTGTTTGCTGTAGTTTCTCCTGCAGCAGCTACGCTGAGATCGAAAAAAGTAGTTAAAAACAGATGCTGGATTTCTGAGATGAGATTTACATATATAGGAGACCCAAAAAGCTTCGTTTTTGATTGGGTTTGTTCCTGTTTGTTTGCTTTCTTACTTTTCTGACTGTTTTTTCACATTAAAAATTCAAGCTCTGTCTGTCTTCTTTTTTTTCTGGAAGGCTCCGAGGACATCTGGAGAACTTGTTAGGATTATGTTGTTTGAGATACGATTTCTTTAGAGGACGAGGGATAGCTGCCTGTTTGAAGCTGCGCTTTTGGGGGTGGATTTTGTTGTCACCTCCTTTTCTAATGATTTTGGAGGGGGGAGAAAACCTTGCGAGTGAAATGTTCTTGTTCAACCCAGCCCTGTGAAATAACGGCTTCGAAAACCTCCGCTTTGGGGGGACCTCTAATGAGGCAGAGCTGTAGGTTCTGGTTTTGTCTGAGGGAAAGGTGGAAAAAAGAGGGAAGTCAACTATGGAAAAGCTTTTTTCAGTTCAAACCCGAAGAGAACAGGCAACCTCAAGCCCCAGCTTTCTGTATGCGCCGCTTGTAAGTCAGGGAAAAAAGGCAGCCCCCCACTTTTTTTTCCATTAAGCTGCTTCTATAATGTATTAATGGGGAATTATCTCCTCGCTATAGGGTTATTAAAAAAGAAGAGAGATAAAAATGATAGAAATGAATCCGTGCGCTATTATGTGGATGACAGTAGATACACTTAAGCCTTGCAGCCCTGACCTTGGCACATGTTTCATCTCAACTCTCTGAGAGTCTGAAATTGATACACTGACACTTAGCATTAATATGAAGAACCATCATCTTCCCCCAAGAGCATGAAAGGATGGGAAGTATTTTGCCAGTGCTTCAAGGGGCAGAGCAGACCTCTGCTTGTCTTGGTGCAAATCCTTATGTCCCCCCTTGGTTTTCCTTTAATTAATTCACTTTTAATTGTACCTGCCCCCCAGGTTTTGTGTTGGATTTGTTCCCTTGCTCGTCACTTGATTGTGGAATCACCGTCCCTGGAAGAGGTCAGAAACCCTGTAGACGAGGCCCTCAGTGCCGTGGGTTAGTGGTGGCCTTGGCAGTGCTGGGGCAATGGTTGGACTTGATGATCTCCAAGGTCTTTTCCTACCTGGTTGATTCTATGGGTTGGATTGAAAATGTTAAAACCCATTCAGCTCTCTGTCCCAAAGGCCAGGCCACCCTGGCAATGCAAGGGGACATCCACTGCCTCCCGCTTTTGGAAAGTGGATGTCTGGCTGATGGGTGTTAGGTGAAAGGCTGTTTGGGAGTGAATGAGATGAATACCCCCATATACTGAGCAATCTGAGTCTCCCCGCATCTGGAGGGAGCTGTTACCTCTTCCCCCTGGTGCTGTGCATTGCTTGTAGCAGCACATCAGAAGTGGTACTCAGAGTCCTCATCCCCTCCTATAGCATCTCTCCCTTGACCACTGCGGTCTCCCCCTGAGCTTGGAGAGGGGAATTTGTTTTCTGTGAGCTGCCTCTGACCTCTGCATTATAGAAGAGGGGCAAGTTGCTGCTGTGGGCTCATGTCCATCATTGATGCTGGTCTGCATCCTCCTGGCTAGGGCTGGGTCTAAGCCTCTGCCTCACTGTATCCCAACCCCACACGGCTTCCCCAGCAAAAAGCTTCCACCCTCCATTCCTTCCCCAAACCTTTGTTTAGCCCTTAAGCTACAGTGAATATTGAAAGGGACAAAGAGCTGTGTAATGTAGTGACAGCTCTGCTGTGTTCCCGCTAATGTAGATATCATTTGATCAGTGTGATCCTCTGCAACCCCTTGTGAGGATTAATAATGAGGAAGCTTCTCTGGTGTGAAACCTGAGGAGCAGCAGACTTTGTTAGCAGTGCTTCAGGTGGGAGCTGGCTCCAAGCACTACTTGAGCAATGGTTTGTAGCAGCTCCTGTCCCACATCACCTCTGAAGTCCAGAAAGCGGGGTTGGCTGCCATGATTCCCCATCCCTGCGCTTGTGGGCACCACCATGGGATGCTGTTGGTTGTGCATGGAGCCGAAATTGGAGCATCCAACACACAAAAGGATAAATGCAGAATAACCAGGAGGGAATTCTCTCCAAAGACCTCAGTGTGGCAGCTTAGCCACCTCTACACACCACGTGGGCTTCTTTCTTCCTTTGTGTCTCATTTTATTTATAAACTTGGTTGGCTTCTTTTAATTATTACTCTGATAACTCCTGCTGAGCTGTGAAGTCGTTGAGGAAAGAAAGGATAAAACACTAGGACAAAAGCATCAGGCAGCTTCAACTGGCTTGTTACAATCAGCTGCTGTTCCTGCATCCGTTGCTGTCTACCCATAGTCCCCATGTACATAGAGATGCTCTCCCTCCTCTCAATTTCAGTGTCAAGAACTTTATTGGCATGACAAGATATACTGTGTTGCTGGAGTTAATACAGTCTCAAGTGTGTATGTCTGAGAGAGGTTTTCACACTAGTAATTGGGTTTTATACAGTGTGTCCAGTTCTATATTTGGTGGCTGAGGCGCAGCTATATCGGGAAGCCATTTCTGCCACCTCTGCTTGAATTATGCAGATGATCAGTCCTGTTTTCCTTGCTTTTAAGGGCAAAACCAAGGCGGTTTGTGCTGCCAGTTTACTCCTTGCCCACCCCACTGGACCCCTTTGCTTCATATTTATCCCTCTCCCTTAAGGCTTTCCTTGTGCCCCCATCCCTCTCTCACCCCCTCCCCAACTCATTGCAAACACAACGGCACGTGCGCTGTTTGCAGAGCTAAGGCACAGAACAGGACAGAGGACCCGCAGTCCATGAGACAAGGAACCTTTGCTCCAAGAGGCGATGGAAGGCAGTAGAATTGGAAATGGTTTGATTTCAATTAGGTTTTAATTAGCTTCTGTTTCCGTGCCAAATAACTGCAAAGCAACAATATTTGCATGTGGTGCCTTGAAGAATAGCTGGGTCTGATCCAGGGCAAGGGAGGGTTTGGGGAGATAATTCCCAAGGTCAGCTGGTAGTTCAGTGTGGGCAAGTTTCTTGCTATAACCCTCTGTAGCCTCACACTAATTTTGCAGTAAATTAATGCCAAGCTGGCATTTGTATGGATTTAATTAGAAGGCAACACAGTTTTAGGACCCTTTTGCAGTGGCAATTGAAACCTGATGGCAAAGTTATTAAAGGCAGCCATGTGGCTGCTTCCAGGAGTCTACAGGGACTGAGGTGCACTGAGGCTATGCAGTGTGTTGATGCTGCTGGAGCTCCTCATGGCCAGGGTGGACAGATAAAACCACACTGAACATAGTGAAAGTGGGGTTAGCTGAGCATCTGGTGTGTGCTCCATGACCGGTGCTGGCCATTCATCCATCTAGGAGGTCATGGAACCAGACTGGTTTGGGTTGAAGGGATCTTAGAGCTCATCCAGTTCCAACCCTCTGCCATGGGCAGGGACCCCTTCCACTTGGAGCAGGTCACTCCAAGCCCCTGTGTCCAACCTGGCCTTGAGCACTGCCAGGGATGGGGCAGCCACAGCTTCTCTGGGCACCCTGTGCCAGCGCCTCAGCACCCTCACAGGGAAGAGCTTCTGCCTAAGAGCTCATCTCAGTCTCCCCTTGGGCAGGTTCAAGCCATTCCCCTTGGCCTGTCCCTACAGGCCCTTGTCCCAAGCCCCTCTCCAGGTTTCCTGCAGCCCCTTTAGGCACTGGGGCTGCTCTCAGGTCTCCCCTTCAGGAGCCTTCTCTTGTCCAGGCTGCCCCAGCCCAGCTCTCTCAGCCTGGCTCCAGAGCAGAGCTGCTCCAGCCCTCACAGCAGCTCCATGGCCTTCTCTGCACTCGCTCCACTTCCCTCTTGTGCTGCTGCCCCAGAGCTGGATCAGGGCTGCAGGGACATCTCACAGAGCACAGCAGAGGGGCAGGATCCCCTCCCTGAGCTGCTGCTCACGCTCTCGGATACAGCCCAGGATGTGCTTGGTTTCTGGGCTGAGATCAGAGATGTTTGCTTTCAAATCTGCCCCGAATTCCTCTTGTGCCCATTTCCAGGTGGCTGCCGCATGGTTTTTACAGTAGCTACAAATAGCTGGGAGGTGGCGTAGCCCATAAAAGCCAGCTCTCTCCTCTCAGCACATGCAGGCAGAGCAGTTTATGAGCAGGTCTGTTGTCTGTGGCAGTAATGTGTTGTGTGGTCCCTGAAGAGAGCTGCTAGAAATCATAAGATTGGGAGTTTCACAATACATGGATCAGGAGTTTCACAATACAGATCTCTAGCTGGTGGCACAAAGAAGCAGGTTAGTAGCCTCGGCTGGATTACAGCTCACATAACTCATGGTGGGCACGGTGTCAGTCCAGCTGTGGTGTTGAGAGTGGAAGAAATAGCTCTGCAGCAGGTGGATGAGGCTGGATGGCCACATTAAAAGGATCTATCCACTCTGGAATGATGGGATTCCTTTTTAAACGCCTGTGGAATGAGGCTAGGTCTCATTCTCCCAATAATTGCATTTAAAATCTACCTATATCTATGTATGTGTGTGTGTATATTGAAGGGGAAATGCAATTCCTGACAGAGCAGATTTCATTGTCTTTGTAAGAAAAGGGAAATAGCAGCTTTTAATGACAATGGAGGGGTTTGTGTGGCAAGTCCAGACCACCTCCGCAATCAGCCAGCGAGATTGTGTCCTCCATCCTCCTCTCCTCACATGTTGGGAGGACAATGGCAAGTCATTAACAAACTATAATGGGAAAAGCCATATCTAAGGCTTCCATTCTCTTAACCACTGGTGTACTTTTTCCTTCCCTTTTCTCTTTGCTAATAGCCTTCTTGCTGGAGCCTCTCAAAGGCAGCCCAGATGCCCGGCTGCTCACTGCTGTGCTTGGCTTCGGGTGCTGCGTGATTGAGTGCCCAGCCCTGCTTTGCTGTCTGTTGCACTGTGTAGATCTGGAGTCGCTCCACGGGCTTGCATTTGTCTGACATAAACGGGAGCAAAGCCTGGCCTTGCTTCAGCCCCCTTCCCTGTGAGCTGGAGGAGAGCTCTGATTAATGATTGATTGCTGGTATTAATTTGCTGCTTGTAAGAGGTGGCCAAGGACAAGTTTGAAATGGCTCTTGTGTATCTGAATGCAGTCAGGAAGTGCTGATGGATTCAAGGAGAGCTAAGTGCTGGCAGACACCTACCCGAGGGTGACTGAGATACAGGATCCCCTTTGGGGTGGTTTGATGTGGCTGGTTAGACCTGTGGAGTTATTCTCTCCTAGGATCCTCCATGCCTGTACCCATCTTAGGTCCCTGAAGGCATAGCCTGGTTTTCGGAGCTGCTGGGCTAGTAGTTTTTCCATATGGATAGATACTATTGAGCATCCAGCATCTTGAATGCGGGACTGAGATATTCAGGCGGAATAAGGTAGACTCTGAAAGTCCAGCTTCCATCCCATGAGTCCAGCACAGGGAATGGCAGGTGCTGGCGTCATGGAGGAGCTATTTTTGAGGTCTCAGTCAGAAAGAGCCCAGCTTTTAGACACTCTGGTCCCTAAAAAAGTGGCTGCTGTGACCGAGCCCCTTCTCATTTCTGCCTTGTTGGTCCCTTCTGCCAGCCTGAGCCCAGATCTGGAACAGGGCGAGGTGGGAAAGAGGAGAGAAGAGTGCTAAAATAGTTGGGAATGCAAGAGTAGAAGATCTGAGAGCTGTTTCCAGATGGATGTGGGTAGGAAAACGAGCGAGAAGGCTATTTGCACCTTGCAATTAAAATAAATCTGAGCAGGAGAGGAGATGGTAGTGCTGAGTCTGTTGATGTTTGTGATGGAGCCCAGCTGATTCGCCTGGAAGTTGACACAGCTGTGTTAGTGTACCTGCAAAGAGCAGATCCTGCCTGGGATTAAGCTGCGATGGAAGGGCCGGCCTCTCAACAGTGGGCTTATAAAAGCTGGTTCCTCCGCTTCAGGGGGTGATGGTTTCTAACTGGGTTCCCACACATGCACCCAGCTCCTGCTGCCAGCCAAAGGGGCAGCACCCATCATTGCGGCACATTGAGTCCAGCTCTGCCAATGGAGAGCAAGGTATCATTAACAGTGTAAGCACTGCAGTTGCCACCCCTGGCTTTGTTTTGTGGTCAGAGGGGTGGGAGGAATTCTGGATTGGAATTTTTTGGATTGGAATTACCCCTTTTGCTGTTATGAGCATGAGTAAGATGCTAAGGCAGGGGTTTAATGCTGGTGGCACGGAACAGCATCACCATGTTGGAACCCAGTGCTGTGTTTAGGGAGGGGAATGAAAACCCTTCTTCATGGGGGAAGAGGGATTCACACGTGCCCCCCCATGCTCTAAAAATACCCCTTGGTGACGAAGCTCCTGCTGCTCACCATTGCGCTGTCTCCCTTGCTGCTGGTGTTCGTCACTCCCTCAGGGTATAAATAGCAGCGCTGCGGTTCTTGTTGTGGCATCCCTTGTCGCTGTGATGGTACTGATGGGTGGCACCCTGCCCTAGCACCCAGCTTGCATGTAGACCCTACGTGCAGGTGGCACCCACATATGGGGTGTCCGATAGGAGAACTGCAAGAGTGGAAGGGGATGCAGGTGTGTGTGCATACAGGGAGCTTAAAAACTGCTTTATGAAGTCTTTGCAAAGGCCTGTAAGGACAGGGCAAAGGGAATGGCTTGAACCTGCCCGAGGGGAGACTGAGATGAGCTCTTAGGCAGAAGCTCTTCCCTGTGAGGGTGCTGAGGTGCTGGCACAGGGTGCCCAGAGAAGCTGTGGCTGCCCCATCCCTGGCAGTGCTCAAGGCCAGGTTGGACACAGGAGCTTGGAGCAAGCTGCTCGAATGGAAGGCGTCCCTGCCCATGGCAGGGGTTGGAACCGGGTGAGCTTTAAGGTCCCTTCCAACAGCAACCATTCCGTGATTCCTATTGCCCTAGCTAGAAGCATCCATGTAGGCTGTTGGATGTTAGCTCCCGCATCCTTTCCCACCCTGTATCCTTTCAGCTGAGGGACTTCAGCTCCCCCGACATAACTCAGAAAGCAGCAGGGGAGGGAGGCAGCAGATATGCAGATCAGCTCCTCTCCTTGCTGGGCACTTCCAGCTCCCAGCAACCCTCCAAGTGCTTCTTGGAGTCAAAAGAGGGAGATGTGATCTCGTATGTCACAAGTTGTTGGAGAAAACAGGCCGATCGATCGCCCTCCGTGTCCACCGCGAGACACAACAGGAAGAAATCAGATTAATCTGCTGTGGGGAAGATCAAGGTTAGATATATGGGAATAGCAATCTCTGCTAGTAAGTATCAGAAAGTGCTATGGCACCGTAGGCAAACACATGGTGGGGACGGGAGTCTGGGAGAGGTGGTTTTGTGGAGTCTTTTCATGAATGCGGATGTGCCGTGGTGTTGCTAGATGGGCGAGCAGCAAATGAAGCTGCTGTGATGCAATGCTTAGGAAGCAATTACTAAGGGAAGCAGAGGGGGTGTCTTCAAACTGGCTGCTCGGCAGATTTCCTATGGAAAACTGTCTCGCTGACATCCAAATGTCATCAGTCAGCAGCAGCCGAACAGCCTCTGCAAAGCCTCCGAGTGGGACGTATGCGCTGGTTCATTACAGCTGTCATCGCGCTGGTGCTTGGGTTTATTTGTGGTGGTGGTGTTCACAGAGAGCCTCTACTCTGCTTTTTGGCCACGAATGCTGACTCCGGGGGCTGAAAGAAAGCTTCATCTGCTCTGGAGGCAGATGCTGTTTCAGTGCCCACCCTGGTTTCCCAGCCCCACTCTCCATTGCATCTTCCTTGCTTGCTCTGCCTTATTTGCCTTGGAGATGATGGAGACCTTGCAGAAGGGGATGAGAGGACCAGGGTGGCTTTCCAAAGGTGCAGTCCTTACAGCAGCTGTGGCTTGGCTTTCTCCTGTGCCTGGTGGCGGTTTGGAGCCGATGGCATCCCAATAGTGTCCAATAGGGTAGGTGTCCAGCTTACAGTTGGGACAACAGCTCCTCCACTTAATCAGAAGTGGTTTTGCCTCCAAAAGGGGATTTCTTGACACTTCCCTATGGAAACATGAATTCATCACCCCCCTGCACATGGACGTTTGCCTAAACTCTTCCCCCATGGTATGCTGCTGGTTTAAGAGTGTTATTCCCCACTGCAAGGTATAAAATGTGGAGCCAGGAAACCTAATGGTTAGGTAATTAAAGGACGTGCCAGGGGGGTAGATGGATGAATAGAGCAGAGGGAGAATTCAGAGGGGCTATAGAAGCACATTAATACGTGTATGAAGGAGAGATGGATGAGAAGATGAATTTATGATTGTTACTATTATTATTCTGAGTCAGAAGCTCAGCTCACATCTGGAAGGTCTCCAAACCTGTCTCCATGCCATAAGGTTAATACAAGGCCAGTGGTTGCACTGAGATTCCCTGGGTTTGGAGCTGGATTAGCCAAACACCAGCTGAAACGAAAGGTGGGTGGATAGGGGAGTGAGAGATAAGAGGGTGAGCAGTGGGGTTAGAGGGGTTTAGTGGCTGGGATTAGTGAGTGATAATATGGGATGGCGCTGGCTTGGGATCATCCCAGAATAGGAAAACATCCAGGATGGTGGCAGTGGAGAAGCTCAGGCTTGTTTTAGGAGGGAGGACGCAGTTGGTTGTATTCCCTGCTTCCTAGGTTGGCTGTATTTGGCTGCTGCATCTCAAATCCCTCTCTGTCCCAGAGATGCTTCAGCACTTGGTGGCAAGTAGGGTTTTTGGAAGCTGCTGCTCTTCTGTAAGTCTTGGTTGAGTCTCAGAAGCTGGTGAGCATTGGAGGACCTTGTTGTGTGGGGATCCTGAGTTAAGACCAAAGGGAGAGGTTATTCTGTTGTAGCCTGGGGGAATAAGATGCAGATACAGCCTGCTCCTGACACCGCTGTCCTGCAGGTTACCTGCCCCGAAATGGCCTTTTCTTGGTGCTGCCATTAAACAGCTATGTTGTTCCCTTTCCCCTCACACCTCAGCCGAATGCACTCATCTCATTCCAGCTTCTCAGCCTGGATGTCCTGAGCAGGATCTCCCTTTCAAATAACACGGCGGGGGGGAACCCTCCAACCTGACTGGAGCAAGGTCAGGGTTTGTCTGCTGGAGCCGTGACCCAGGACCTGGGTCCACAGGCATGGGTATGGGGCAGCATGTTTGGAAGGACAAGGGCAAATTGCTGTTTGTTTATTCCCTGCTTTAATAATCAGCTGATTAAGTTGCATTTTCATTTGGTTTCAATGACAATCAGATTGAGAGTTGGAATAGCCACTCACACCTCGTAATTGCCATTAATTCCTTCTCTTTCCTCCATGCAGGGCTGGGGTTGGCAGAGGGTGAATCAAATCGTGGCACTTAGCATATTGATGAGCCCGAGGTAGTGCCCGACACAATCAGAGAGGGAGGAATTCGTGGGGAGGGAGAAGGGGGTGAGGAACAGGGGGAAAATCCACCTTAAATCCCAGACAAAGGCAAAGTGGCGGAGTCAGCACAACAGCCCTGCGAGCCTAATTACCATAACGATGTGAAAGAGCCCAATCAGCAATCTGGGGCTAATCTTTCATGTATTCCAGGTCTCTCTTTTCCGAGAGCTCCACAGCTAAATGCATTTTTAATGAAGATATTCCTAGACTCGCAGATAATTTCCCACTCTTTACAAGGAGGGGATCAGAGCTCATTAAGTGGGTCGTTCTTCTTTTTATATATATATTTATATATGTATCTCTCTGTGTGTATATATATATATATATACACCAGTTCTTTGGGAGGTTGGTGCTGCTGGCAGTGCAGGGAAGACATTCCCTGTCACAGGAAGGGAGGGATGCTACTGGCTCTTTCTGGGGCAGTTTGCTGCCTTCATCTCCCATGGGTTTAGATGCTCCTGGTGCAGCAGCATATAATACAATATAATCAAACCATAGCAAGAATGGGGATGCTGAGGGTATCAGGCAATGTGGGGATGGAGGTCACTCAGAGGAGGATGGGTTGTGGCGAGGCCAAAGCCAGAAGGGGAGCGGTGGGTGCAGTTATTGCATCCTGAGCTGTGGCTGTTGAGGGACTGTGATCGCCTTATTGCTCCGACGGTGCTTTCTCATACGGCTTTCTAAAGTGCTGTCAGGTGAAATCTGTCTGGGAATGAAGGGGAAAGCTGAGGTTGAGGTATTTGGGAAGGGAGAGGGGCTGCCTCATCCCGCTCCTCTTAACGCTCGTCTCGCCAGCCTCTCGGAAGCTTTCGTGGGGAGGGAAGCAGGGAAGATTGTCTTTAAAGCATCAGACAGCTGGCTCCTGACAGGAGGAGGATGCCGAGGGTGTGTTTCCAATTATCTCTGTAGATGGGGCTAAATCCCAAGGGGGGATGAGGAACTGCAAGTCAAAATGAGACCAAGGAATTGCCGGAGAGAAGCGGGAGCGATGATGGGTCTCGTCCGGCGCCGCGTCTCCGAGAGCTGCTGATGTGGGGAACGTCACGGTGCTCAATTATAACCTACCCAAAGGGAAGAGGCTTTGAACTTGAGGGAAGGAGCACTTGCTGTGTGCCTGCAAGCAGGAGGGTGTCTGAAGTGCGTATCTGATGCCGTCGCAACACTGGGTTTTCTCCTGGGCTGTGCATTGCTGAGTCTTTGAGCCTCAATAGTGCTGGGGGCTTCTTCCCTCTCGGGATTGAGGTTGTAAATCCGAAGATGGAAAGGCCTCTGGAGTGTCGGGCTCTTTGAAAGTGCTCTGGAGATGTGTTGAGTCTGATAGCTCACTTTTGGGTATGAGCCTTGCAGGAGGTCGCTTTGGCCCATGGCTGGGCCAGATTTGGTGGCTAAATTCCCTGCTACCCCAGCTTGTCTTTCCAGCTTGCAGGGACGTTTGGTTTCTGCTTGGATTCATTTCTGGCCTCGTTCCTCCTTGGTTTTGGGATTGCAACCAGCTTGTGGTCAGGGGTTATAAGGGGCAAGAGGCTTCTGTTGAAGGCAGGACCTTTATGGGTTAAATGTGCAGTGAGGGTGCTGGGAGCTGTCACTTGTATGTCCTGGGGGAACTGCTTCTCTCCTCAGCCCATCCTGAGGAGAGCCAACTGAAGACTGTAGGCAGCAAGGGGTTAAAGAGGTAGAGGAGTGAGAGGACAGCAGGAGTTTGCAGGGATGATAAACCCCACGGAGGACAATTTCCTCTCCGCAGAGTGGGCCATTGATCTGTGATTAGAGTAGCTGAAGCTTTTACAATCAATCAGGTAGGAAATCACACTCTTGTGGGTTCAGAGGTCAGAAATCGGGGAAAACAGGAGAGGAAAATGCTTCTGGAGCCTCTTGGAGGGCTTTGAAAAGGCAAGGAGGAGCTGCGTGTGGATGCTGAGCTCAGGCACAGTCATCTCTCTTGTGCGTGTCCACTTTGAGGGTCCTTAAGTCCATTCATTCATTGGGGCTGTGCTGTCTGGCCCCAGAAGCACTTCCTCCAAGCTGTCCTTTACTTGGGAGATGCTCAAGTCCTGCAAGCACTTGAGTTTAACCAGGGCTGGGTTAAAAATACCTCATGGAGCTGGTGCTTGCGACGCTGAGCTTTAATACCGTGAATAGATTATGCATGTGCTTCTGTGACTGCTGTAAATAACTAGCTACTGTAGCCAGGTAGGTGTTATGGATTAATTCAGTAATTGGTCCATCTGGAGCATCTGCTTACAATAGCAATTTGTCTACATACCTTGTAATATCTTGAAAGAGGCTTTAGAATAATGCCCCTAACTAGGTAGGAAGGGAAACCAGGGGAGAGCTTGTTTAGCAAGCAGATGGAGAGGAAGGTCACAAGATGAGCTGGCAGGTTGGTAAAGGGTTAGTCTCGAGCAGATCCATCACATGTAATCTGGCCTTGCACTGGGGAAAGAAAAGAGATAACAAAGGTAGGGCAGATTAACTAGAAGACAAAGGCAAAGTGTGTGATTCCAGCCTCTCCTGTCCTGCTTCCCCCTGTGACAGCAGCCACACCTCTCATTTTCTGCCTGTTATTCTGTGCCTGGCCTCAGCCCCGTGGCTTCTCAGCGGGGTGGTTTTAAGTTATGATATGACTCTGTTGCCGTCTGTGTTTGGAGACCCATAGCAGGCACTGACCTTTCAAGTCTCTTCGTGATTAAAGCTCTTATTAATTTCCTGTGGGGCTGCAGACACTGTTAAGTGTTGGGAGTTCATTAACATGTGGGGCTTTAATTAGCCGGCGAGAAATCCCTCTCTGTCCTGATTCGACCAAGGAAAAAAAGAGGAAGGGTGGGTAAAAAGAAGTGAGAAAATGATGTTAAAAGAGTCACAGCAACTGTCTTTTCAGCAGGAACAGATTTTAATGCTCCCGATCTATTTATCAGGCACTCTAGACCTGGGTCTGTGCTCCCTTTACAAACCATGAGTGACAGCCCTTTGTATAGGGATGCTGACATGTGGGAGAACAGTCCCGCTGGTACCCAGAGCAGTAAATACCAGCATCAGGAAGGAAACTGGTTTGAAAAACAAGGAAAGGGAGCCAATGCGGCAGCCTCCATGCAGCCGGGTGCTAGGGTGCAATGAGCATCGGTGCATTGGGCTTGATCCTTCCTCCATGTGCCTTCTCCAGAGCATGGGGCATCCCTGTTAGAGTAGGTTTAGATAGAGTGGGAAGCAGCTCAGGAGGTTTACTAGCCATGGGAACACAGCATCAACATGTGGTCCTGTTATTTATTTAGACCTCGGGTGGGATAATATATGTTTGATTGCCCAGTTGATCTATTTGTGACAAGTGTTCAAACACATGTGCATTGATTTTCTTGGAGGAGCGTATTTCTAAGGGTAATTTAATAGTGGTATATTGAGCATAGCTCTTACTGGCCACAGAAAAGGCAGAGGGAGGGGATGGGGGATTAGATGAAGAAGAGAGAGCCGCTAATGGCGTTTTCACAATGCAATTGCTTAGGTCAGTGAAAAGCTGTCACAGTTTAATGCACTCGCTTGTTGGGGATGTTATCATAGGCAGGATTAAGCCATTCCAAAACATGAAAACAAGAGCAGCTTGTTAGTGGGGGAAGCTGTTAAAGAGCTGCTGTTGCAATAATTATGATCACTGTGCAGAGGGAGTTACGTTGTGCTTCTCAGCTGCTGGGAGTTGGTGAGAGACTGCAGGGATGCTCTTGTATTCTGGGACCAGCTCGTCTTCATCTCCCTTCTTCCTGGAGGTCCTTGGCTTTTGCATGGAGATTTTGGATTGGAAAAGGGCATTAGGTGTTAGATGCAGAAATGCTTTAGCCTTGGCTGGGTAAATCCATGTACATCACTTGGCTTCAGGCTGAGACCTGATGTGCTGACGCGCTGTCTTGTAATGACGTTGGTAGCAGCTGAATCTCGGGTTCTTTAGGCATGTTCCCCATCTGCCAGGGAAACCGAGTCCAACATTCACACACCCAGAGCCTTAGCAGGTTTGCATTTTGGCTCTGGATGAGGCAAATAAGATCTTCTGCCAGGCTGGGCTGGGATCTGAAAGTCAAGCTGGTTTCTTCCAGCTGAAATATGGTCCTTATCCATAGCTTGTCTCCTGTGGGATTGCAGAGTCGGTGCTCCTGATGGTGATACCGTTCTTCGTCCTGCAGCAGCCGGGTGGCTTCAGCTCCCTTCTTCCTGCCTGCATTGACTGGGCTGACAGGAGCAGAAAGCATTACAAACTTGTCTGTGTCACCCAAAATCAGCAGATCCAGCTCGGAATATGTACAGGGAGCTGTTTGTGGAGTAGGATGGAAAGGCTGTGTCATCTTCCCATCAGCACTTTGTGCTTTAGTCTATCCCCTTGCTAGCGTGCAAGCTCCTCTCTACCATATGTAATATTTAATCCTCCATCCAGTCTAGTTTGAGATGTTAGAAACAATGGAGCATCTCTCCTCCCAGGAGATGGTTGCACAGCCCTGTAGAACTTGGCATCAAGAACCTTTTCTACATTTATACTTGACCTAAATTCTCTCTCTTTCTCTCAAATAGCCCCAGTTTTAGCCCTCTGGCACCTATACCTCTTCTTTAGAGTTTTCACACTTGAAATGCTTACAGGCTGCAATAACATAGGTACCTTTATATGTATCTTAACCAGGCTATAAATCCTACTAGCTGACAAGGTTATTGTTATCTGGCTTCTGCCATGACCCACTGTTCAAATACATGACATAAATTACATAGAACGTATCATACAAGCCATTTTTCCTCATATGAAGCCTGATAAATATTAATAGCCCATTGCTGTAGCTTTGTACCATGGTAGTATTGGAGTCAATGAGGTTGATCCGAGGCATGATAATTGCTGGTGGACATGGACCCTGGGCAGCTGCTGAATTAACTCTTCTTCCAAGCACAATGCACTTCTGGAACTCTGAATTGGGTCTTGAGGGGTGTTATTTATGGCCTCTGCTCTTTGGAACTCTGTGTCATAGATGGGAGACCTCGGTGGGATGAGACAAGAGTCTACCCAAGACTCTCTCAATGTCTTTGCTGCTTATTTGTCATCCTCAGTAAGGCTGTGTGTGATATTACACATGGGCATCCCTGCCCACATGGTGAGGCAGCGACGCGGGTGTCCCCTGTGTCCCCAGACCCTCATGCCCTTGGGACTCGTTGTCCTGCACCTCCCTTTATCTCCCTAATCTCAATTTGCGGCGCCTGCATCCTGTAAATGCCACTTTATCCAGTGGAAATGTGAATCCAGTCGGTAGCGCCGGCTCCGTCATGCTTATCACAAATACATTATCAGGAGGGGATTAGACAGAACCTCGCACTCCTGTTGCTGTCCACACTGGGTGAATAATGAATAATGAACATTCCAGGGACCAGAGACAAATGCACTTGACAGGCAGGGAAGCGCGTGCTTCTTACTCGCATTAATGTGACAAACACGGCTCGTTGGAACTCTTTTCACTCCATTCCCCATGGTGTGGTTTTTACCTTGCATTTCCCTTCCTTCCTCCCATTCCTGCATCCCTTGACCCCCTGTGCCATGGAGAGCGAAAGGGTGAGGATGGATTGAGGGAACCACAGACCCCCAGTGCCAATCCAGTCTGCTGGAGACCACTTTGTGGTCAGCTCATGTAGGGACAGGGTCCTTACCTGCTGTGAAATTAAGTCGTGTTGTGATTGTTGTCAGCTAATAGAGGATGCTCAGTCACTGGAACAGGCTGCCCAGGGCAGTGCTGGAGTCACCGTGCCTGGAAGTGTTCACACACTGTGTAGATGAGGCCCTCAGTGCCATGGGTTAGTGGTGACCTTGGCAGCGCTGTGGTGCGGTTGGACTGGATGATCCTAAAGCTCTTTTCTGACCTGCTTGGTTCTATGATTCTATGAGTCTATAATAAGCTTGCAGGAGAGGACAGAGTGTGGCAGAGGTGTCACTCTGCTCACATGGCCCTTGCTTCTGTCAAGCTGAGTTTGGTGCAGATCAGAGGGAAGGATCTGTGTCTCCCAGTGCATTAGTCCTGTGTTCTTCACGCTGACCTTCCACATACCCTTATGATTTTGCTCCCTCCTCTAGACCTGTCTGTACCTCATCCTGCACAGCTGATATCTTGGTTATCTCAAGTCCTCGACCTTTTCTCAGGGTTGATGTATGCTCTGTTTCACTCTGCTTTTTACCATCAGCAGCATCTCTCTTGCTTCCCCTTCTTTGGTCCCGAAGAGAGCAAACACTTTGCCTAGCACAGACAATCCAGCTCCTTTTCATGGTCGATTAGAAAAGGTACCAGCAGGTTCTAATGCAGCGTTCCTGGAATTAGAGTTTTCCTGCCATCGCTGTCCTCCATCTGCCTGATGTCCTATCTTATGCATGATTCACACGTACGGATGCATGGACATGGACTAAGTAGCAATGTACACCCTGGTTCAAGTGGCTGTGAGCAAGCTCCGATCTTCCAAAGCCTCTGGACACGCTGGAGCTGACCTGCGGAGTAGGGCACTTGTCACAAAGAAGCCAGCAAGACGGAGCATGGAGATGAAGGGGTTCTTCCCAGCCAGGTATGGGACTTTTCCCAGCAGACAGGTCTCGCCTGCCTCTTGTCTCCTGTAAATCAGCCGTGGCGATGCCATCTGTAAAGGCTGTCTACAAGCGACGCGACTCCAGCATCGGGGTGTTTTGTCCTGCCAGTTGTCATCGAGAAGCATGCAATAAATTTTATGGACCAGGGTTTATCGAGCACAGAGGATGAGAACTGAGCTTCCTGGCTTGAATCTGAAGAGGGTGTTCTGGAGGGAACCAGCACTTTCAGACAAGTGCTCCCATTGCTCACTACCCACTTAGTGGGGGAAGTCAAATGGCCACATCCCATGCTGGCATTTCCCATGGGAAAAGGAGAGCCCTGGTGCCAGCCACCCTGTGCTTCTGCCTTGTCTATCATGGGTGACATCTGCCTCTTTCGCAGCCTGTCTCTTTTAGAATGCATCCAGCCTGCTGCTGGGAGGCCAGCTCCGCTTGGCACCAGTGCTGACAGTCCTTCTTGACGCAGTCTTCCTGGATGCATTACACCAACTCCGTGACTCCAGCTCTTCTTCCCATCTAGGAGGCAGGGAGGGAAGGAGCTGGGAGCCCACAGCACATCTGCTGCACAGTGTGAGCCTTTGCCAGTGAGATTCCTGCTAATTAATGTCAAAGTGATTTTCGCAAATAATGCACATTAGCTCGTCTTGCGGAAGGGGTTGGTGCCAGCACCGATCCCGGTGGCTCCAGAGGAGACGTGGCTCAGGAATATTGGGGTTTAGGCACAGAGCAAGGCAGAGATTGCTACATTCAGCTTGCAAATGCTCCTGGGATTCTTGGCCAATTCCTAGCCATCCCTTCATACACATGAACCCAGTTTGTGGGACTGGCTGGAGCAAGGACAGCCTCTGGAGTTTTGGAGTCCTCTCAGGAGGTGTGCTCCTTTGCTCTTCACCTGTAGCAAGAGGTTTCTTGGCTTTTCTCTTTGGGCATATGGTGCTCCTCCTACAAGGAAACCTGAGGGAGAGCAAGCCCCAGTCCACTCCTCCCTCTCCCAGTGCTGCAATATTCAGTAGTCGATGCTTGAGGAGGGATTTGCTGGATGACCACTACCTTGACTCCCTGACTATCACAGAGCAGGAACAAGCTGCTGATTTATTGTTAAGGGCAGACAAACAGAACTCAGGCTCAGGAAATGCTAGCAGGGTCGCTCCTGTAAGCTGAGACAGCTCACCTGCTTGAGCAGAGCTAATATTTCTCAGACTGCCACTGTTAGGTGGCTATTATCATCCCAATTTTTCACACAAATCAATTGAGGCCCAGGGAGAAAACAAGAACGGGGAGCCAAGAATAGCCACATATCCTAGTGCTGAGTCCTGGGCTTGTGCTGTTTTGACTGGGATGCCTCTTTGATGTGATGGCTGAAGGTACCTCCTTTCTCCTTGCCCTGTGTCCAGGCCCTAATGGTCTTCAGTCCTTGGCACTTAAGGTTTTGTGCCTTCAGTGGAGTCTATGTGTGGTTTGCCCATAGTGTTTTAGCAGGGTTACATCCTCTTCTAGGTACAACGCCACATTTTGGCTCTAATTGTGGGCTCCATCAGCCTCATGGGACTCTGACTTGTGAAGTTCCTGCGAGTTATTTCCTCCTGTTAATGGCAGCTTCCATTCTTGTGCCGTTGTTGTAGATGTGCGAGGCTAGGTGACCGCTCAAGGCAGACCTGGGATAGCCCTGAGGACACACTCTCTCCTGTGCTCTAGCCCTTGAAGAGCTGTAGGAAACCTGAAGAAATCTGGGATTAGAACTCAGAGGAAGATATCCTTCCCAGCAGCTTTTCCCCAGCAGAAAAAGGCTGCTTTTATCAAGAGACCCTGATGTGTGACACATCCGTGCAGTGCTAAAACAAGGAGGGGAAAGCGCATAGAAGCAAAGCCTCCAGATTTATTCCCCACTTTCCCACTGCCTATTAACCAGCAAAATGGGAATCTATAGAATATGAGCATATGGGTGAAAAATAATAAAAAGGTGAATAAAATGGAATGATTTTCTGGCTGGGCAGCTGGTTTCTTGGCGTTGGTTTCATTTGTGGGTGGCAGAATTGGGAAGGGGGGGAATAACGTAGCGTCTGGACTGGTATAATGGCAATAAAACAGGCAAAGAGGGACCAATTAGATGGAATTAATTGCAGCCCCATAGGCTGGATGTGGAAATAACACCATGTTCAAGAGAGTACATGAGCGAGTGGTGGCACTGCCTGATGTGCCAGGTCCGTGCAACCCCAAATCAACCCCTTTGTGTTAAGTGGGCCTCAACTTACCCCTCACTCACCATACCCCATGTGTGAACCCATTACAGTCCCCTTGAACTGGAGCAGCTCTGGTTGGGATGGTGGCAGGGCACAAAGCAACCCACAGAGCAATCTCCTAGTATAGCGATGAGCACTAGACATGGAGTACTCTTAGCAGATGCTGTGGCTGAACTTCCTGCTTCACTTGAAGTGAGCAGTGACGTTTCTGTGCCATCCTAGAGGAGGGGAAGAAGTGGAAGGGAGAGCAGAAGCTGTGATCTTGTGTAAGTGATAGCACGTCAGGTGGAAATTAAATGCCTCTTCATCTCCTCCTCGCCTGCCGCTTGAGCAGGGTGGGGGGATAATCCCCCATTGCTCTGCTGAACTTGTTGCTCCGCAGGGTTGATACCACATCGTGTGTATGGGCTGTGTGGTGGTGGGCAGAAGCGAGGGTGAGGTGTTGTGTTTCTCTGATACAGGGCTTGACACGAGCCCTTCGCTCTCACTGGTGGTGCTAATGCACCTCTTTGTCATTGTCCCTTCTCCTCCTGACAAAGTGGTCCTTATGTTTCAGTCAGAGGAGGAATCTGTCTTCATAACTTGAAAGGAGAGAGAGAAACAGATCAAAGCTTGTAGAAGATAGGTAGGATGTGATACCCCCCCCCCCCCCGAATCTCAGTGATAGCCATTAGAGTGGTCTTTGCCAACTGGTAGCTGAACCTCCACTATGGCTGGACTGTGTGCTGATGTTGGAAACCATCTCTTTGGTCATGATGTGTGCCCACAGCTCCTGTGGGTCATTCTGCAGGTCTCCTTGGAGGAGCAGAAAGCACCAGGGGTGTTAGTGCAACTGAGGGCAGCAGAACCTTGGTGTCTGCATGAACCATAGCATTCTGGCCGTGCTGCCCTGCTTGTGGTGGCCCAAGGACCATGTGTGCAAGCATAGCTGTTCTACACTGCCCATGAAGATCAGGCATGGGGCACTGTTTACACCCTTTGCTCTTTAATCCATGTCTCCAAAACCTTAGGAGCAATATCGCAGCTTCTCCTCATGCTTTACCATCCCTTCAGGAGAGCTCTCCTTCCCATAACCTCTATGCTCAAAGTCCCAACCCCATTCCTGGCTCTGCAAGGCATCTTGTTGGGAGTCACAGGGTTAGGATCCTTTGCTTCCCTGCAGGCTGGAAACTTGCCTGTGGCCCCTGTTGCGCTCGCCTTTGGAGTTGCAGCTTCTGCTGCTCATTAGCTCATGAGTAATATGGATCAGCAGCGTTCAGAGCTAATTAATGTTGTGAACTGAACCAGGGTGAATGGGGTAATTGCCCATGGCGCGTGTGGGCCTTCAGGTGAGCCCTCCTGCTTTCGCCTTCCTTGTTTACCAGCTCCTCTGCTTATCTGAAGCAGCATTTTGGTCCCCTCTCCACGTGAGGAAGAGAAGCCACATGATCCAACCCAGAGAGAACACAGCAGGCGCTGAATATGAAATGAAAACACATCCTCACTTATAGGCACAAAAAAACCCCCTCCAAGCTGGAAAGGTTAAGAGCTAAGAGAGATGCTCAGAACAGTCCCTGTCTGTTTGGAATGCATTAATCAGACCATTAAATGAATCTTTTAATCTGAAGTATCCCTTTCATTTTGGTACTCTGTAAAACAAAGTGACTGGAGCAGTGAGGGAAGTAGTTTACCACCACTGGGCTGTATTTGTAATGCAGAGCTGGGTTGGTGCTGGGACTTTTCCTCCCTTTTCTCCTCTTTTAAAGAGAAAAGTGGGGTTAGATAAAGCACCTGAGGGGGGCAAAGTGGGCATGGAGGAGAAAGGAGCTCCCATGGATCATAAGGTGTTATGCACACTGCTGGCAAAGAGTGCTTTTGGTCTCAGGGAGCAGAAAAAGCTCAGGAAGAGGCAACATCTCAACTGGAGATGAATAATATTGGGAAAGTAGCATGGGGCAGTCTTGGGATGGGAAGCCTTGGGATGGTGAGCGTGCAGCAGGGTGGACAGGAGCGTTATCTATGTCTTGCAGCCCAGAATGAGCAGGAGAGGGGAGCTTTCCACATCAGAGCTGGGGAGATGAGAGGCTGGGAGATGCTCATTTGGAGGCTGTCTTTGAGATCTCAGTGTGCCACAGGCTTTCTTCAGGCAGGAGACTTAGCATCCTTCCATCTAAGGAAGGGTCTGTGAGGGTGTGTGTGTGGCAAAGTACTTAGAAACTCTGTGTGCTACCTTAGACAACTCTTGTGTTTCCAGACTGCTACCTTCCAATGCACAGAGATACACTGGGGCCTCTTGAATTGTGCTTTTAAAGACATTTGCAAAGCTGGTGGTGCTTTGAGCTTCTCATTCCTATAGGTTTACCTGGTATCTGCAACAGTAAAGCTGGCTTGGTTTTTGGGCACTGAAAGCAGCTGCCAAACTCAGCGGGGATGCGCTTTTCTGCCCTACCTTTCCCCTTTATATGGATTTTTAAAGCCCTTTCTGGCCTTTTTTACCTTCTGAATCCATGCAGGGCTACTGGGAGGACTTAACCTTGCAAAGGTCCCACCACACAGCCCCATGCTTTGGGCCTCACTTTGCCTGGGGAGGGAGACCTTGCACCCTGGTCGCCTGTCCCCACCTCCCCCTGCTATTGCTCTCACAAGAGTTGAGCCAACATTCCAACCTGCAGGAGGAGAGAGTGAAGGGAAGAGGCAGAGATAAAGGGAGGGGAAACTCAGGGAAAAGCAGGGAATCCTGTTGCAAAATCAACTGTATCTCCTCTCTTTTGTTGTTGTGATTATCTGTTTTCTCCCTTTTTAATGCACTCTTCAAAGCTTGCAGAGATTAAGTGCGCGATTTATCTTCCCGGAGTTGGAATGTTAAAAGGAACAGCCGACTGTGTGATCCTATTATTAATATTTATACCTCGTCAGAGAATGTTGACAGATTAATTATGCAAGATGGTATAAAAATCAGCAGGCAGTGTGGGAGGGCAGTGCCAAAGTTCATGTATTAATAACACAGTGGGGTGGCTCACGCGCTCCCTGTGTGGCTCCTTGTTACCAGCACCGCATCCGTCAAAAGCACCTTCATCCCATGAGGACCTGTGGGGATGAGGATGCTGCAACACAAACAGGAAAGGTTGGGAAGTCCCAGCCCCTTTTTGCACTGCTCCAGGAGCTTCCTTAGGGCTGTGAGGAGCTTTGTGGCTGTTCTTGGTGTGGATTTGTGCCCAAAGAACATCAGGAGGGGACTCCATACAGTGGAGAATCTGGGTCGGGAGTAGGGGGTTTGCTTTGAAGCTGTGGTTCTTCTCCTTGTGTCCTCAGTTTGCCCTTCTCTTGGCAAGATCCTGTTGCTCAAATCACTTCTTCCCCATGCGTATGTGGTGGAGGATGCAGTGTCCTCTCCTGAGGTCTTGGCTGGCACAATGCGCTTTGGAGGAAGGCTTAAATCTTCTTTAGTGGACAAATACGAGATGGATGGTTATAGAGGGAGAGGCTTTTTCTTCCCCTAGAAGCCAGCTCAGGTTGTCAGACAACATCTGATAGATTTATATAGGGCAAGACAGGAAATCATCAGTGTGCTAGCCCTAAGGGTGGGAGCAAAGTCATTTGACAGCACCTTCATCTTGTTGGGTCTGAGCCTGTCTGGGGAATTGAAGAGTTTGTAGCTGCTTTGAGGAGCATCTGGGATCTTCTCCTTGCCTGCTGGCTTTCTCCTCGAGATGTGTGGACCTGTCTGTGCCTCTTGGTTTGGTTCGACTCTTTTAATGAATCAGAGCGTCTCAGGGGGGATGTTTCATATGAAACCATTTGCATGATCCTTTGTGGATGATTTGAAGCAGTGTCTGGGGGGATGTACTTAGGCTGGGTAGAGATTTCTTTGTCAGCAAAGCCTGGCTTTTTGAGAGGCAGTGAAGGGATCAGAGGTGCTCTTGTTCCACCCTGGCACAAGCTCTTTGCTGAAAGAACCACCTGTGTACAGCCACGCTATGGGGAAGGACCCTACAGGAGCTCTGCAGAGGCATTTCAAGGCAAGTATCTCGGCTCTGATGAGGTGTTTCACCACCACCAACAAAGAAAATCATTTATGGTGGGCTTTTGAAAGCCTTGGTGAGGATTTGGTTTCTCAGTTTCCATTCAAATGCATTTTCCCCCTCCCTAAACTTCCCAGTACCTCTTTTTTGTTCTTCATTAAAACTTGGAAAGAACAAAGACACAATTGAGCAAAGCACTTGAGCAAACAGAGTTACAGGTTTTCAAAGGATTTTAGCACAGGCTTTGAGGTGCTTTAGGGCTTTGCTCCATGAAATTGGGGTCCTAAAGCCAGTGGTACAAATCCCTCTTGCTTTTTTGCCCTCAGAAGCAGGAGTACATTGGTGGGAACTGTTTGGATCCACTCAGAGCAGGTTCTTGTCTCAGAAGCTTGTGGTTTATGTGAAGGTTTTGTCCATTTTAATGGTTTTCTTCCTTAAGTGGGATGGAAAGAGTTGTTTGGGAAGTGAGTTTCCTGCTGATGGCAAAGTTTATCTCCTTTGGGATGCATGGGAAAGATGTTGTCAGAACGTCCATTAGTTGCACAGAGAGCCCTTAGATAGATGGGAATATGGAAATGCAAAGGATTAGCGATTAACAAATGGAATTTGGGAGCAAGAGGTGAAGGGGAAGGCAAGGAATGTCCAAAATGCCAGCGGATAGAGCCATCCCTGCAGCTTCCACATTGGAGCTGGCTCTTCCTCCAAGCTCCCTCCTGCCTTTCTGGATGAGAAACATTGGATAATTGATTTATTCCTGTCTGCTCCCTGCTTCTCCTGAGTGCCTGCAGGCACTTTTCTGGCCCTGCTCGAGCACTTTCCCACCATGTGAGGACATGGTGGCTTGGCAGGGAGCAGATGGACAACCCATCCTGTAGACATCCAGCGTGGGAGGCTTAGTGCTGAGCTCTTTGGAGGTTGACGGCTCCCAAGACATGGAATGTTGCAGGGAGTGTTGGAGACAGGGCTGGTTGTCGGTGGGAAGGCGGTTTTGCTGGCTAAAGGTCCTTTTCCAAGTAGCCCTCAAGGTTAAAGTTGGATGCTCCTTCCAGATGGTCTCCATCTGATGCATCTCATTACGGGGTTGAGCTGCCTCGCAATCCCGGCCTCCCAGTGCCAAGAATAACAAGGAATGGGAGCCAGCAACAGCGATCACTGCTGTTAGAAGGGCATAAGAAGATTTAAGGGTCAAGACAAGACCATATGGCCCATCAGGGCACCATCCCAGAGGAATATAAAACAACTTACATTAGCGATCATCCTTGCTGCTTCCTACCAAGGCTGTTTGCTGTAACCTTTGCAAGATCACTTCCCCAGCTCCTTCTCGCTCTGGTTTATGCCCTGAGCTGCTTTCCAGCTCCTTATGGATCCCCTTATGTGGTGCCATCCCTGGAGGGCAGTCAGAAGGAGCAGAGGCATCCCTGGGTTTGTGGCTATGGGCTCAGTCCTCCTGTCACCACATCTGGTGACATGGTTTAGTGTGAGGTGTCCCTGCCCATGGCAAGGGGTTGGAACTGGATGATCTTAAGATCCTTTCCGACCCAAACCATTCTGGGATTCTATGATTCCATGATCATATGTGTAGCCACCCCTTGGGGCCATAGCTCCTCACCCCAGTGCCATGCCTCGGTCCTGTTTTGGTGACAGGAGAGCTGCTGTTCTCCACTCCCCACTTGTCCTGAGCTCCATTTGCCCAAGGGAGCACTTAAAGCATTGACCTTAAAGAGCAATTTCGGGTGAGTATAGAGCAGCTCAATTGTTCATAAAGCTGACATTTATCTCTCGGAGATTCTTCCTCTGCAGGATGCACTGCTCTTCATGATTTTATCAAATCAAATGCCCCTTCACCCCCCAACCACCCTCTTTCTCTTTCCCTGATGTTTTTGTAAGGCAATCACTGCGAACAGAGAGCTTGAAGGCATTTGCAGTGGCCTTAATATTGTGGTGCAGAGAGGGGTAGGGAAGTGGTTGTGTATGCATTAGCTACTGTGCTCTGCTCCTCTAATGCTGGTAATTACTGAGCAGGGATTAGGAGCTTGCACTTGGCACACGGAGAGAAATGGAGTATTAAATGTAAACAGATCAAACTACCTGATGGACCTGCAAAGTTTATTCCTGTGATGTTCTTTGCTCCGCCAAAATGCTTCCTTGTGCTTTCACATCGTTTCCCTGCTCTTCCATGGGGATGAAGCTCTGGCCTCATGGTGGGTTTCAGAAGCGTGTGAACCAGCATACCATTAGCGTCATCCCCAAATAGCTGTGAGCCAGGGGCAGGATAACTAGCGGGATGCAGGAGCACATCTTGCTTCCTTTCGCGTTTCAGCCTCGCAAAGGCAACAGCCACAGCCAGTGGTACCCATGTGAGATCAGCCTGTGGAGGGATGCCGCATCCCGTCCTGGCCTGCAGGGACAGTGGGGATCTGTGACGTGGTGCAACACTGCTACCTGTCATTTCCCATCCCTCTGTGCTCAACCTGTATCCTGTCTCCTTCCCGCTTGGCACACAAGGATGAGCAAACCCCACTTACTCTGCGGAGCAGGGCTCCTTCTATCTAGGCTGTTTGTATCAGCTCCACATGGGGAGCTGGCTGCCCTGGAAATGTTAATTAGCTTTCCCCCTCCTCCTTCCCATTATTTTTCCGCCTGGTTCTTTAGAAGATCTCTGAACCAGGAGATCAATGCCTCCTACTAATCTGCTCTTCAGCAGCTTAGACAGGCACCGCAGAATACTCTGTTTAATTCTCCTCTAACACCTTTGCTAATCATCCTTCCCAACCCCAGAGCCCCAGGCAGGCAGCGAGAGGAGCGGCTGGATGGGGAGCGTGGCACATGCTCATTTACACCCAGCTTGGAGTTGTGGTGGTACCCACATGCTGTGGTGGGAAGAGCAGGATGGAAGGGGACAAAACAGCAGGAGAGGTAGGAGGGGAAGATCCCTCCCATGGTCCTCTGTAACACCACATCGTGCTGCTGCCTTTCCTCAGGTGTTTGGGTGCGGGCTGTGTGCATTGGGAGCTGTGCCCATCACCTTCAAAGCCGCTTGGGTCCCTGTGCTGTGACCATCTTCCTCCCCATGCGAGCAGGACTTTCCCAGGGTCACTCAGCTTCGATTCATGTGTCCAGGGAAGTACAAACCCTAGAGGGGCATAAGTAGCCTAGAGTCACTCCAAGGGTTGGACATAGTCCCCTATGGGTACCAGTCACAGTGCTTTGACTCTTTGACATGGTGTTTTGGCTTGTGCTGAGCAGGTTTCCCAGTGGCTGCATCTCTCATTGTGAAGACAGTGGCCTGGATTTAGCGCCGAGGACCTCACTAAGCCTTTCCAAGTGCTGTGCTCCAGCTAAACGGCTGCAAGCAAAAGCCCACGTGGAAATGAGAATGCATACTAATGACTTGTGTTGCCAAAACCAGAAGGAACCAACTCTACAGGGAGTTTATACTTCGCGTTTTTTCTTCCTGCTACCCAAGTTCAGTAGCAGTGAATTGCATATTTCTCTGAGGCTTCTCAACAAACAATTTACAGTGTAAATATATTTGTTGGCATGCAAATCACTCTGCATTATGAGGCTTGATTAATAGTATAATGTGTTGATGAAAGCCTGTAAGTGCTTCTTGGAAATAAGGTTCCCGACAAAGAGCGGCTGTTTGGGTGCCCAGTGTGTGTGGAACATTACATTAGGGTGGATATTTCCTCTTGGGTTTGTTTTTTTATCCCATTCTCTGTTGTTTAATGACTGATTTCCTTCTCCCCTCCCTCTGGTTAAGACGTGCTTCAGACCATGCACTTAATGAATGCAATTGAGCTCTTACCCGCTCCACTACAACCTCTTCCTCCTCCTCAAGCCCTGTGTGATGGGGATGCTGCTGTGTTCCACCTCGTTGTGGTGTGGTCCTCAACCCCTGCTGCTGGCTTTGGGGCTGGTTAGGGTTGTGTCCGCAGGTGATCAGGGTGGTGACTGTGATGCAGAGGGGATACAGAGTTATTAGCAGATCCTGGCTGTGTAAAGCAAGCTGATGGGCAAGCAGCAGAGTTAATGAAGCTTGATTGCCTATGGACAAGTCCCCTGGGGCTGTGTTATTTCAGGACTCTTCTCCTTCCCCTTAAAGGAGACTCCCAAGTGCTTTCCAAGACCAAAGTGCCTTCCCCTCTGGGGCAGTGCCACAAAGCTGTCAAGAGGTGCTGAGCTCTCCCGTCCAACTTCCCCATCTCATGAAGCAACCAGAAAACCCTTCTGTCTTCTTCCACTTCATCCTCCTTGCCCAAAGTGGGCTGCTCCGGGTGCTGGATCACCTCTGGGAAAGAGGACGTGTTTCCAGCCCTTCCCTAGCATTTGCTTGTGGAGATGGGAGATCTCAGTGGTGACAGGCTTTGGGATCCGTCCTCCCTCCTCTGGCTTTTATGACAGCTCCTTTCATTGATTGCCATTGCCAAAGGCATCAGGACAAACGTCACTTGTCAGTACAGATGTGCTGGGAGACGATGCCCAGGCAGGCAGGAGCAGGGAAGAAAAGGCAAGGTGGGGAGTGAAAAGCCTCTTTAGCAGGCAGCAGATGAGGGTTTCGTTTCAGCCTCAAGTTGTGATCGCTGTTAACTGCTGTTTTGCTCAGAGGGTGACAGGGAGCACCATGGAATACCCAGTTTTATGCTTGTACCTCCGGAGAGCAGCGCAGGTTGTGCATGGCTCTGCTGCCTGTAGGAACAGGTCATTTGAGGGCAGCATCTCCACTTTCAGCAGCTTATTACACTCGAGCTGGTTCTTGGGTTTGCTCCCCTGCATCCCTCTGTAGTCCTGAGTGGTTTTATTCAATGGATCATGGACCATCTGCCCATCCCATGGGAATGGGGGTGACATGGCCATCCCCCCCTTGCTTGTTGCCCTCCAAGGAGCCGAGCAAGGCAAACACCTAAAGGTACTTTAAGAAGAGACCAGGAGAAGGAGGGGGAAAGAGGGAATGAGCACACACACACCTTAAAAGAACATATTGCTTCCCCCCCCCCCCCCACTTTTCCTTTTCTTTCTTTCTGAAAGCAGCTGTGCCTTTTTCCAGCACTTTTAAATGGTTGCCAGGGAAACAGAGCAAGGGAGAGTGGAAAGGTTAGATGGATATTGGACAAGGCTAATGCACTTGTTTCAACTAAGAATTGACAGGTGCTTAGGACACTGAAGGTCCTGATAACTCCTCATTTGCACGGCTCCTCTGCAGAGCCTCCAGTACCTCCCTCCCACCGCTAATTGGGTTTTAATCATTTGCAAATGAGAATCCATCTCCATCAGGGGATCGCTAATGGTGGGTTTATGGAGCGCGGCCGCCTGTTCCTTAGCCCTTCAGGGATACTGGGGATGAAATATTGGGTACCTTGGGCCCTGCCGGGATGACTTGGTCTGGCTTGAAGGGACTTTGATGTCAGCGGAGGTCCCAATGGAAAAGGTGGGAATTGCGTGCCAAAGGGGCTGTTGTGGGAGAGGTGGTGATGTGCACATCCAGTTAGAGCATCCCCTCCACCCCACATCAGGTCCCTGCAGCTCCCTGAACACTGGCAGCTCCCATTCAGCCCCTGGGCTACTGGGACCTGTGGTCACCAAGCACTTGAAGCCCCCACTTGGCATTTTGACCTTTCTGCTGGTTAAAAAACACAGAGAAATGCCTCAGTATGGATTTTTGTCACCAAAGGGCTTTCTCCCCCTGTTTCTGCTTTAGGTTTTGTTGTTGTTTCCTGTCTGTCTTGTCTAAAATAGCAGCTCCATCTATGGAATAACCAAGGGGCTTTAAACTCAGGCTGCTCAGGATGAGCCTCACATCTGGTATGTGCAAAGTAGTGAGCGATACATAGCGCCAGTGTTGTAAACCTCGGTCTCTGGACAGGCAAGGGTGGCTGCTGAGGCTTTTATTGCTCATGTTTTGTTAGTGTTTTCCTAGGGAGGGCAGAAGGGTATTGATGGAAAACCCCACCACAAACCCGACTTGTGTTTGTGGGTGTGAAGATGGAGGTGGAGAGCGATGCTGCCCCTTGATACCCTGAGTCCCATCCTGCATCCCTGTGCGCATCCGTCGTCTCTGAGTACTGATGAGTGATGGGGCTCCCTCCTGCCTTCCAGCATGACTTCAGGTGACTCTTCCCTCATCCTTCCACCCCCTCTGAAATGCCTGGATGAGACCCCCCAGGCCAGCTCAGGCCCAAGCTGTGGCCACCTCTTTCTGATGTGTTGTGAGAGAGGTAGAGAATAGGGTTTACTCTTAGCTTCTCACTGATCCTTCTTGTCAGTAGCTTCCCAAGCCTGGAGGGCCTTTGAATATAGGATTTAAGCCCTATTCAGTTTTCAGCTTTGGGGTTTTTAGGGAAAAGTGTGATTTTAGTTGTGGTGCAAGGAGCCAGCTGACAGCACCATGCCTGATGTGAGCCCGACCCTTCCAGAAGCCATTGATGAGCCATGACTCAGGAGGATGCTCCGTACTCTTAAGAGGGACTCTGGAGGAAAGGCAGCAGAGCAACAAGTGCTGAGCTACCTGCTGGCGCTTGGAGTGGGATGTGAGCTGGAGCAACGCCTGGCTCCAGCTCCTTGGCACCGCTTGGCTCCATGTTTGGAGCTTTAGGTGAGCTCCAAACCTGGTTGCTGGGAGGAAGGGACCTTGTTAGCAGCCTGAGTGCCTCCTTTTTGGTGCCATCCATCTCTCCCAGTCTTGTCCCCTTGGCAGCAGGTTGTGCCTTGTGGTGCCAAGGTAACGGGCTTCATGAGCATTATACAGCTTGAAAGAGAGATCAAGAACAGGAAAGGGGGTGGGAGCAAAGGAATGATTTATGAGGCTTCGCTTGGCCAAGCAGGGCATTCTCAGCATATTCCAAAATAATTCAGCATCATCTATTCCGCCTGCAGTGGGAGCTTGGTGCGGAAAAAGAAAGGCACAAAAAAAGGCCAAAACCACATAAAAACCACAGAAAGCCCCTGGATGGGATGGTTTGAGCTTGAAGTTTCTTTTGTCCCGAGGGTGGTTTTCTCCTCTCCCAAGTCCTCTCTGTAAATCACTCGCTGATGTTGGATCAGTGGCTCTGTCTTTCCTGCAGCCGCTTCCCCTAGGCCTCCCCATGCATTGAAGGGATGTAATCACCACCTCCAACAGCTTGAAGGACACAAGCTCCAGAGCCGGGAGGACGATTCGTAGTGAATAATTTAGTGGATGAATTTAAAGCTTTTGTTCTCGTCACAAATTACCTGCGAACTGTATGGGAAGGCTTTGATCATACAAATTCATTTTACAGCATCTCTGGCTGCCAACAGACCCACCTACCTCCTTAGCTGTGTGTTAACCAGTGTATTTTTCCCCTGCACATCAGCGTATTTTCGGGGTGGGCTGCACCCTGCCTGTGCCTCTGATTAATAATGCATTTAGGCTTTAATTCCCAGCATAGGATTGTGCCTTGTCTGGGTTCTGCTGGATTTTGGAGGGTGGTGTTTGGAAATGGGGATGAACCGGTGGTGAAATAGGGATGTTTGGAAATAGGGATGAATCGGTGGTGAAATAGGGATGAATTGGTGGTGAAATAGGGATGTTTGGAAATAGGGATGAATCGGTGGGGAAATAGGGATGTTCGGAAATAGGGATGAATTGGTGGTGAAATAGGGATGTTTGGAAACAGGGATGATTTTTTTCGCATCCCCTGAATACCACAGGGTGTTTGCCAGCCCTCCAGGCATTTTGCTTTTAGCTGGAAGAGGATGAGACGGGCACAGGATTGGGATGCAGGCAGCGACGGGTGTTGATGTGGGCAGTGACGCACGGCTTGGATGCAGTTGATGTTGCCTTCCCCCTCCTCACCCCATCAGCTCACCCCTCGCTCCATCAAAAGGCTTTTCCCTGCATCCCCTTTGTGCTCAATGCAGACGGTCAGATCTGAGGCTCTCTTCGAACCGAGTTTATTTAGGGCTGGGGAATTCAGCAGAGTGCATGTGAAGGAGGCTGCAGGCACAGGAAATGAAGGTGTAGCGCGCTCCGAGATCAAATTATCCTGCTCGGTTTTCGGGAGCGGACTCGCCGCAGCCCCGTGCGAGAGCTGCCTCCTCCTCCTCCTCGGCTCCGCTTATATCCCAGTCCCCTGGCAGAGCTGCAAATGCTCCCTCATCAGGGCTTGCTCTCTGTGCTAATGGCCCTCTATAAATAAGCCCCAGGAACAGTGATAGAGAACGATCATAAAAGGCAGGAGCATAAATTAGAGCCGATGTTATAATAAACTAGACAAGCCCTTCATCGAGGGGGTTATGTTTCTCCTTGAGTCGGCAGCTTTGCCAGGAGAAGATGATTCCTGCATGCCTTGCGCCTGGCTCCCTGCTCCATAGGTGCAGCAGAAATAGTTGGCATCACCATCCCCTTATTTCAGTGTTCCGGGTAAAAAAAGCCTTGGGAATTTCCCAGAACAGCTCTCAGCTCCCCTTGTTCAGGTCCTTAGTGTGTGACAGCACCACAGATTGACTGTCCAGGGAGGCTTTGGCCACTCTTTGAAGCTATAAATGAAATGGGATGTCCCTGAGTGGCTGAGATTGCCCTGAACCTCCAGGGAGAGTGGAAGTTGTTTCATCCAGCTCAGTGATTGTCGGCAAACCTCTGATGTTTGACCTCCAACCCTGAAGGGAGATGGTGGAGTATGAAATAACAGCATCTCGGCATGGATGGAGAAGCATGTGTGGTACCTCTGAAAGGCTGCTGCTTCCCTTTTACCCTGAAGCATCTCAGTGCCTGCAAAAGCATGCGCCAGTGCCTGGCACGCAGGCTTTCTTCTGTGCCTCGGGAATGCTATTGATACTGTGCTGAAACTCCTGCCTCCCCCAGTGAGTTCATAGCTGTCTCTTTGCATCATGTCCTGGATGGCTGGAACTTGGCAGAGAGAGTGGAAGCATCAGAGGAGCCACCCACTCCCAAAGTGCAACTTGCCTGTGTTTAAGTTGCCTGAGAGATGCAGGGAGTCTTGTTATGGGCATGGGGTTGCTCAGGGCTCTGGTCTGTGACCCACTGAGAGCAGGAATGGGTCTGGCAGTGGGGATGCAAACCCCCTGCTCCAGGCTCTGAGCTGGTTTGCAGCCCTGTCCACCCATCCTTTCCAGTCCTTGCAGTGAACTGCAGGTGGCATGCTGAGGATGGGGACCCATCAGCAGGTTCCTGGGGAACAACAGGCTCTTGTGCTCTGAACGTGCTGCATTTTGGCTTCACAGAGGCACGGATGGGAAGGAAGGGGGTGAGGAAGGAAAGGAAGGAGGCAGATGGAGTCAGAAAGGGAGGGTAAGCAGGTAGGGTCTGCTTTCTGCTCCGTGCTCCTTGCGTGCTCTGGCCTGAGCTCCCTCTCGTGTTCAGCTGCACATTACTTCTCTATTGCTCTCTGACAGTCCTCTCCGGGATGCAGGGATGTTCAGCCTCTCCTACCACATTTGTGCTGCAGAAGCTGGACCCTGCTGGCTGCAGGCTTGCTTTTCTCCACCACCAGAGCATCCCCCCTTCTCCCTAGTGCAATTACAGCGTTGAAGGCACCTCCAGCTCTTCCAGTTATTCCCGGATGCTCAGAGGAGCTCTGGTGAGATCCAGGCATCCATAGTGTTGATCGTGCAAGGAGATGCAGGTGTGGGATGACGGGCTGGGATGCTGTGCCATGCCATGCCACTGCAGCATCAGTTCCTTCCGAATGCTTCCTGTCCTCTCTCTTTCACCCATTAACCCCTCACTGGTCTCTCACAGGATTCTTTTCAGCTCCATTTCCTCACCATTCCTTTGGATCCCCCCCTGAGCTCTCCTCTTGCTGCTTCATCATCCCGGCTGGGATAGAATCTGACTGTAGGGTCCCGGCTCCCCTCGGGGTGTGCTTGCCCCCATCACCCATGTTGGATCAGGAGCTGCCTGCCCTTGGCACAATATGTATTCCTGGCCGCTGGGGTGCTAATTTGCAAGGGCCATTACTCAAAGGAAACATTCAAATGGCTGTCCGTAAAACAGAGCCTTTATCCGTGCCTCCCTCTCAGTCTGAATTCCCTGCTCCAGGTACAGGCTTCCTGTCAAGCCCAAGAGCCAAAAGCAAAGATTTATTGATAGGTACCTTGGCTCTGGCCTGTCTTTAAATGATGTCGCCCTCAGCCTGTGCTGAGAATAAACTCAGGGCTATTGTAGAACTATCAAATCATGGAATGGTTTGGGTTGGAAGGGACCTTAAAACCCATCCAGCCCCAATGCCCTGCTATGGGCAGGGACTCCTTCCTAGAGCAGGTTGCTCCAAGCCCAGGTTGAACAGAGCCTTGGGGGACATGCTCTAGTGTCCCTGCCCATAGCAGGGGGTTGGAACTGGATGATCCTGAGGTCCTTTCCAACCCAAACCATTCTATGATTCTATGGTGCATCCCTATCTCTCAGTGTCTCCGTTTCCCTTTATGTGGTTGCTCCGTCTCAGCCTCTCCCAACCTGCTGTGCTTGTGGGAGGGCAAGTTTTGCCCTGTGGTGGCCACCTGAATTCCCTAGGGTGGGGAGCAGAAAGCCGGGCTCAGCGACGTGCTGGATCCTCAACTGCTATTTGAAGGGCTGGATTTCACGCTGGGAGCAGAGCCGTGGCAGCGGGGGGAATCGAGAAGCCACGCTTGTCACCGGGGAGGAGATGAGATGAACTTGGGGCTTTGCTTGTTTATTTCCCATAGATATTTGTGTGTATAAATATTCCCTGTGTGTGCCAGACGTCGCTGGTGTGTCGCTTAATGCTGGTGCATGGTTTGACCTGGTGCTTTCCCGGTGGGTGTGATGCATAGTTATTAGCAAGGCAATGGGTAGGAAGGAATTCCTCACTCCTGCAGTGTGGCAAAAGCTCCCTCAGCACCACTTGGGCTAATAGGAACAATAGAGCCCAAGCAGCGAGGCTGTGACCACGTCAGGACCCGCTTTTTCCTGGGTTGGGATGCAGACGAGATGCTCTTGGGATGGTTCCAGCAGGCTCCTTGCAGGAGCCAAAGCCAGTTCCCTGCCTCAGTTTCCCCATTGGTAGCGATGCTGTATAGTAGTGATGTAAATCTCAGTCCTCAGCTGAGGGAGGGGAGTGCCAATTCCCTTCATTAATAAGCCCAAAGTGCTTTGATATTTTTAGATGGAAGTGCCACGTATTGATATAATATTACTGTACCTCATTTGACTTCCTTCTCGCTTGCGAGCCCCCTCTTGATCCCGTTACCTGCAGGAACAGTTTGCTGGCTATATTTTATCATCTGAATATTTCAATTAAATGACTTTAAGGGAAAGGGAAAGGCAAAAAAAGCCTCCGCTGAAGTTGGAAATGATCACTGTAGCACTCCAACTTCCCTCCATTCCCAGAAGGTTAATTGAAAGGCAGCCATCTTGGTGACGTTTAGACAAATGAGGATAATTATGTGTTCTCCAGCTCTTTGAGAGGTTAATTGCTTAGATGTACGAAGACTTGAAGAACAAAGAAGGAATAAATCAGCAGCAGGACTATGATCTGATAATGTAATTTGGGATATTCGTGGACAACTCAAACAAATAAACCCCCTAATTGAATGGAGTTGGGTAGCTGGGACTGGGGATCCGGCCCTCAGTGATGCTCAGGAAGGGACGGGTCTTCACCTGGTAGTTGTTATCTCTGTATCAGTACCAGTGTAGCAGCAGGACCAGAGCAGCGATTGTCCCCCTGTGACGAGCACTGGTGAGGCCGCACTTTGAATCCTGTGTTCAGCTCTGGGCCCCTCACTACAAGAGAGACATTGAGGTGCTGGAGCAGGACCAGAGAAGGAAATGGAGCTGGTGCAGGGCCTGGAGCACAAGTGTGATCCGGAACGGCTGAGGGACCTGGGGGTTCAGATGGAGAAGAGAAGGCTCATGGGGGACCTGATGGCTCCCTACAAGTGCCTGACAGGAGGATGGAGCCAGGTCTGCTCCCAAGGAACAAGGGATGGGACAAGAGGAAACGGCCTCAAGCTGCCCCAGGGCAGGTTTAGATGGAGCTGAGGAACAATTCCTGCCCCAGAGGTGCTCAGGCATTGGAAGCAGTGGAGTCCCTGTCCCTGCAAGTGTTCACACACAGTGCAGCTGAGGCTCTCAGTGCCATGGGTTAGTGGTGGCCTTGGCAGTGCTGGGGAATGGTTGGACTTGATGAGCTTAAAGGGCTTTTCCAACCCAGTTGATTCTATGATTCGTGGTGATGACTTCTTGATCTGGTGGTGCCGTGCAACTATTGCCCAGCTCCATAGCAGAAAGCATCCAGCCTTCATCCTAATAGATGGAAAGGAAAGGGGTCATTCAAGGCTTAGGGGCAGTGAGCAGATGATTTCCTCTGGTGCCTTATTATACTTTGCCTAATTGCTGGTGAAATCTCTGCAAATTGGCAATTCTAATCTTGGGCCGACGGCTTACCCAGGTCACTTACAGCACTCCTGTTTGGCAGGAGCGCTGCGTGGTGTTCGCTATGAAATACGGCTTCACCTTCCATCAGCAGAATTCCCTCTTTTGAGTGGTTATTAGTTCTGCCTGTGAGGATTCCACACCTAAATCTGCAGCACCAGCCTGAAGGCACCTGATTTTTTAATTCCCTTCTAATTTCCTTTAGTGATTGGGGTGAGGATGCTCACGTCCAGGTCAGTTGTTCGAGATTCGGTTTGTCTGTCTGTTGGCTGCATCCCACAGGGATGGGTACATAAGGTGTTGGAAGTGATGCCCAGGTATGAGGGGTATGGATGGAGGGAGCTGGTTTTCCTCTCCTCCTTCCCTGCACATCTGCCCACTGGCATTGCAGCATGGAGCTGGGGGCTTGGAAGGTTTGGGCTTTTATAGAAGGCTCAGGGCACTGTGAAACACCAAGTTTTCCAACTGGGATCAAACACCACTTAATTTGTCAGCTGGAAGGGTCAGAAAAACAGTGCTTTTTTCCCTCCACTGTGCTTGGGGGTGAAACATCTTCATCAGGCATCTCCTTTCCCCCTCTGCTCTGTCCCTGTAGGAAGGTTGAATTGATTTCAAATGAGAAAATGCCTCCTCACCCCTAATGCATGAGAAGCCCTGAGCCTCGGTGTCTGAAACACCACCGAGTGGTTTTCCCACCTATCTGTCAGGCCTGTCTGCAGTTGCAGTTGAATTCGCTGTATTTGCTCTTGTATTGTGCATTAAGATGCAGCGAGTTTATCCAGCAGTCCAGCTGTTTTGAAGATAATTACTACAGAACTCAACCTGATGTAAAATAATCCTCCCGGGCAAGCAGCCAAGAGCCTGAGACTTATCCTCCAAAGACTGAAACCTCTCCATTACCCTTAAGAGCTGCAGAGATAGAACTGGGTGTCTCATGACAAATATATTTTTGGTGGAATTACTGGGGGGTCTGGAGAAGAGTTTTCCTTCCTCCTGACTTCAACTGGACACAGTGACCAAGAGCGTGAGGACCACATGCAATGGTGACATGGGCAGGTTTCCATCCAGAGCCCCAAGTGCCATCTCTTCCCTAAAGGACCCGTTGTGGGGTTGTCACCATGATCCCTTCTGCCACCCCTCTCGCTGTGTTGTCACCCTGGGATGGCTTTAGGTCAATTTTCCCTCTCTGCAAGCCAGGGGCAGATGTAAAGTCGCTTTACTCAGGGTGTACAGGAGCTCCTTCTGTCACAGATGCCCTTGGCCTGAGTTTTAATCATCGTCCTTTCTTCTTTTGTGACTGTGGGATACTGCTGGAGCTGCATCTACCTTCTCCTAGGATCAAAGCAGCCCCCTTGCCCAGCTGAGATGTCACCAGTCCCATCAGGATGCATGAATCATAGCGGTTGGAGCCTCGTATTGCCATGTGTTAATTACCAGTAGTTAACTACATGCCTAAGTGTGACAGAGGAGTGGCTATTTTTGTCTCTTCTTGCTTGGAAAGTCAATGAAAACCTAGGAAAAAGCAATAGCAAGGGAAAATCCAACTCCAAACCCCACCAGAGATGTAGAGGGCTCCAGGTTTGGCTTTGCAGGCATGGTCAGGGCTAAACTCCACTGTTCTTCTCCTTTTGATTGAAGAACACTAGAAATCAGTCGGGGCACAGGTGCTGTATTGTGTTAGATTAGCACTGATTGAATCCATACACGGGCACTGATTGAGTCATGGGGCTGTGCTGGTGCTGGAGGGGGGGAATGTTGCTGGATCGTGGCCCTTAATCAGCATTCTCCAATGGTGGTGATGGGGTTGGTGGGTGTCTCTCGCTCGGTCTTTTTCGGGATGTAGTTCAGAGCCCCAGTGTAGGGAGAGGGGAATGTGGCAGTGAGAAGAGGGGTCTCCTTGCTGTTTTCTAGGCAGGTAACAATCCTTTGATGCTAAATGCTGGTAGGCATCAGTCATCTCTTTGGAGAGGAGCTGGAAATGTTCCAGCCTTCTTCAAACCACAGTGGCCATGAGCAAGATGGAAATCAGTGCCCTGCTGTGCAGGAGACTTTGGAGAGAGAGTGCTGTCACTTGGGTACTATTTTGGGCAAGGAAAGATGCCTCTTTTCCCATGTCCACAGTTTTCCTGGACTGGCTGCTCCAGCTCAGTGCCTTCATTTTCATCTCTATTTGGTAGATCAGGTGTTGCCACCAGCATCGACCAACTCTGATGTTAGCATTTAAGTGCCACCTGCGCTATAAACACCTCCATTGATTTGCTCTGTCCAAAGTTCTCTTTATTTCTCTTGCTGCCATCTATTTCTTTATGAAGATTTCTCTTAAGCTAGTAACTGCTGTCAGCCATCAGGGCTTAAGCAAATGCCTTCCAGCCTCCCTTGGGGCTGCAGAGGGCTCCTGAGCAGACCCTGAGTTGTCAGGGTATGGACGAGTTGTATCCCAAACAAGTGACTTAGAATGGGAAGATCAAGTGGGAGCTGAGAGCAGAGCATGCCCGAGCATCCCACCCCATCACACCACTCCTCCCATTGCCAATGATGCTGTCAGGGCTGTGTGTGTCCCCGCAAGGTGGAAAGAAAAGCAATAAAGAGGGAAAGAAGGGCTTTAGGAAAGGATCAAAAAGCTTAGCTTGTTTTAACAGAGCTGACTGGGCTTTCTGGATTTACTCCATGGGGAGCATTAATTCAGAGTATCCCACAAATGGCTTTGGGGAGAAGATGTGGTACCTGGGTCTATGATTCCCAAAACAGGGTGCAGGGCCTTCGAGGCCAAAGGGGGTGCAGACCTCTCCACAGATTAATGTCACCTTCAGCTCAGCCACAGTCCAGCATCAGGCCATGCTTTGCATCCCTCAGGTTGTCACAGAGGCCACTGAAATCCTTTGGAAGTCGGGGCTGCATGGAGAGTGTTAAGTCTGGACTTGGGATGCTGAGCGCAGACAGCTCCCGCCCTCCTCATCATCTTGTTATCAGTCTAATGTCTGGGAGCTGCAGTCATGGACCAAAACACCATTAAACTATCTGAAATGGAGCAACTCGACAGCCCCTGCCCTCGCAGGCTTATTATCTTTGCAGATGGATATTTTATATTTAGCAACCTCTAATGTATCAGTTGGGGCTTGGATTTGTCACGGGGAGCAGCTTCTATTCTAGTGCTTGGGAGCGTCAGGCAAGCTGCTACCAAAGGGGAACCTGAGAGCAGCTTCCAGTGCCTAAAGGGGCCAACAAAGATGCTGGAGAGGGGCTTTTGACAAGGGCCTGTAGTGATAGGAGAAGGAGTAATGGGTTCAAACTGAAACAGGTTACATGGGAGGAGAAATTCTTTACTGTGAGGGTGCTGAGGCCCTGGCACAGGGTGCCCAGAGAAGCTGTGGCTGCCCCATCCCTGGCAGTGTTTAAGGCCAGGTTGGACACAGGGGCTTGGAGCAACCTGCTCTAGTGGAAGGTGATAGAGATAGAGAAAAAGACAGGATAGAGAAAAAGAGTTTAGGGTAACCAGGCTTCCTGAGCATCCCACACTCTTCTGTTTTCCCATGGAAGACATGGGTGCAGTGGCAGGGTGGGATCACCAAGCAGTGAGGACTGGATGGGAGGTGGTCATGCTGGGTGATGCCAAACGGCACATCCTGGGTCCCCTCTGCCCTCAGAGCACCGGGGTGGTGTGGGGATGCTGTGAGACATCCCATATCCGAGCACTGGAATGGATGGGAGAGGTGGGAGAATCAATACTGAGGGTGCCTTGGAGAGGGTGCCAGTGGAAAGGATTGGGAATAAAGACAAAGTGCTTCCGCCCTCTGCATGGAGAATAAATATCAGGGATGACAGTGAGGGAAAGGCGGGCGGCACAGGCCTACCCTCGGGGAGCTGTTGTTCAAGACCCGCCGTCACACGCTGCAGATGCCATTGTCCCTGCAGCTGATGTGACGCGTCGCATTGTTGGGAGAGGATTAGCAGAGCCGGCGCATGTTGATGGCCTGCTTCTAATTTGCATCTTTAACGAAGTGGGAGCCCAGCCAGGTTCTGTTCTTTTGTGTTTACTTTCAATGATTACAAATAAATCTCTGCTGCCTTTGCTCCAGCTTCCTGGAATAAAAGGCGTTCGGAGCCTGTTAACCCCATAGCTGGGGCGAGTAGCAGAAGGGAAGGAGAAATCCCATTAGGATTAGGCAACTGTAATTAACAGTTTCTTCTCAAAGACAAGGGTGCTGGGGTGTTCCGTCTGCCCCTGTGACAGGTTCTTTTGGGTGTTAACTTCCCAGGATGAAGCAACACCCTGTCACTGCTGAGGGGCTTTGCTCCCGTTGCAGGTGAGCTAATTTAGCCACTGAAAAGTGGGTCATCCAGCCAGTTTGGGACTGGTTTTGGCATCTCCATTTGTCATGTTGACAGGAAGCGTTGCCTCCAGGACAGAAAAGCAGTTTGGGGTTGAAGGGCTATAGAGGTATTTACAAGTAGAATGTTGTTGGTTTGTATAAGGAAGGGGGAGGGTTTGGGGTTGATCCAAGCACGAGCATCACCCTGAAGGCTCCACACTTGGGGTGAGAAGTGGTCTTCTGGAGTGCTTGGGTTGTGCATTGACATTTTGGGGTCACCAGCATCCCATCCTTTGGGATATCTTGCCGAGAGGGGTTTGCAAGACTTGCTTTGTGCCTCCAACTCTTCACCTGCCATTTATTCTTCCAAACTAGTGCCAGAAAACTTGTGCTGACATTGGACACAGTATTTCCTTCACCATGGGGCAGATGGTGGGGGCTACCCCAAGCTTTGCCCTCATAACTCGCCTGAAGCAGCAGTGATAGAAAGGTCTGTGATGGGGACAGGGAAAAGCAGGGAATGAAGGTGGCACAGCCAACACATAGGAGAAGAGCTGTCAGTGTCATTGATGGGGCCAGGCAGGACCCTGCTGCGGGAACGACACGGGGGTCTCTCCTAATAGATCCAGGAGGAGGGAGCCGATCGCTTTGTGCCACCGAACACAAAGAGCGCATCAGTGGCGTTATTTGTATTGTTGACACTAAGTGAAAGAATTCCTTGGCAAACTTCACAATTAGCATTTAAGGATGAGGAATTGGGGCAATTAGAGGGGAAACGGTGCTGCGCCAGTGGCCCCGGCTCCCTCCCTCGTGCATCTTCTTGTTCTGCTCTGTTCAGGTTCATCGCCCTCATCGCTCCAGCAGCTCTTTTCCTCCCTGAGGGAAGGGATCAAGATGGGTCTTGGGATGTGGCATCTCCGGGAGGCCACATGCATCACTGTGTGCATTGCCAGCATCTGAGGCACCCCCACAAGCTGCTGTAGCACAGAGAGGTCATGGTGGGAGGCAGCCAAAGGGCTGCACGTGGTGAAAAGTCTCTGCTCAAGGGCAGAGCATCTTAGGCAGAAGCTCTTCCCTGTGAGGGTGCTGAGGCGCTGGCACAGGGTGCCCAGAGAAGCTGTGGCTGCCCCATCCCTGGCAGTGCTCAAGGCCAGGTTGGACACAGGGGCTTGGAGCAAGCTGCTCCAGTGGAAGGGGTCCCTGCCTGTGGCAGAGGTTGGAGCTGGATGAGCTTTAAGGTCCCTTCCAACAGAAACCAGTATGGGATTCTATGATCTCAAACTGGGTACACTGGGGAGGTATTCAGAAGAGAAAGGGCAGAGCGGGTCTGAGTGTGACAGAGATGGAGGAGCAGATGTGTTGGGTGTTATCACATGAAGAAGACCTGTAGAAGAGAACTGGCATAAGGTGGGTGTTGGGGTTTGGGCTGACAATATCAGTCCCAAGATCTTCCCCCTGCCTTGCTGATGGTTTTTCTCCAGGTGAACTGCAGATCCAGGATGGGTTTATTTCCCTCCCATCTGACAGGCACTTTATTGTCTTTGGTCCCTTCCGGACTTGTGAGGCAGGGTTTCTTCTGGAGATGGATGTGGCGCCTTAAGGAGACTGTTAATGGGGGTTTGTCTTTGTTCTTAATTAGATCCCTTGAAGGGAAAACCTCCTGGCCCGCTTTATTCTCCAGTGTTGTCAGAGCTTGTCTGCTTTATCTAAACACTTTGCAGAAGTCTCTTTACCTGTTTGCTTACTGGAGACATTATCATAATCCTGGTCAATTGGAAAGAGGTAGCAGGCGAGGGAGCTTAGCAGCTAATGGGGATCATTCTCCAAGCCAGGTAAAGAAGGTAGAGGGGTGTTGCTCACCTTGGGGTGTTGTGTATTTGCCTTTGAATCCTTTCTGTGCCAGCTGATGGAGGATGGCTCTGTTCTGACACCTTGCCAGGAGGCACAGGAGGGCTGGTTGTGAAGCAGGGTGGTTTGTCTGGTTCCTCACCACCTGTAGCTGCAGGGCATAACCCAAGCTCTGGTGGAGAGGAGCAGGATGCTCAGCAAGCAGAGCCAGAGGGATTCAGTCCCATGTTAGTTATTGGGTGACAGCAATTGGAGTGAGATTGAGGGATGGGGAGAAGGAGCCTTCACCTCCTTACTCTTGGCATGAATCTGTAGGAGCCTCCATTTGTTCCTACCCATTTATTCCTAGTGGTTTAGAGGCTGGTACCAGTAACTGGGAGCTACGAGTAAGGGTGGGTGATGCTGTCCTTGCTCTTCCTTGTGTGCATCCTCCCATGTTATGGGCATCCCTGTGCACTTGGGATCTGAGCTGAAAATGGGAGCTGTGAATGCAAAATGAGTGACTCCAGTCCTCAGGGGTCCCTGAGCATCCACATTTCCCTGGGAAGCTCACCCAAAATGTGCTGACACAGGGACGTGTTTGGTTACGGCGTGAGCTCCTCATCCCTCTCCCTTTAAACCCTAGTCAGTGTGCTTCACCCCTAATGAGGGAACCCAAGAGCCCCTCGCAGGGCTGTAGCCTGGCTATTTATGTGAGCACAGACATGCAAGTTGTCTGTTTTACATATTGCTGCCCTGATTTTTCGGTGCACGCGATGAATAATTTACAGAAGCCGTGTGTAAGTATCTCTTTATTATTCATTATAATGAAGTGAGACAGCAGTAATAGTCCACTAGACTGGAATCCCCCAGGGCCG
Organism: Lathamus discolor; assembly: GCF_037157495.1. Taxonomy (NCBI): domain Eukaryota; kingdom Metazoa; phylum Chordata; class Aves; order Psittaciformes; family Psittacidae; genus Lathamus; species Lathamus discolor. The sequence goes on from NC_088900.1 coordinate 1,462,707, forward strand.
AACTTAACTTGGCTCTGCTTAGCTCTCCCCCAGTTAATTTGAACAAAAGGAGGGCTCCGCTTCCCGACAAGGATGCTGCTCGCTCCGGCGGAGCAGAGCCAGCGCCGCTGCAGGAACCGGAGCACGTCTGCCGCCCGAGCAGGCTCCCGGCATTCCAGGCGTGGAAAGCCATCCGTCTTTCCCACCATCCCTACGTGATGCGGCTGGCGGAGATGTACAGCTCCAGCAAGGGGAGCATTATTCCTTTGCAGGAGGATGTATGGCTCGTGGCTCTGAAGCCAGCGCCTGGAGGGACCCTGAAACATGCCAAGTGTCGCCCCTTCCCTCCACCCAATTTATACTGTCGATCGAGGTGATGCTTTGCCATCCCAGCAAGGGAGGCATATAACACCCTGAAACCTCTGCAGGAGAGGTGCTGCGGTGGGGATGGGGACAGGGACAACCCACCGGCCCATCTCTGAATTTACAGGCATGGGGAAAGGGACTTGTGTGAGGTTTTGATTGACTGTAGGTGCCTTTTCCTAGCGTCTTGGCTGCACAAAGCTGCAGCAGGGATGCTACTGCTGGCACAAGCTCACATCAAGCTTGATTTTCATGGTCTGCTAGGGGAAAGCTTCCTTTCTGTGGTCCTTGGTTGGGAAAGATGAAGCTCCTGAGAGGTGCTGGGCTCTTCATTTAAACAAATCCTTGGTGGTTTTGCTGCTGTGGCAGCAGCAGAGAGGCCACAAGTAACAAGATGGAGAAAAATCTATCAGACGAAATGAAAAAGCAATGTTCTGCAGGAACATTTTAATTCCCTTTTTCCCCTTCCCTTCCCTCTGTTCTTTGCCAAGCATAAGTCAGCACCACGGGCCGGAGCTGCTGCGTCTCAGAGCAGGGAGGGTGGGAGCCAGGCAGGAAATAAATCACAGCAACAACCGCGTTGTGTTTTCAAGGCACTTGTAGGATTTACAGCTGCTTGTCCAAATGTTCTCTTCTCTTCCCTGTGCGCTGGCCCCAGCTGTTTCTCTTCTTCCCCTCTCCCTGTGTGTACTGTGGCCCCTGTGCCCCAGCAGCGGGCGTATCTGTCACCCTGGGGATGGCTCAAGGGCCATGCTGACAAGCTGAACCGTCAGCACATTGACAGCTTCATCTGGAAGTCTTGGTATGGAGCAAGGGTAGATTGAGGAGGGGAGGTGGACATGGCTAAGATGAGATCCTGCCCCTTCTACTAAAGCTTATTGAGGCCACATTTGGAATGCTGTGTCCAGTTTGGGGCTTCTTAGTATAAGAAAGACAAGGAGCTACTGAAGAGGGTCCAGTGAAGCCACAAGGATGCTCAGGGGTCTGGAGGAGAGACTGTAGGAGCTGGGCCTGGTTAGTCCGGAACAGGCTGCCCAGGGAGGTTGTGGAGTTTCCTAATCTGGAGACATCCAAACCCACCATGGACACGTTCCTGTGTAACCTGCTCTGGGTGGCCCTGCTTTGGCAGGGGGCTGGACTGGATGATCTCCAGAGGTCCCTTCCAACCCTGATGATTCTGGGACTGTATGGCTATGGAAAGTCTGTGTAGCTTGTGGATGTCAAGCAAAAAGGATTTTTGGCTCTTTTTCTCTAGCTCTGTATGAAAGAAAAAGATGTTTTTTTGATGGACCTGCTGTTTCTGCGGTGATGCAGGACATGGGGACAGGGCAGCATGGCCATGGTGTGTGTCATCTCCGTGCCTGCATGTGATGGGGAGCTCCTGTTGTGCTCGTGTCTGCTTTTTGGGAATGGGGGTGCTCATTGTGTGATCTCTTGCAGGTTTGTGACTATCTTGTCTCTTGTCTCTTCATTTGCAGATGTACTGTTGATGACCGGGTCACACGGGTAGCGTGGTTGAACCGCAGCACCATCCTGTATGCCGGCAATGACAAGTGGTCTATAGACAACCGTGTGGTCATCCTCTCCAACACCAAGACCCAGTACAGCATCAAGATACACAATGTGGATGTTTATGATGAAGGTCCCTACACCTGCTCTGTGCAGACAGACAATCACCCCAAGACTTCACGCGTCCATCTCATTGTGCAAGGTAGGTGTTTACATGATTCATGGTGTTGCTGAATTGACTGTTGGATATAGGAAGCTATATGGACTTGGGAAGGGTTTGGAAATGCCATCTTGGTGATGGAGATGTAGGGATCAGACCAACATCCATTGCTTCAGAGATCGAGTGGTGTGGGAATGGGGATGTGCTGGCTATGCCAAGAAATTGACTTGCGTCATCTCAGCATCACTGTGTTGTATGGCCATCACGTGTAGTAGAGCTCACCTAAGGACTGGAATAGGGTCTGGTGTGTCCTGCTGGGAATTTGACCCGTCTCCATTGCTTGGGACCATGTTGCTTGGCTTGGCACCTTGGGAAGCAGTCAGCAAGGCTCCTGGGCAGGCATATGAAGATGCTTCAGGAGAGCAGAAAGTGAAGCACAAGGGTCTGTGAGTTTGGGAGAGGAGGCAGATTGCTTGAGAGGCTCAAAGTCACTGCACAGCCATGAGGGGCTTTTGCAAAAGGCTTTGGAGGTTGGTGTAGCAGATCCTGTTGGCTTGCAAAGCAGAGTTTCTCTGCTGGGGAGGATCTGGGTACCAGCAACCCTGTAGTACTGTGGTGGATTCCACTCCATATCCTTGTGGCTTTACACCAGCTCCCGGCTTTTGTCCTGCCTCTAGATTAATTTTTCAGAGTTAGTGTTAGTTCAGGTTAGATAAAGATAATGAAAGTTTCCTAATCCTCTTAAAGAAGATTTATCTGGCTGAGTAGAAAGCTCTCAGAATACAATAAAGCGTGTATAAAACCAGGACCTAATCTTGCCTTTAATTTCAAACAGCTGATGGGTATTGATTTAGCAATGAGCAAATCTGAAACATTTCTCAGCCTCGACATGTCTCTGAGAAGCTTCCTCCCCTCCCAGCATATGTATGTATTTATATATCCTTCTCATTTGGAAGAGGCAGGGTTTGATTTAGGCCACCCAGCCAAGGGGTTTTCCTGCTTGGGCTCAACAGGAATGTGTTGGAGAGCCCTGACAGAGGGAACGTTTGCCTTGGGAAGAAGTCTACATCAGGGACTGTAGTGATAGGATGAGGCAAGGGGTGATGGATTCAGACTGAAAGAGGGGAAGTTCAGGTTGGAGATAAGGAAGAAGTTCCCTGTGAGGGTGCTGAGGCGCTGGCACAGGGTACCCAGAGAAGTTGTGGCTGCCCCATCCCTGGCAGTGCTCAAGGCCAGGTTGGACACAGGGGCTTGGAGCAAGCTGCTCCAGTGGAAGGGGTCCCTGCCCTTTGGAACTGGATGAGCTTTAAGGTCCTTTCCAACCCAAACCAGTCTGGGATTGTGTGATTCTAAGAGCAGAGCTCAGCTCTGCTGGGAGCATCCCCTTTCACTGGGCCTTTTCCTCCTTTTTGAGCTGCATGTGAGCTGTGTCTGTGAAGTTTAATCTGTTTATCCTGTCTGCTCTCTAAGCATGCTAATCCATCCTGTCAACACAGGGAAGCATCCGAGTGCTTTGCACCTCCTGGAATCAGGTGAACTGGCAGCTCCCACTCCCCTTGTCCTGTTTTCAGAGCAGGGCTTGCAATGCAGGCACTTCCCAGGCTTGGATGAGTGAAGGCGAGGGATACGTTGCATCCAGAGCATCTGTTTGGTTCTGAGGCACTCCTAACTGCTCCTGGAAAGGCTCTTCCCTGCTGTGGGCATGTGGCACATCCTATTGAACAGCTTCTGTGCAGCAATGACTGTGGTTCTCAACTGTGTTGCAGAGAGGAGCTGGAGTTCTGTGGTGATGCAGGTATAGGTCAAGTGCTCCACACTGAGAAGTTTCTCTATTTCTCTTTTGATGCATTAAGATCAAGCCACAGGTTTTACTTAAGTGAGGCTGCTGTGAAAGTCCATCTGTAGGTGCCACCTTGCTGTCCTGTAGGTGGTAGTGGTGGCCCAAGCAGCAAATCCTTCCCTTCTCTGTCCTTGGTCCTGCTCCAATGCAGTTCCTTGGTGACTAAAACGCGCCTTCTGACCAGTCAGCAGCCGTGTTCAGAGCAGTTCGTTTCTATTGGTATTGTGCAAAGCTCTAAGTTGGCTGGATGGACTATTGGCTCTTTGTGTTCAATTGGGTTTTAATGGTGCTCCTGCCTTCCCCCCCAGCAACCCGGTGATAAATCTGCCACGGAGCTGCAGTCAACAGTAAATGTGTCTCTTAGTGTTGCTATTAATACACCTCTTGGATTGGATCATAGCAACAGCTGTTAACAAGGGTTTATAAGAGTGTAGGTGGCAGGAAGCCAAAGGGGTTTGTTTTGTCTCCCTTTTCCTCCTTTTTCTCCGGGGCCATCTCGTGACGATGGGATGGAAGCTTTTAGGAACACATGTGATGTTTGTGGCATGCCAGTGTGTTTTAGGGAGTTAGGGATACAGAGAGAACTGGCATTTAATCTCATGTAAGTAGAAGATCGTAGAAGCATCATAGAATCCCAGACTGATTTGGGTTGGAAAGGACCTTAAAGCTCATCCAGCTCCAACCCCTGCCATGGGCAGGGACCCTTTCCACTTGGAGCAGGTCACTCCAAGCCCCTGTGTCCAACCTGGCCTTGAGCACTGCCAGGGATGGGGCAGCCACAGCTTCTCTGGGCACCCTGTGCCAGCGCCTCAGCACCCTCACAGGGAAGAGCTTCTGCCTAAGAGCTCATCTCAGTCTCCCCTTGGGCAGGTTCAAGCCATTCCCCTTGGCCTGTCCCTACAGGCCCTTGTCCCAAGTCCCTCTCCAGGTTTCCTGCAGCCCTTTAAGGTATTGTAAAGTGAAATGAGTCTTCTCATACTCCTCTTGTCATAATTTGCCTGAGCAGAGGATGGTGTGGGGCTGGACCTCAGATGAGGCCTCCTGCCTCTGGTATGAATGCTGGCAATCTTGCAAGGATCAACCAGGAGACCTCCCTGCATTGTGTTGCAAAGTGGTTTCAGTGTGTGGGGCACCGTAGACCACAGGCAGAATACATCCATGCCCCCTTGCTTTCAGGACATGGGGTGTATTTCAGTCTGAAAAGTGGACCTCAGGGTCGATGTTTTGGTTAAAGCTGTGGCTTTTGTAGTCAGTGTCCTCCTCGTAGTTGACACTGTAGAGAGGAGAGAGTATGTGCTGAAGCAGCATGGCATAGCATAGCATTGCTTTGGGATCCACTGAGCTCCCTGGATGATGGAGCTTTCTGTGCTGAACAGTGCAACTTTCCATCCCTATCTGGCAGTGGTCTTTGGTATTCCTCAGATGTTCTCTGCTGCTGGTGTACGTAGAGAAACCTCCTTTGTGCAGCCTTAATCCTACTCACCATAGATTCTTCATTAAAACATCTCCTGGCTGTCAGCGTTGTTACTGGGAGCTGCTGGTTGGTGCAGTTCATTTTCCCATTCCAGTGTTTGCTGCTTTCCTCATGCTGAGAGCCAGGATGGGTTTCAATGGACCATGGCCTTCATTTTCAGTAGGGAAGTTGTCATGTGGATGGCTTTCCAAGTGCACCTAAGGATGCTCTCTAGAGCTGTCTCATGTCACTTGTTGCATCCGTCACTTCTCAAAGCATCACTGATCCACGTGTAGCTCCTCACCAAGCATCTCCAAAGCAAATTGAATCTTTCTTTCTGCCTTCTGATAACAATGAGCTCCTCAGGTCTCTGACAGGGCAAATCCCCCACCCCATGATGGCCCCATTGAGCTCTTCTCTGATGCAGACTGAGCTCCGGGCTCCCCTTGGCACCGCAGATTTCAGGATGTCTGCAGTCAAGCTCGCTTTTATCCCACTGCCTTTGATAGCCAGGCAGGAGCTGAGACAGTGACACTTATTAAAACCTTACCAGGAGGCTGATGGGTGTGTGGTGAGCTGAGGAAACACAGGGAGAGGCTCAGCTGCCTTAGGTTGTAGGAAAGACCCAGTGATAGGCTGTAAGCATAGAAAGTGTTTATTAGAAAACATATTTTAACTGCTTGGTGTTTAAGACTTGGTGTGAGGAGGGGGGTGTGTGGAGTACAGAAGCAGCCTGAGGAAAGGAAAAGGGGAGAGAAGGGAACGCTTGCTAGGTAGGGACCTTCAGAGCAGGCTCAGCTCCCTGCTTGTGGGATACTTACCCCTTACCAGGTGGTGTGGGGTTTTTTGATCTACCTAAGTCTCTGTCACAGAGGACAAGAGATGACTGTCTAAGATGACCGTATCTAAGTATGATAGAGAGGACAAGAGAGGACGGGCAGTCAATGTGATGTTGTTGGTAGATTCCTGTTGCTTTATGTTGTGTGCTGGGCTGGCAGGATGTGGTATGGATGGGGGAGCAACTGCCCTCCATCCTTCCTGCTGCAGCGAGAGGATGTCTCAGGAGGAATGCAGCTCCTTGCACCGAGGTCTCCAAAGGCTTAGGGCTCAAAGCAGGCCCTCTTGGCATTTTTGGAAGAAGTGCACAGATATTACTGGAAGGTGGCTAAGGTCTTCAGCCAGGGTGACAGAGACGTGGGATTTCTCCACTCTTGGCAATGGAAGTTGTCCTCAGGTGGGGTGGCAAAGTGGCCAGTGATGTTTCGGCATGTGCTGTATCCCTTTGCCTCCGGGTCTAGCCAAGTGATTTGAAGCCACTTAGGCTTGAAAGGCATCTTCCCGACAGGAGCGAGGGCCCAAAACATGGTGTATGTGTAGTGTTTAAAGTCATGTTTTATGTCCTTCTCTGAGGACATCTGAGTGGACATCATGCCCCTGGCCCATGCAGTGGTGCCATGCAAGGTGTCATCACACCAGCAGGTCGTGGGGAAACACTTTTCCTCCCAAGATGGAAGCAGAATGGGATGTGCCATTGTCCTGGGTTGAGCAGCAGCAGTCATTTTTCTCCTTCTTAGGAGCTAGTACAGTGCTGTGTTTTGATCTTTTGGCCTTGGAACAGTGGTGATAACACCGATGTTTTCAGTTGCTGCTGGAATGTTTGGTCTGGCCAAGGACTTTCTGAGCCTCATGCTCTGCCAGGGAGGAGGGGAGGCCGGGAGGAAGCAGAGACAGGACACCTGACCCAAACTAGCCAAAGAGGTATTCCATACCATAGCACGTCATGCGCGGAGGGGGAACTGGAAGTTACCTGGAAGGGGCAGGCTCTCGCTCTTCGGGGGGGTCGAACTCGTTCGGCGGTGGTATCGTATTCTCTTGTTATTTTCTCTTATCAATATTATCATTGGTGGTAGCAGTAGTGATTTGTGTTATACCTTAGTTACTGGGCTGTTCTTATCTCAACCCGTGGGAGTTGCATTCTTTTCGATTCTCCTCTCCGTCCCTCCAGGAGTAGGGGGAGGGCAAGAAGGGGTGGGGAGTGAGCGAACGAAGTTTGTGGTTGGGTTTAAACCACAACAGGCATCCAGGCCCTTGCATGTGCTTGCAGGACCAGAAGCAGAGCTTGCTTCCACCCTGGAGCTGATGGTATCTTGTGGGAGCAGGAGAAAGCAGGCAGTGCTGGAGGCTTACCTGGAAGTCTGGATGCATTTCTTCAGCATCCCACTCTGTTTGGCTATTGTGAGCTGAAAGGGTAAGGACAGGATGCTCGGGAGTATGTAAGGGATGTAAGATGTGGTGCTGGGCCCCAACCAGGGTGGTACAGATTGAGGTTGTGGCTGTTTGATGAGGGATCCCAGAGGTGATGGGCTCAGTGGGAAGGAGCCCCGCTGGGGCTTCCAAGTCTCCGCAAAGAGCATATCGTTGTCTGGAGAGTGATGCTTGCGTTGCCACAGGGGGTGGCTGATAGCCACAGGTCTCACCTAGCACAGATGGAAAGGAATCCTTGTGATAAGCAATGTCCTGTCTTAGGATGGGAAAAGGGGTCCAAAGGAGCAACCAGATCCGTATGACACAAAGAAGGAAGATGCAGCAGTGAATTTGTAGCTGAAGGAAGACTAGAGAATATCTGGAAGGAATAGCAAAGATTGAAGGAAGAAGGAACTGGAGGGGGAACAAAGCCAAAGAGGATGAATAGAGAAGCTCAGAGAGTCATAGAACAAAGGGAAGAGAGAAGTAAATGTGAACACGCAGGAAAACACTGAGCATCAAACGGGGATAAATGAAAGAGTAATGAAGGAGTGAGGGCACAGGGAGCGAGAAGCAATGGAAAGGAAACAGCAGGTCCTGCCTAGGTGGGAACAACCTTAAAGAGGACATGGACCTGAAATCCAGATGGGGCTATGGAGGAGGGATGGGATGGAGAACACCCAATGAGTCCTTGGCCTCCTGTTCTCGAGGCTTCTGAAAGTCAGGGAAAAGGATCCAGTAGGACATGCCATGGGATTGGGAGCTGCTGAAACAACAGTGGGGTGGTGGCTGATGAATTACTGCCAAAAGGGAACATGGGGAAGAGGGGGAGAACTGGAGATGTTGTTTCCCCGTTCTACTGCACTCTGGCTTCCTAATTGTTCATAAAGATGCCAGCTGGTTGTTACACAGTAGGTAGAACATTAGGAGTTCGGGTTGATGGATTTCACTGGCTCCAGGTAAAAACCTGGAGCACAAGGGTGCATGGCAAGGAGTTGGGAGATGACCTAAGATAGAGTGGTCAATGCCCATGTTTCGTTCTTGTGATGGTTTGTGAGTGTTTAGTTCCTGACGTGGATGGATTTTGCATCCCCTCTGGCTTTTAGATGCGTTTGTGTTGAATTCCAATGTGGGAGAGATGTGGTTGCTGAGGGAATGAATAGCAGCCAGGCTGGCAAATCTTGTCTGCACGGCACAGAGGATGTGTCTGAAATGTGGTGATCCTGTCCCATCAAAGGAGCACAAAAAGTGGGTTTTGCTGGGGGAAGGCAGTGAAAAGGGAATGACCTAGAGAAGGGGAAGGGAAGATCTTTTAGTGTGGAGAAGAGAAGGCTCGGGGGGACCTGATGGCTCCCTACAAGTGCCTGACAGGAGGATGGAGCCAGGAGGGGCTGGGCTCTGCTCCCAAGGAACAAGGGATGGGACAAGAGGAAACGGCCTCAAGCTGCACCAGGGCAGGTTTAGATGGAGCTGAGGAACAATTCCTGCCCCAGAGGGTGCTCAGGCATTGGAACAGGCTGCCCAGGGCAGGGCTGCAGGCACTGGCCCTGCAAGTGTTCACACACTGTGGAGACGAGGCCTCAGTGCCATGGGTCAGTGGTGGCCTTGGCAGTGCTGGGGAATGGTTTGACTGGATAATCCTAAAGATCTCTTCCAACCCGATCGATTCTGCTTTTCCAAGCTCTTCCCTTGCAAACGAAGTGCCCAGACTGTGTGTGAGGCAGTGTGTGGCACATAGCTCTCTTGCCTGGGACATTTCACATAAGTCATTCTGCTGAATGAGGCACTTAATCCATTATCTTGATACACTCAGCTTTGGATGAGCCTCTCAAATTGGGCTGTCATAGGAACAGGTTTGATGGGAGATGATCATCTTTGCTGCTGAGATGCAGCACTTTGTTCAAATTCCTCATGTCGCCTCGCTGCCCCCAATCACTTCCCCCCAGGCTAGATGGGATGTGGGGGCACTTTGCATGCCTTCATTTCTTCTCTAAGGGCATCAGCCCCAAACAAGAGCTTGCAGCATCACTGGCACCTTTGTGCCGGTTTCTGTAGCCAATGAGTCCCTGTGCTATGACTCCTCTGACAGCTCCATCCCTCTTACACCAGGGAGGCTCATGCTGATCTGGAGGCACTGGGCACTGTGATGTCTGTGGAGGCTATCACCTTTCCACAGCGTGCTCAAGATGGGATGTCCCCTTCTGTGGGCAGAGCAAGCCTCTGCGAGGACCTGTCCCTTGAGCAGAGGTGGGTGATTGGTTGTTGTCTGGTATTATGTAGAGCCTGTAGGTAGCCATGTGTCATCTCACCCTCCTAAAGGTGTAGGAAGAGGTCTCATTTAATGGACTAGGAGCCAAGGAAGCGGAGGAGGAACAGAGGTTGCATGTGTCAGCTGCAGCGCTCAGCCAGGCTCTGCACTCTGAGGCGTCCATCAGGAATGATCTGGTGGCTAAATATAGTCCAGGGCCGCGGTGAGTGGCTCCGGTCGGGATCGATGTAAGGAGCAGCTGGGAAATGACTCAGCTTGCATGTGGTTGTGTGCATCAGCATCACATGTAATCAGTGGTCACGCAGTGATGCCTGACGTGCTGGATCTTCCCATGTGGTTTAGCAGGGAAAAGGGGTTGCAAGTGACATGGACTGGACCTGTGCTCTCTGCTGAGGTGGTGGCTGTCCCTAAGCACACACTGGGGTGTCTGCTAGAAGCACACGAGGCCCAAGCTCTCTGGTTGCTTTTGTCCCCATATGGGGTGGCTGTGGAGCACATGCAGAGCCTGTGCCCAGAGGAAACGCATGGACTGGCTGGTTTTGGGAATGTCACAGGGATGACTTGGCTATTTGCAGCCCCTGGTTTAGGAGGCGAAGACAGGGACACTGTGTGCTCCAATGGAGAGCGAACCGCATCAAGCAGTTCAGGTTTGGCGCGGTAAAGGAAGGAGATAAATCACAGGCTTATTGTTATTGAATTTAGTGGCATCGCTTTCACATTCCATTTCTCTCGCCGGCTTTCCAAGCAAACAAGAAATTACAGCACAAATGTATTCTTTTTGGCCTAGCAAACATTATGCATTAAGTTACTTGTGATTAATACCATGCAGGGTCAAGGAAATCCTCTGTGGGCTGCTCCCCGATTCCTTGGGATTTAATCTGTATTCAGTTTGCTTCTAGTCATAGTCTTTTACAAGGAAGGCAGGAGTATGAACAAGGAGGGATAGGGGCCTTGTTAATATCTTCTCTGTCTGCTTGTTAATATGTTCACCTGGTTGTTAGTATGTTTGTTTCTTACATATGTAGTGCGGAGAGTAACAAGGGATGGGACAAGAGGAAATGGCCTCAAGCTGCACCAGGGCAGGTTTAGATGGAGCTGAGGAACAATTCCTTCCCCAAAGGGTGCTCAGGCATTGGAACAGGCTGCCCAGGACAGGGCTGCAGGCACCGTCCCTGCAAGTGTTCACACCCTCTCAGTGCCATGGGTTAGTGGTGGTCTTGGTGGTGCTCGGGAATGGTTGGAAGCAATGATCTTAAAGGCCTTTTCCAACCTGGTTGATCCTATGAATCTATGGGTTACTGTCCTAAGTCATGGGTATTTGCTTTGTAGGGGATGGAGGGCAAGTAAATGTAAAGAAACAAAGTGAATCAAGGAAAGCATGCTGTCAGTAGGGAAATGATAGGAATAGCATCCATAATTGTGCTGGCTGGCTGTGAGATATTAGCAGGGCTATGTGTGGCCTTTGGTGACCAGGAGAGCATTAGGACTGGGCACCCATCCCTGATCCCAACCGGTCCCCATCTCAAGGCACAGCAGCTCTGGCAGGATGTGCTTGTCAGGGCAGATCTGTGTGTGCTTTGGCTGTACCCACCTCATGGTGTTTACAAGGCACAGCAGGTCGGTTTTAGCTGCACAGTAATGTTTGGTGCTGGATCCATCCCTCCTGCCAGCACTCGCATCCTTGCATTTGCCTGGTTCCCATCCGCTCATCCCATGGGATTAAACCTGCTAAAGGCAAATCCAGTGCGCCCTTGAGATGCTGTTGTCCTCGACAGCTTGACTGGTAGGATCTATAGAAATGTAATCAAGGTCTTTAGATGTTCTTCTCCAAGTCCTGGTAACCTCATAGGCAACGATCGCTGTCGTGGCAGGGTATCGAGCTGCATCTGCCCACTGTGTCAGCATCCTTTGCTAAGGGAAGGGGGTTAGGGCTGATGGTAGTGGCATTTTCCTGCACAGGAGCAAAAGTACTTCTGTGCCTGGGAGGAGCAGAGGCTCTCATCTGTGTCCAGAACACTTGTTTCTGCATGTCACTTTGTACGTGTGGTTTAGGAGTCAGGGGATAGGAAAGGGATGCTGACTGAGCTGGCAGAGGGCTGGGAAGCTCCAGCTTACACACACACACACACACCCCTGCATGTGTGACCCCTTTTTCAGCCTGGGAGAGAGTAGCCCTGTCCTAGGGTTGTATTGCTGGAGCACAGACAGACGGTGATGGTCCTTGGGGGCAGCCTAGAGTGGGACAGTCCTGGCTCTGTTCTGAGCAAGCGGCACCTTGAGTGTTTGGAGTTGGTTTTAGCTGTCCTGGGGCACCTGCCTTCCTCTGGCAGGGAGCACATATATCTAGTAAGGATGTGAGCAGAAGGTAATGTCTGTGCTGTGTTTAGGGTTATATTCTCTGCCATCCGTGGTTGGCACAGCCTTTCAGGCAGCGGAGTGTAGAGCAGGGGGTCACCCTACAGGGGTACCTAAGGAGAGTGCGATGGCTGTGATTTTGCTGGTCCTGCACCACCCTCATCCTGCTCCAGAGCTTCTGTAGGAAACAGCACACATAGAATAGCCAGGCTGCCTTGTGGAGCAGGGGTAGACATCCTGGCATCACACCAGACGCTGCCCTTTAGGTCTAGCACTGCTTGTGAGGAGCGCTGGTTTGCAGGATTGTGAGTGACAAGGGCCCAGTGGTGGGAGGGTTTTTGTGGGATGACGTGGTTGGTTTTAGATGTTCCTGGTACCTGCTGAGGTGCTGCTACTGATAGGGCGAGGTGCAGGGAGGCTGGTAATAGGGGATAACGTCATCTCCTGGTCCCAGCGAGGAAGGGCGATCAGAGCTCATCGGAGTCAACTGGCACTGCTCTGAGTGTTAACTACATTTTCCAGCAGTGCACACTTTTCATTTCCAGATTGCTGCTTTCCCCCACCCCCCCCATGAAGGACTTAAGCAATCTTCCTTGCTATAACAGACTATGTACTTCTGTATTCATGTGTTGGGCAATTTACTGCCTTGCAGGGCACATCTGGCTGCAGAGACTGGTCTGTGTCCCCACTGTAGCTTGTCCCACTGAGGGAGGTAGTTGAGAAAGCAAGTGGAGGGTGTTCTGATTAAGGTTGGAATAGTTAACTTGCTTCCCAGTAGCTGGTACAGTGCTGTGCTTTGGATTTAGTCTGAGAATGATGCTGATAACACAGTGACGTTTTAATTGTTGCTAAGTAAGTAGTACGTACCCTGATCCGAAGACTTCTCAGGCTCGTGCGTTCTGCCAGTGAGGAGAGGCACAAGAAGCTGGGAGGGAGCATTATCCCCTTTTAGCTTTATATTCTGTACTCATGTTTACTTCCCTTATCATTATTATTATAGAATACATTATTATGTATTGTCTGTTGTCTATTTCATATTGTATATTGTTAAGTTGTGGGCCCCTCCCTGCAAGAGAGACATTGAGGTGCTGGAGTGGGGCCAGAGAAGGGCAATGGAGCTGGTGCAGGGCCTGGAGCACAAGTGTGGTGGGGAACTGCTGGGGGACCTGGGGGGCTCGGTCTGGAGAAGAGGAGGCTCAGGGGGGACCTGATCACTCCCTACAAGTGCCTGACAGGAGGATGGAGCCAGGAGGGGCTGGGCTCTGCTCCCAAGGAACAAGGGATGGGACAAGAGGAAACGGCCTCAAGCTGCCCCAGGGCAGGTTTAGATGGAGCTGAGGAACAATTCCTGCCCCAGAGGGTGCTCAGGCATTGGAACAGGCTGCCCAGGGCAGGGCTGCAGGCACCGGCCCTGCAAGTGCTCACACACCATATAGACAAGGCCGTCAGTGACTTGGGTTAGTGGCAGTAGACTTGATGATCTTCAGGTCTTTTCCAACCAGGTTGATCCTGTGATTCTATGATTGTACTGTAGTTATAAACACTCTTCTTATCTCAACTTGTGGGTGTTACACGCCTATGATTCTCCCCCCCATCTCACTTGGAAATGGGGAAAAAGAGGGGTGAGTGAGTTGCTGCATAGTACTTGGTTGTTGGCTGGATTAAAACAATAACAGGGGACCCCTGAAGTCCCTTTCCAGGCAGTGTCTGCATTGGCTGTGCTAGATTTCTGGCTCTTCCTGGTGGGAGCACCCTTGTTTCAAGGGTCAGGTCTGTGATGCTGTGCAACCTGGGGTCTGTTCACCTTGTATGCTTCAGGAATGGGATTGGGACAGTATTCCTGGTGTTGCAGGAGAAGTGTCAGGTCTCAGTCACTCCCAGGGAGCTGTGTCCGACTGCCCGGAGAGCTGGGAAGCGGCGTCAGGGAATGGGCTTTAATTGCTTTTTGCCAGGGCCGGGGTTATTTATGGATGTGCAGATTGCCAAGTTATTTATTAGATGGAGTATCTGGGGATAGAGTCCTATAAATCACCATGGCTGGTATTGAAGGGAGCAGACGCTCAGTAATTTAAACAGCTTTCTTTAATAAACATGCTAAAATATGAGGCTCGTTGCAGGATGTAACAAGAGCTGGATATTGGGATCTTGGATGTGTGTGTCTGGGGAGAAAACCAGTGTATCTGGTCCCCACTGGGCACTGGGGACCTCTCCGTGCTGGACTCCAGTCTGATACACTGGGTTGGCAACTGGACAGGGCAATGGGGTGGATGCAGCCAACTGGTGATGGGGCAGGTCTTGCTGGTGTGCTTGACAGTGGGTTTGCTCCTGCTTGTGTCTTGCAGTTCCCCCCCAGATTGTGAACATCTCATCAGACATCACTGTTAATGAGGGCAGCAGCGTCACCCTCATGTGCCTGGCTTTTGGGAGACCAGAGCCCACCGTCACGTGGAGACACCTCTCCGGGAAAGGTGAGGCCATGCTCAGGGATCAGTGAATGAGGGGTCTGAGCAAGGATCTCTCATGGGATGGATGGACCATAGACCTCAGAGCAGCCTTCCAGTATCTGAATGGGGGTACAAGGATGCCAGAGGCCTCTTCATCAGGGACTGTAGCAGTAGGACAAGGGGTGATGGGTTCAAACTGAAACAGGGGAAGTTCAGGTTAGAGATAAGGCAGAATTTCTTCCCTGTGAGGGTGATGAGGCCCTGGAACAGGTTGGCCAAAGAACTGCTGAATGCCCCATCCCTGGCAGTGTTCAGGGCCAGGCTGGACAGAGCCTTGGGTGACATGGTTTAGTGTCAGGTGTCCCTGCCCATGGCAGGGGTTGGAACTGGATGACCTTAAGGTCCTTTCCAACCCAAACCCTGCAGAGGGTGGAGATGCTGTGCTTAGGTTGAAGATGTCCCAGCTTTCCCGGGTGAATGGGAGACCAGAATGGGGGCTGTCAGAGGAGGGCAGGTCTATGGGTGAGATCCTGCCACTGGTGTCTGTGGGTGACAGTGTGATCTGTTTGGCCCATCTCTCAGGGCAGGGCTTTGTCAGTGAGGACGAGTACCTGGAGATCACAGGCATCACTCGGGAGCAGTCCGGGGAGTATGAATGCAGCGCCGTCAATGACGTGGCTGTTCCCGATGTGCGGAAAGTCAAAGTCACTGTCAACTGTGAGTGCAAGGGCCGGGGGAATGGTGGTGGGCGGTGGGATCGTGGCACAGGGTGACATGGCATGGGATCTCCACAGACCCACCGTACATCTCCAATGCCAAGAACACGGGCGCCTCGGTGGGCCAGAAGGGCATCCTGCAGTGCGAGGCCTCGGCTGTCCCCGTGGCAGAGTTTCAGTGGTTCAAGGAGGACACTAGGTGAGAGCTAAGGTGGTCAAGGGCCTTGTATGGAGGCAGAGTGGGTTCGACACATTGTGCTGGGTGTAAGTGGGTTGTTTCTTCCAGAGACAATGGTGGTGGCTGCTAGGCTTGATGTGGGATGCGTAGGTTATGCAGGGAGATGGGTTAGGGGATGGAGAGCTTGTCAGGGTTTGCTTTGGTGGGATGTGGGGAGTCTGGAGGGGGAATGTGTGGGACTTAGCTGGTGGGAAGGGCAGGAAGCATAACATGTTGCACTGTAAGCATCATCAGTGTGGCTTTGAACCCTGCAGGTTAGCCAATGGACTGGAGGGTGTGCGGATCGAGAGCAAGGGCCGCCTGTCCACGCTGACCTTCTTCAACGTCTCAGAGAAGGACTATGGCAACTACACGTGTGTGGCCACAAACAAGCTGGGCAACACCAATGCCAGCATCATCCTGTATGGTAGGTACCCTGGTTTTGTTTGCAGCAAGGTGTAGTGAGGAGGAGGAGGAGGAGAAGGAAGGAGAAGAGGAGGAGGAAGAAGAAGAGGAGGATGAAGAGGAGGAGGATGTGTGGCCAGCGATGAAAGGGAGTGGGTTTTATGCAGCAATACCATCCCATCGAGGTGCCAAATGGCATGAGCTCTGAGTGCGAGGATATATCGGAGGATGGTGAGGAGACCTGCACTGGCCCATGCAGGAGAGCACTGCTTGGCAGTGCTTGGTGGTGGTCATGGTAGGTTTTTAGGGATGAGCAGCAGATGGTGAAGAAACAGGACATCGTTGGAACACAGGCCCAAGGAGAAGGCCCCAGCAGGTAAGGACACACTTTGGGGACACAGTGAAGGGTATTTGCAGGTTGTCCCATTGGCAAGGATACAGGCAGTTGTTAAGGGGCGCAGGTAGTTGCAGGTTGGGAAGCGTAGGTGTCACGTTAGGTATCGTAGGTGGCACTTGAGGTAGCATAGGTATCATAGGTTGGGTATCGTAGGTGGCAATTTGGCTAGCATTAGGTATCAGGTTGGGAAGCATAAGTGTTAGATTGTATAACGCCAGTGTTAGATTGGGGATTTAGGTGTCACTTTGGGTACTGTAAGTGTTAGATTGGATACTGTAAGTGGCACTTTGGGTAGCACAGGTGGGTAGCGTAGGTGGCACTTCAGGAACCGTAAGTGTTGGGCTGGGTATCGAGGTGGCACTTTGGGTACTGTAGGTGTTAGGCTGGGTATTTAGGTGGCACTTTGGGTACTGTAGGTGTTAGGTTGGGTAGCGTAGGTGGCACTTTGGGTACTGTAGGTGTTAGTTTGAGTAGTGTAGGTGGCACTTCAGGTACTGTAGGTGTTAGGTTGAGTATCTAGGTGGCACTTTGGGTACTGTAGGTGTTAGGTTGGGTAGCGTAGGTGGCACTTTCGGAACCATAGGTGTTAGGTTGGGTAGAGTATGTGGCACTTTAGGTAATGTAAGCGTTAGGCTGGGTAGCATACTTGGCAATGTAGGTAGTGTTAGGTTGGCTATCATAGGTGTTAGGTTGGATACTGTAGGTGGCACTTTGGGAACTGTAGTTAGGCTGGGTAGCATAGGTGGCACTTTGGATAGTATGTGTGGTAGGCTGGGTAGCATAGGTGTCACTTTGGGAACCATAGGTGTTTGTGCAGCACTTCTTTGTAAGCGCTAGGTTGGGTAGCATAAGTGGCGGTTTGGGAACCATAGGTGTTAGGTTGAGTAGAGTATGTGGCACTTTAGGTAGTGTAGGTGTCAGGCTGGGTAGCATACCTGTCACATTAGGTTGGGTAGTGTCGGAGGCACTTTGGATACTATGGGTGTTAGGTTGGGTGTTCCAAGTGGCACATAGGGTAGTGAAGGCTTGGTAGTATAGGTGACACTTGAGGTAGCATAGGTTGCACTTAGGGTGTGCTCATGCAGCTGACTCAGTGTTAGCACAGCTTTATTAGACTGGTTACATCCCAGTAGTGGGTTGTGAATAGAAACAGGAGATAGATAAGGAGGGGATGGGGCCGGGGGTAGAGAACAGAGGGACCCCCCCCACGCTCTGTCAATCGGCACCAGGCACCATAAATAATCCTATCCCAGATGGGACCTCTTATAAGAAGGGAAGGGAGAGGGAGCAGAGGGACCCCCCTGCACTCTGTCCATTGGCACCAGGCACCATAATCCCATCCCAGAGGGAACTTATCATAGGAAGGGTAGGTATAAGAAGGGTAGGTAAAGCTAACTCCCTCACCTTCCTTTGCCTCTCTCCACCACCCCCCCAAGGGCTTGGGGGGACCAGGGCTTAGGGGAGGGAAGGAGTTAGCTAACTCCTCTAAGCCCCTCCCTGCCCCCCCAAGTCCCCATCCCCTCCCCTAACCCTTTCCATCCCCCCAACCCCTTCCCTCCCCTCTAGAAGGAAGGGGCTAGGGGGAGGGACAGGGTTCTTATACCTGCCTGGAGTCCATCCCGAATGTTGTATCCCTTCTGGAATCGCATCTCTCGTCGCCGACCATCCCGGGGTGCCCAACCTGTTACCTGCAAAGAAGAGCACCCACCGCCACCATCATCTCTTCATGCGCTGGCTGTTGGCCACTTTTCCTACCCACCACCAGGCCCATCTGCTTCCTCCAGTCCTGATGGTTGCATGGTCTCCTCCATCATTACCTCCTCCATCGTTGTCTCCACCACAAAGATGTGGTTCTGTGCTGTGGATTGAGAGCTGCTCGCAGGTGATACCTGAAATGTCCTAAAAGAGAAAGTCCTACCTATCCAGATAGTCCTCCTAACTCCCTATACAACAACTCACCAGCGCCTACATCTCAACTAGAGGATTCATAGTGACTCCTGCTAGGATGTCACCTTTTGCCTCGCTTGGTCTTCACTGGATCTCCTCATACTTCCTGATGTTCTGGATCTGGAATCTCCTTGTCTGGCTGTCCATCCATTTCTGTCCACGTGGGCCAAGCTGCCTCGGGAATAAACCCTCTACTCTTTCTGTCTACCAAGCTCCCTCACCACACTGTTCAGCTTGGTGGCATGCCTACCCCTACACCATGGCCATGCTTCAACCTTATATCTATCCCTCATCACCTCCTCCTACCTCTCCATAGTATGTGGAGCATGGGCAGACCTGTGCCTGGTCTCTCCTCCAGGCCTTTGCTTCCCTGGCTCTTCCCAACTGGCACCCACATGCACCCACCTACTCAAATAACTAACAGCCTTCGTCTTATAAGATGCAACAAACCTTCCCACACACAGACCTCAACGGCTGCATCTTCTTTGTCCTCTTCCTCCTCCTTGCCTGCTTCCTAAGAACCCCCTCACACCATGACCCCAAAACATCTCCATGCACCTGACGGTCCACATGTCTGGCCGATGCCATCTCCAACTCATGCTCAGCACTAAAGGCCCATGCTGAGAATGAGTTGTCCCACTTCCAGGCACCTCTGAAATGGCATCTGGTTGCTCCTCTTCCTCACTGCTGCCACTGCTGTCTGTCTGTCCTGGCTTCTGCTGGGGTTAAACCATGATGCTGTCCTAGACAAGTGCCTGATAGGAAGAAACCCCACATCAACCCCTGTGATTGCCCTGGCAATGCCAACTGGTCTCCACGAGGCTAGCTCCCGTATTGTCACTTCCCATTCCATGTCAAAGCTTAACCCATGGCAAACAGCTCGCAAGTGTTACACCTCACCAACTAACTCTGCTGTCCAGGACCAGAAGACCTCCAAATACAGCCTGTGAGCCCCTTGACACCCCCAGCCACAGGGGGTCCATCCTACCCACCCCAAGACTCAACTCCAGAATGACCAAGAGCACTCAAACCAAGAGACACCAGCACGCTTCTTTCCTCACCGTTGTGCTCCTGCTAAAGACTTGCCTGCACAACCACACTCCAAATAAACTATGTCCTCTGCCACCTTCTCATGCCTATGGGGCCTCACCAAGCACCTTCCTCCTCCTCCAACAAAGACAATGCCTCCTCTAAATGTCCCTCAAGCTCTTTGCCTGCCTCCTCAACACCACCACCAGCAACGCTCTCCAAACAATGGATATACCAACATCCTTAAGAGTGGGGAATGCAGCATCCCAGGAACACCCAGCACGGGGTGTGGGATATGAAGGGCGATGTGGAGGTGGGTCACTCGTGGTCACCTGCACTGCCCTTAATGCTCTCCTTTGTCTTCTTCTCTCCCCTGCACAGGCCCCGGAGCGGTGCACGACGGCGGCAACGCGGCGTCCCGGGCGGGCGCTGGGCTCTGCCTTTGGGCCACCCTCCTCGCTCGTCTCCTCCTCGACTTTTGATAAGGGAGCGGAGGGTCCCGGGAGGCCCCCGCTGCCCCCCACGGCACCCGGGGACTCCTCTCCATGGGGCGGGCCATGCGCCAGAGGATGGGCGCTGAGCAGCCGGGGATGGGCCCGTCTCGGTGCCCTTCTCGCCGCCGGTTACGCTGTACAGACCCCACCACGTGCCACCAGACTGTCACCCACCGATGTCACCCCAGGGACGTGGTCCGGCACGGACGGGGCTCCCCACAGGCACGGAGCTGTCGCCAGGGATATCCATCTCGTTGTTTCACTAAGCCACCTATGCCCAAAAAGGCCCCAAGGGCTGAAGCCCCATGGCTCTGCCTTCAGCCCTCTCGGTCCTGAATGTCACTTCTCGCTGCCAAAGCTCCTCCCTAAGCACCCTCAGTGGCCCTTCCCAAGGGGCTCACCCCACACAACCAGGGTCAAACCCCTCACATTAGTCCTTCTCCCAGCTACCATCTTCCTCACCCGAAACACCATCACATTCCTGAGGGCGGGAGCTTGGTCACCCAGGAATGTGAGCCCTGAGGACTGCCACCAGCCCTCTTGGGGACCTCCTGCTCACCAGATCGGGCAGCCAGGCTGCCAGCCCTCTTTGCTCCAGACCCCTGCCAACTCCTCTGCTGCCCTCCCAATGTCAGGGCCTGCCCCATGGCTCTCGCCCTGATGTGCTGCCAGCACTTCGAATCGTGGGATCAACCAGGTTGGAAAAGACCTTCAAGATCATCAAGTCCAACCTTAATCCCAGCACTGCCAAGGCCACCACTAACCCATGTCACTGAGAGCCTCGGCTACATGGTTTGGGAACACTTGCAGGGATGGTGACTCCAGCATGGCCCTGGGCAGCCTGTTCCAATGTCCGAGCACCCTTTGGGGAAAGAATTGTTCCTCAGCTCCATCTAAACCTCTTGAGGCCGTTTCTTCTTCTCCTATCCCTTGTTCCTTGGGAGAAGAGACAAATCCCCACTTCACTAAAACCTCCTTTCAAGCAGTTGGGGAGGTTCCTCCAGGCTTGTTTTCCCAAGCACTTTCCAACCTGCACATCAAAAGCACAACACCACCACACTGGGCAGAGGCACCAAATGACACAGCAAAACACCAGGTCCTGACACTGGCACCCAGAGGGGATGGGACCACTCCTCGCCTCCCTGTTCTCCCATAGTGGCCTCTCCCACCATTTGGCCAAGTATCTCTGCTCTTTGAGGGATGGAACACACATGGGAGCACACTCTGAGCTGTCACATCCACATTCTGCCTTTTCTTACACACACCACCTGCCCCTGCCTGAAGGAAGTCCGTCTAATGCACTTGACCCTATGGAGGAGGCTCTGGCTCCATCACTTGCTGCAGGGACAAGGACAGCTCTCATACCCTGAGCTTGCTACTTGCCAATCCCTGCTGCTGCTACATGCCTTGGACACCAAAATGGATGCAACCAGACTCTACCCTCTGCTTCCTCCCCCGCTACCCATGACGATGGCTCCATAACCTCCCTGCCTACTGAATCACAGCCCCAACAGCATCCTGCACCACAGGTCCTGTACGTGGCGGCAGCCCTGAGCCTTCCCAATGCTCCATGTCCACCTGGGAATGCACCAGGGACAGACCCTCCTGTCCTGCCCCTGCACAGTCACCTGCAATGCCAGACCCTGTGCCTGGACACAGAGCTTCAACTCTACAACAACACACAGAGCAAGCACACAAAGCATCCAAGTCCTGCCCTATGCCTCCCCATGCCTTGTCCCTTCCTTCTCCTTCCGTAAGTGACATGGCTTAAGAGCAATGACCATGCACATGCTGCCTTTCCCATGCAAACTTTGCTGCTACCACAACCTCCTTGCTCTGCCATCCTGCTGGAGAAAGCTGGGGCTGATGGTCCTCAACGCACAAGATGATAGAATCAACCAGGTTGGAAAAGACCTTTAAGATCATCAAGTCCAACCATTACCCCAGGACTGCCAAGACCACCACTAAACCATGTCATTGAGGGCTACACCCTCGAGCCAGAAGCCACCTCTCCATCCTCTATGCAGCCCCACAGGGACAGGACCTACACAGAAAGCAACAGCTACAACATCTCAATGGATGCTCCTGCCTCCACACCCTGGATGTTCAACATGTACCATGGCTGACTGCTAAAACCAATATGGCCCGATGCGCTGGCTTACCTGATGGATGAGGATCCAGCACAGTGCTGACCTGCAGAGTCCATGTCCTGCAGTCGCTGTGGTCCTGCTCCTCTTCTCCAGCAGTGATCTGGGTCCTAGCACATGGCCCTGGGTGGCACCATCTTCAGCCGGCGCGGTGATAAGCACGTCCTTCTTATGTGCCAGCTCCAAAAATCCCCTTGGGCGCAGGACATGCCTCGTCCCAGCACCTTCACTGGTCCACACCACCCTGTGACGGCCCCTCACCACCTCTCCGTGCCCCTTCCCGACCAGCCCCATATGTCCCTGTCCCCACAGCAAATGCTGACATAGCCCCAGATGCACAAGGGCAGTGGCATGTTGGAGGTGACGACGAGACACCACGATGCGCACTGATGCCAGCGGACCCGGCGCCGGGGCCACCCCGTGCCCCATCCTCCTCCTCCTCCCTGGGTTGGGGCTCCCCCATCCTCTGCCTCGGATGGTGGTTGACATTCCCGTGCCGTGTAACGTGCCATTGTGAGGAATGTGTTGGCTGTTGGAGGCCGGCTCTCCCCGTTGGGACGCTCGGGGGGTGGCCGGGTACCCGGGATGGGGGGAATGTGGCTCCCGGGTCTCTCCGGCTGATGGCCGTGATGGCCAGTCTTGAGTTTCCGTCATTGTATTCCAAGGGTGGCTCTACTACCTGAGATTTGTGCATGTTACATTGTAGTTGTAACCTTTTCTAATTCGGCAAGAATAAGAGATGGTTGTGATTGTGCAGTGTATCAATAAAGTTTGACCAACTTTGTACCTTCGGGGCTTTGCTTCATGGACCCCATAAGCACCATGATGGATGCTTTGAGCTCCCCCATCCCAACCAAGGGTTGTTCAAGTGTCCCTCATCCCATGTGTCTCCTCTGGGGCCCAGACGTACCTGTTGATGGAGACCCCGCAGGGTAAAGACCAGCTTTGCTCTTATGGCTCACCTAAGTTCTGCAGAAGCTGCTCAGTTGGGAGCTTCCTTTGAGCAGTTCTTGGCATCTTCTCCATTGTCTCTTAACAAGACCTGCTCCAACAACTAAACCTACCCACAAAGTCTCTGTGGACAACACACTCCTAAGGGTGGTTTGCTCCCATTGGGATCTGATGGTGTGTGACATGGACAGAAAGTCTTCGTCAAAGGACTAAGACCACAAGGACCGGGAGCAGCAGAAGCTGGCTCCCCAGCACAGCTATGATCTCACCCTAAAAACTTGGGGCTGGGATAGTCCCCGGGGGATGCTTCATGTTTCCACCCCATCTACTGGGAGAAAACATTCAACAAGCTCCCCTAAAGGGGGACAGGGGACTTTGGGGATCCCCTTGAGTGATCCCAGCAGTAAGGTAAGTGCTTCCTCAGGAAAGGGGTCTGGGAAGGGGTGAGCTGCCCTACACTGTGTATCCTCCCGGGTGTCCCAAACACTGCTGTTCCTGTGGTGTATGAGCCTGGCAGAAAGTCTCCCTACCTTGGATGAGCTACATCCTGACCCCATGCTCCTCTTCCCGAAAGGCTTTCCCCAATGTTACTATGGGAAACCCTCTCTGCTTTGAGTCTCTCCAAAACCAAATTCCTATCAGGGAGCTAGGAATGATGTGGCAGAACTACAAGTGCCATGAGGCAACGCTTGCCTCTTTCACATTAGTCCCTGTGTATCCCACTGTCTGCCCTCGCTATTGCTTCCCATCTTACAGTGCCAAGTTTTTGGGTATCTGGCAATGGATCTGCCTCCCTGGGAGATAAACACCTATGGACAGCCTGATATCCCATCTGCCAGCACACCTCACTGACACCATCACCCAGCACCAGGGGTGCGATGGAGCCCCTTTACACATGCCCCTGGCCTTGGGTTGCCCACTGGCTCCCTTCCTGGTTTGGATGGGTTCCTCCCTGGCCGTCAACAACACCCAACTTGTGCCTAAGGACAAGGACCTCAGCTGCTAGGTCCAGAGGGATGGAGGGAGTATTTCCATCCTATCCACCACCAAGAGACACCAGTACATATGTCAATAAATACATACAGAAATACATCCACGGAGCAGCCTTGCTCTCAATTTTTAACTTGCTCTTTGTCCCTCAGCCTTTGGCATCAGACACTCCTTGATCTCTCACCTAGAGCACCAGAAAGTTGACAGTTACAGAGAGGTGAAGGAGACGGCCCCATTACCTCCATCCCCATCCCTGGTTGATGGCTATGAGCCCTCCCCGTGCCCCCCAAGCACTGCCTCTGCTGCCAGCCTGGTTCTACTTGTCCTGGCAGCCCCAAGAGCTGCACAAAGCCCTCCACCACCTTTCTCCCTGGGAGAGACAGAGGTACATCTGCTGCCAAAGACAGAGCAGGCTGCAACGCCTGCTCCTATAAACCACATCCGTAGGAAAGGGCTGGTTCCAGCGTTCCCTGGGGGTGGGCAGGCCAGATGCTGCCTCCCATTGCCATCCTGACCCTGGGATGCAGGAAACTGCCAACCTGTCCTGTCTCCACATCCTCATTACCCTGTCCCTTGCTTGGGACTTTGCCTTTGAGTACAGCTCAAATCCTAGAATCAAAAAGGTTGGAAAAGACCTTTAAGACAAGCAAGTCCAACCTTTACTACAGCACTGCCAAGGCAGTGACCCATGCCACTGAGAGCTTCATCTCCATGATGTGTGAACACTTGCAGGGACGGTGCCTGCAGCCCTGCCCTGGGCAGCCTGTTCCAATGCCTGAGCACCCTTTGGGGAAGGAATTGTTCCTCATCTCCAGCTAAACCTCTCCTGGTGTAGCTTGAAGCCGTTTCCTCTTGTCCCATCCCTTGTTCCTTGGGAGAAGAGCCAGACCAGTTTTGCTCAGCCACTATGTGTCACAAGGCGACTCCTTACCATCCTTTTTGCTCTCTCCCTCTTCTCCATGCACATCTTTTGGGTGACACAAACTCATCATAAGGCCAAAAAATCAAAACCCCAACAAAAGAATCCTGCCATCACTAACAAGCAGTTTCTGATCCTACAAGAACACGCCAAGCACCTTAAGGAAACCAGCATACGGAGCCTACAGACCAAAAGCACCAAGTAACCATCAGCAAAACTCCAAGACTGATACAAGAACGTTGTATCTACAGCCAGACTCCAGCCCAGGACACTTCACCCTGTGCTTGGCATCCAGTTTCCTACACTCACCTCATCACCGCCTCTCCTTCCTGTGGTACTCGCTTCAGCCAATCCGCGAGGCTCATGGAAAGCTTTGGGGATACCGAGTGGGATCCTGCATGGGGGAAATAGGGCAGAGCTACCCCCCCACACACTCCCCATGTACTCACCAAAGCCTTACCTGTGACATGTCACTGGTGAGGTCTGGGGTGCCTTCTCTCCCGGTGTCCCTCCCCATGTCCCTCCCTGTCACCCAGGGTGGGAGAGCACGGCAATGAGCACCACAACCAGACGGAGCGGCCACATGGAACAATCGTTTTAATGGATAGGCAGAGAGAGCCCCCCCCTCGCCGCCCGCCCGTGCTCCCCGCGTGCCCCCCGCTGTCGGCTGCAGGGAAGGAAAGGAACCCAAAGGAGGAAAAGTGACCGCAGGAGAGACCCACCACTGGAACATTCGCAATCCCACGGTTTGGGGTGGCCGGGTGCCCATCGCTTCGCCGCATTTTCCTTATCTCTTTGCTGTTTTTTATATATATATATATATACACACGCACACGCAAACACACACACACATATACATACATATATATATATATATATATAAAAATAGAAAACTGAGCTACATAGATCTCCCCCTATCCCTGCCCCATGGCAAAAGGCGACAGAGATGGGCCCCGGTCCCCCGTGGCCCTTTGTCACCGGTGACCCGAGAGCAGAAAGGTGAAGGGGTTTGGGGACATGTGGACCAAGACACTGGTCTCGTTGAGGACCAATACACACCTAACTCCATATACAGCATGCAGTAATGGCAGCGGAAGGACCCAGCTGGGAACCGTGGCTAGAAGGCTAACCAAAAAGAAAAATTATATATATATATATGTATATTTATATATACTGTATATATATATCCCATAAAAAGATTTAGCGTCTCCCTCCGCCTCGACGCGTGGCGAGAGTTGCCCGTGCCCTTGGCAAGAAATGTTCAGACATCAGACTGCTTTTTGGGCCGGTTTTGGGGGGATTTTGCACAGGTTTCTTCCTTCTCCTCCTCCTTCTCTTCCTTCTCCATGCCCCCTTGGCTGCGCGGCGCTTGACAACTTCTCTCTGCTCGCTCCTCCTCTCCTTTCCACCTTTCTTCTTTATTCCTCCTTTTGTTTTTTTTCCTTCCCCCTCGTTTTTTGCATCTCTGTTTTTTAGGAACTAAGAGTTCTAGGCTCGTATCAGAAAATACAATTAATAAAATGAACCATGATACAGAATCCCTTCTCATTCACAATGTCCGCGGGTGGTACGATGAACGCGTGGCTCGATGCCGGTCTCCTTCCTCCCTTTCTGTCGGTGGTGGTGTGGTAACTGTTGAAGATCTATATATCTATACATATATATATATATATGTATATGTGGATATATATATATATATTCTGGAACACAAATGGCGGCACAGTCCATGAGAAGACGGGGAAATCTCAGCCAAGAAGAGAACCGGCACGTCTGCATGGAGGGTCCCGTGGGAAGGAGCGGGCGGGTGGTGGGAAGCGCCGTGCCCCATGGCCCTGCTTGTCCTCTGTGGGCAGAGAACAGCGAAAAAGGGGAGAAAAAAGGCCTGGGAGACAAAAAAAAAAAGATAGGGGAAAAAAGAAAAGAAGACTCGGTTGCGTTGCATCTTCAGCAGGAAGCCTGGGATTTGTTCTGCTTTTGTTGTCATTTCTCTCCTTTCCAAATTCTCATTGCGGTTTGTTGCATGGTTTGGTGCTTCTCTCCCCCTCCCCAGGTGGCCTGGCCGGATACTCTCTCAATTCTTATGATTATTTTCGGAAACGGTGAACACATCATCTTCTTCTTCTTGTTCTTCTTCTTCTTCTTGTTCTTCCTCCTCTCCCTTCTGCTTGCACTCGCTGGCCATGGTCATCGCCGCCGCTGCTCCGCGGGCCGGCTTCTCAGGTCAAAAGTGGCGGGCGAGCTGGGCGAGCGGCAGGGCCAGGAGCCACACGCAGCCCCCTCGCCGCCACGCGCCGTTGTTCCCATCATGGACTGCACCAGGACCTGTGGACGGGAGAGGAACACCCCGTGGTCAGCCACAGAGCCAATAAACCCCACTAAAACACAACTACCTGAAAGGAGGTTGGAGTGAGGGGCTGGTCTCTTCTCCCAAGGAACAAGGGATGGGACAAGAGGAAATGGCCTCAAGCTGCACCAGGGCAGGTTTAGATGGAGCTGAGGAACAATTCCTGCCCCAAAGGGTGCTCAGGCATTGGAACAGGCTGCCCAGGGCAGTGCTGAAGTGTTCAAAACTGCCCAGGGTAGTTTCGAAGTGTTCAAAAGCCATGTAGATGAGGCCCTCAATGACATGGGTTATTGGTGGCCTTGGCAGTGCTGGGGTAAAGGTTGGACTTGATGATCTTAAAGGTCTTTTCCAACCTGGCTGATTCTATGTTTCTATGAAAAGAAAACCAACAAACCCACATCATTTGGGCCCCTGATGTCATGGCTCTGATAGCACAGTGGGTATCCGCATCTGCCCATGCCATTTCCAACCCCAACCTCTGGGACATAGCCCCCTCCACAATCCCACTATGGCCCTGATACCCCATACTGAGCCAATCCCCTGCTCATCACCACCAACCAACCCCTCTCAATGCCCTTTCTCCTTCCCCCAAAATCTATCCACATTTCCAGTCACACTTGTAGAGGACAGGATGGGTTTTGCCCAGCACTGTCCACACTCCGCCAGCCCCAGTGAGTCAGCACATAGGGCTGACCACCCTTTTATCTCCCTTCCTTGTTGTGTGGGAGCATAATAACCCTCTGCCCATCCAGCAGTGACACTGCCACTAGTACTGCGTTCAGAACTTGGTGTTTTGCAACTCCACAGAGCTTCTGTGGGACTCATCACTCATAAAGTGCTCTGCCCATGGGCCCACACCATCTTGAGAACAAACTGGCATGAGGAGGGTGCTCAGGAAGAGCCAAGTCCATCCATGCCTTTGGGGGTCGCAGAGAGTGAGGAGCTCATGGCTCAATGTGGAAAAGGATGTGGAGGGTTTCGGACCCAATGGCATTCATGAAAACACCCCAAGCAGTTGGCCAAGGGGAACACTAGGCTGGAAAAGCTCCCAGGAACACAGGTCCTGGTGTAGCAGGGCTGCCCACAAGATCTGCTCAACCTGCTTTAGAAACCCCAACACATCCCCTCACTTCAAAGCCTGAGTGGAGCACTAAGAACCATTAACCACTTGGTCTCCCACCAGTAGCACTCACAAACACCTCGCAAGGTGTTAGGGTTGGGGCTTCCCACTGAGTCCCAGCTCCTGGCATGGCCAGGAAGCCAAACGCAAGGGCAGATCTGAAGATGTGTCTCTCCCTGTGCTACTTCCATAGCCCTCCCAACATCTTTAAGCCATTCCAAGGCATCGCAAATGAAGCTGCATTGCTATGGAACCCCAAAATCAAGATGACACCAAGCCAGCTGCTCTTATGATAAGCCACAGACAACACCAGGAAGACGATTTCCACCCCTACAGTGTCATCAGCATAAGCACTGAAAGCATCCCAGAGGAGGCAGGACTTTCCACAAGACTCAATTACACAGCAACACATGGAAAGCAGACCAGAGACAACCCATCTCCACCCCAGCAACAGGGAGAAGAAGGGGGGGACATGCAGAAGGCACAGACTGCACTGGACGGGCACAATAGCTGGCAAGGAGGAGGAGGAGGGATGGGAGGACAACTACACACCAGCAAGAAAGCCCTAATTCATCGCTATTCCAGCAGGACCACTGGGGTTGTGGGGCAGGAACTCCGGCTGGGATAAGTTGGGGTGGGAGCCAGTGGGGCCCGAGGGGAAACGGAGCAAGGGGGAATGCTTGGCATAGCAGGGGCCCCCAAATTACTGACCTTTCCAGGGTGTCAGGGCAGTAGTTGTCTCTTCTAAAAATTAAAGAACAAGGGAAAGTTAAGGCAAAAGGGCAATGGAAAGCGCAGGCTCGAGACACAGTGCTCGACCTGGGGCCAGGAAGAACAAGCAGATGGGGTAGAAAGTGTGATGCTGCTGCCCAAATCACAGCCTGCTCCTCTAGGGGCATGGTCCCCCCCATCTGGGGATAGTGGTCCATGAGCTGAGACAAACTGGGGACTGTGGGAGCCCAGGCTGACAACATCCGTGGTGATACCCTGACAAAAGGCAAAGCACAGGGGCTGGGATATGGGGAATTCTGGGGGTTCAGCTCTTCCTTATGCTCCTCTTATTTCCCTCCAGCAGGGTTCATGGCCCATCCCTTCCAATAACCCTGCAACATCCCAAATGGATTTCTCAGTCTCTGGAAGTGGACCACTCGACCGAGGAGACGCAGAGAGATTGTTCTCTTCTCCTTAACTCCACACAAGGCTGTGGAACACTCCATCACCTCCCAGACAGCACCAAATGAGCCGCTGCACGAGGCAGCAGGCCTATAATAACAAGTGCTACATGTTAAATAAAGCAGTAGTTGACCTTCCTGAAAAATGAGATTAAAAGAAGGATTAGAAGATGTAACACTACATTAGCCTCTGTCACTCAGCCCCCAAAAAAGCTCATGTCATGGGATCCGCATGGATTAAACCTTCATTTGAGGGGATGGAATGTCCAAAAGACTCACTCAGCTGTAGGAAAAATGGGATGCTATGAAAGCTGTCCCCCAAAACATGGGGTCCATGGTGGTTTAGGGCAGCTCAAGAGCCATCACCCCCAGTGGGACTCAGTAATGCTATTAAATCAATGTAGCTCTATGGAAATGATAGGTGATCAAAGGACTCCCAAGTGCGCTCCCTGACGGGATTCACAGACATAGAAACAAAGCTAAGAGAGATCATAAAACAAGCTTAGGCTTTAGTGGGATGTTTCCCTGCATCCTGCCTGACACTGCAGTCACACAGAACATCACCCATGGGTTAGAAACCAACTAACAGCTTGCACAAAGCCAGCAGCAGAAAGTCGTCTTCCCTTTTGGGGGTTCATCCAGCCAAACTGAGGTCATACATTAATTAAGATTTTAGCCTTAGAAACCCCACAGGGAGCCTAAACCATCCAAGCTAAGGAAGAACACGTGGCTCGGGATATGCTATGCAGGCAGCAGCATGGATGGAGCAGGGCCCAGGCAGCTCTGCAGTGCCATTGTCCCTAAAGAAAGGGGGTTATCTGGGGCACCAATGACCAGGAAGGCTGGAAGAGAACTGAGTTCCTAGGCAATGATAATGATGGTTTAATGGGCAGGTAGAGATGCTGATGTTCATCACTTGGATGTTTTGGGGGAGCAAATGGGTGTTAGGCTCATGAACATCCAAGGTTAGCTATGCATCAGGACTGCAGGCAGAGAGCCAAGCATCCCAGATGGGACAAACTCCCCTGCCACAGCTCAGGGAAACCCAATACTGACACTAGACAGGTTATCCGTCTGCCCCTTCATCCCCTGAACCACATCCAGCCCCTCCTCAAGGATGGTGAGAAGTGGATGTTGCTTCCCAACGTCTCCATATGCATCCTGTGCTGCTCCAGCACCTTAACAACCCAAACGGTTCTTTGGGAATGCCACTATCCCAGTGCACTTTGCATCACTGAGAGTACAGCTTGCTAGCCCTGAGTCACCCCATCTACGGTTCTGGAATGATGAAGCTTGCTCCTGGCCATGCAATAACAAGGAGAAGACAAGGCCGGTGGCAAGGAGAGATGGGAGAGGATTTTGGGAGAGGGCTCAGGTCCCCAAGCCCTGCTTTTCCCATATGGTTCTCACCCCATATCCCTGGCAGGGAAATATCCCTGTGGAAGTGGCCAGAGACAAGGTCTGACGTCCACCTTCAGCTCTTGATGGCCATGAGAGGGATTTGGGGATCATGGCCCCTGCTCCGGCTCTGCTTGATACATGTTGAGCAATTCCTGGCCATGAGCAGTATCAGATGGATGCATTGCTCTCATCCCGATTCTGGTACACAGAGGAATCAGTCTCTAGATGAGGGTACACAGGCTCTTCTCCCTGCCATCTACACCTTCCCATCTCCTGGCCCTCTGCACCTTTCTATCCCCGCTGGCACCATTGGTCAGAATATCTCTGCTTGGCAGAAGGGGAAAACATGACCTTGAAGGTGGTGGAGCCCTGGGGGCCTTCGAACAGAGGTTCTCGCTGGTATTCATCACAGTGAGAAGATGGAAACCTCTAGTCAAGTCCTAACTTGGCTTTGACAGAAGATCCCAAACCCCTCAACACTGGCAGACACAGGACCCGAATCAGGAGGTAGGTTTGGAGGTTTTCCGCTTCCCCTGAGCTCACCACGGCCTCCAACCCGTGATCCAGAGCAGAAAAGATCAGCACATCTCCCCCAAAAGACAAGGAAGACCCTTCCCATGTCTCTCATGTTGGTGGTCTCCCTGTTAAGCTGTTCCCCATCCATCTCCCTCAGCCCTACTCACCATAGAGGATCATGCTGGCGTTGGTGTTTCCTAGCTGGTTGGAGGCTACACAGGTGTAGTTGCCATAGTCCTGCTCGGAGACGTTGAAGAAAGTCAGCTTGGAGGAGAAAGCTTTGTTCTCCACTTTCAGTCCTTTCTGACCTTCAGCCAGCCTGGGAGGAAAGCAGAATGGGAGAGGGTCACTGCAATGGCATCAGGAGGAGAAGCACCCCCTGTTTTCCATGACCTACCATCCCCTGGTCCTGCCTGTGAGTGGGGACATACATCTTGGGACAAAGATCAGGGATGAGGAGGGAGAAGGTATTAAGAGAGATATGGGAGATGGATGCTGCTCTGCTGGCCCTCATCCCTTAGCTGCCAGCCCGCACCATCCCCACCAGAGGCATCCATCAGAGTCACTGCTGAAGGGTTTGGGGCTTCCCAAAAGCCATGCAGAGGGAGAGATGCTCCCATGCTCAGGGAGGGAATATGGGAAATGCTCCTGGCTTCCCACTTACATCAGCCTCGGGGGCTTTTCAGTCCTCCCTGCTCGGTGGGGTGCCTTCTTGCTCCTTCCTTCACCCCTCACCCTGCCAGCTCTGGCAGCGTGCACAGCACCCATGCCTTTGTGTGGACCATGGAGCAGGGAGACATTCCTCAGCTGACACAAACCTGAAGCATCACCCAAGTGCTTTGACATCCCTGAGCCGGTGTCCCCCTCCTGCTCAGCTCCTGCAGCTCTTTTACTTGCTAATTCCTCCCAGGAGGTGCTGCATCTCCGTTCTCACCCCTGCTACACTCTGAGCACCCATCTGCTTTGCAGGCCCTCGTGATGTGACCTACTTCTGAGTAAAAAAGCCTTTCATCTGCCACGCAAGCATCCACTGCTTTTACACTCCTCTTGCTCCTTTCCTCCCTAAATAGGCAGCTCCAACCTCTCCTCTAGCTCCTGGAGCATCTTTTTTGGCTAAAACATGCCTCCTTTTAGTGACCTGGGTGGCTTGTGCTGTGTTCAGCCACACCACAGCCCCTCCGGGCTTCCCAGGGAGAAGCAATGGAAAAACAGGATCATAGAATCAACCAGGTTGCAAAAGACCTTTAAGACCATCAAGTCCAACCTTTACCCCAGCACTGCCAAATCCCACCACTAACCCACGTCGAATGGGTTAAAACCCTTTGCCTGGGTCATTCGCTCCCTAGTGGAATCCTTCCCTGTTCTCCTTGCTCCCAAGCCACATCCCTGTGCAAACCCTGTCTCTCAACACCTCATTTCTTTTGCCTTTCCAAGAGCAAGGAGCTGACTCTGCCTTCTGGCTAAAGTGTTTAAAAAGATGACAGGGATTTCATCCTCTCCTAAGTGCTTGGATTTGTGCTGCCAATATCACTCTCGGATGTTATGCTTCACCTAAGCAGGGATTTACCTTAAAACAGAGGCACGGGCAGCAGTGATCCTGCCTGTGCTGCCTGCATAGGGAAGGAAAATCTGTCTGGCTGAAAGAGGCTGCTGGAGAACCCCCCTCCCAGCATCCCAACCTGGCTTGTGCTGAGGGTGACTGGGAATTCAGCTGGTTACTGTGGCCCCATTGAGGAGGGTCCCACACCAGGTCCACTCCCAGTTGTGTCCCCCAGGATCTTACCTTTTGTCATCTTTGTACCACTGGAAGTCAGCAGAGGGGACAGCAGAAGCTTCGCACGTCAGGATGCCCTTCTGCCCCACTGGCACCCCAGTGCTCTTTGCACCCGAGATATATGGTGGGTCTGGGGGGAAGATGGGAAACCTGGGTCAACACCTTGGGGCATCTGACCCCCTGCTCTTGCGCCTTGAGCTCCCTTTCATTTCTCTGCACCTAGGAAGGGGCTAAAATCATCTCCAAACCCATGTCCAGCCCCTGATGCTCCTGCCCAAGGGGTTTGGGGCTCATGGGGGACCCCATGTTGCAGACAAGTGAGGGTTTCTCTGAGGACTGGAGCCCCCATTGCTTGAGTACCATCTGTGTCCTTGTGTTAAGCAATGGGTGGCCACAAAGGGGTTTAGGAGGGTCTTCATTTCTATCAGAGTATGAAATACGCTGCTTGCTTCCTCACTCTTTCTTTCTTTCCCTCTCTTATTCGTTCTAATGGAAAAAAAATCCTATTTATTGCTCACTTCTCTCCCCGGAGGTTATCAGCACAGCACCTCACCATGGGTGGAAAACCCAGGTTGATGGAGACAGCTGAGGAGGAGGTGACGGCAAAAAAACAGCTTGAAAAGAAGGGGGGAAAAGGACAAACCACAACCTGTTCAAATAAACTCTTGCTGCCCCTGCTTCCCAAATCCCATCCCCTCATAGGGTGCCATATCCAACCCCATCCCTGTCTACTCACAGTTGACAGTGACTTTGACTCGCTGGACCACTGGTGCTGCCACGTCGTTGGAGGCGCTGCATTCATACTCCCCGGACTGCTCCCTTGTGATACCTGTGATCTCCAGGTACTCATCCTCACTGATGAAGCCCACAGCTGCAGGGACAAAGGCAAAGGGCCATGAGTGATGGGGAAGCACAGCAAAACTGTGTCTGTATCTTCACAGAACACCCAACCCTTGTATGTGTTCCACCATCACCAACAAAACCCCTGCCAGAAAGGTGTTCCCAAGCAGCAGACCCCTGTGGTGCCTTTGGCCCCACCAAGAGCATCACTTGCTGGAGACAATGTTCGCAGGGTGGGCAAATTGGTCCTCACCAAACCTGCACCAATCTCCACATGCATCCTGCAACAGTGACCTGGAATCATCTCTTATTGGCAACCGTACATCCCACCTCACCATCCTGCTGGGCTCATATAGAATCATAGAGTCACCCAGGTTGGAAAAGACCTTTAAGATCAAGTCCAACCTTTACCATATCACTGCCAAGGCCACCACTAACCCATGTCACTAAGGGCCTTGCCTACACGGTAAAGGAACACTTCCAGGGATGGAAGTGCTCAAACCCTCCAAACAGTGTTTGGACATGGACACCCCTCTCTAATTTTTCAGCTTCAATTCATTTACAGCCACTTTATTCCCGTTAGTTGTGGTGCCAACACCTCCCTTCAGCTGAAACACTTCATCCCATGACCGCTCCAGGCTCATTCCTCTGGTGCCCGTGGGGCTCCATGCTTGTTCCACTTTCCCTCCAGTTTGGCTCAAAGCCACACAGATGCAGCCCCATCCCTTCCAAAAGCCTGCTTCACTTTGAAGCATCCCTGGAATACCACAGCGCTCTGGTGCTGGACCACAACAGTCTCCCGGTTGGAGATCGCGGTGTTACAACAAGCACAGATTTCAACCAAGAAACCTGGCAGTTAGGACACATCCACATCCCGAGGAAACGCAGCAGGAACAAACAGCACGGACAACTTTTCCCTTCTCCCTTCTTTTTGTCCCCATCTCCCTATCAGATCTCCCACTGATGGCCGAGATGCTGCAATTACTGTGCAAAGCATCTCCGGGACCGGTGTCACACTTAATATTCCTATAAATTTTAAACGCTAGTCCTTGGTACATATGTGTGGCAATTGGTGTCATATTTTAATTTGGCTTGCCCTACACCATCTGAAATTAATAATAGCTGGAATTACCAGTGTAATTTATAAATTAACATTGCTGCAGCATTAGGAAATAAATTAGCTCTGGACAGCTGTTGCCAGCAGTGAGTGCCAATGGCACAGAGGCCAAGCACAGGTCCCTGTGGGACGCAGCCGGTGGATCCTGGTGATCCCACCCTCACCCTTGCTTTCCACCCGGCTACCTGATGGGCCACGGCTCACTGCACTTGACCAGTGAACCGTGTGCATCTTGCTCCTGGTAAATCCATGCAAATTATCCACGTGGGATGCTTCTGCCAGGGCACATCCTGCTGCTGAGGCTTTTATAGCATCCCTTCACACGGTACATCAATAGTGAGTGTGGTCACACGCCACCACCCACTGATGTGGCTCTTTGGGAAACACACAAAGCCCTGGTGTGATTTCTGTTACAGTCCTGCACAGCTCAATAGGGTGAGCTCCTGCAACAAGCACCCACTGGGATCCTGCTGCTGCAATCCCAGGTTTGGGATTGTTCAGCATCGCAGCTGGGATTGTCCACTTAAACTATCACAAAGATGCTCAGCCCTAATCATAGATTCATGGAATGGTTTGGGTTGGAAGGGACCTTAAAGCTCATCCAGTTCCAACCCCTGCCACAGGCAGGGACACCTTCCATTAAAGCAGGTTGCTCCAAGCCCCTGTGTCCAACCTGGCCTTGAGCACTGCCAGGGATGGGGCAGCCACAGCTTCTCTGGGCACCCTTTGCCAGCGCCTCAGCACCCTCACAGGTCTCTATCACAGAAGGATTCTGATATTCCAGCAGCTCATATCAGGAGCAAGCGAAGTCTGTCCATCCAGCTGATAAATGACAGTACTGACAGCTACAGCATCTTCTAGACATGGGAATTTGCAGTGTGCAGTATGCCATGTTCAATTCCTATTCCATGATCTGCATTATGGTCACTGTCTTCACGATAAAATGTCTTAGTATTCATGAATCACAGGTTGCTTGTGATACTTGCACTGGCAGTAGAGATCCATTCAACCCATAAAGGTAGAACTTAACATCATCTGTAACTGGAGCCAGGGAATCATGTTTCCAAAATAAATACACTTTTTCTACTGCTGCACACCCAAGTAACAGTCTCTAAAACACATACAGCAGAGATACCGAATGTCAGGAAATCACAGCTTGGCTCTGCCCTGCACCAAACCTCATGGGAACCCTGGGACATTGCCCACCCACGGAACTGAGGTCCTTGTGCACACACACATGGATCCCACCGTTCCAGACCGACCCCATGAGCTTCGGGAAGGGGTGAAGCAGCTTTTCCTCCGCATCCCATATGATGTGTTAAGATGTTCACCCTCATCGCCAACCCGCGCTGAAATCCCCACCGAGGGCCTGACAGGCAAAGCTGCTGAGCTCATCATTCAGCACAACTGAAGAGCAGCATATGAAGGTTTTAACCCCAAATTAGCTGCAGACACACCAATTCCAGCGTTAAATCCATCGGGCTGGCAGCACTTTGCTGCAGCAAAAGGAGAGAGGGGAGGGAAAAGTCATCCCTTTTATAGCTGACCCAGAATCAGCTTCTCTGTAGCACAGCGCTGCCTGCTGATAAAATAACGCCACAGCCGGTGGCCTTCAGATGCTCCGATGAGCAAATGTGAGTCAGGTTTGTGCAAAGGCTCAGATAACACTCTGCTTCCAAACTCTCAGATACCACTCAGCTTCCCAACTACCCAAAGGCCCTTCCCTGAGTGTTCCGGAGCCAGCTCACACGCAGCAAGAATTAGGTCTCTCTACAGCCAAGCTGTAGTTTGCGGGCCCAGTTTGATCTGGGAGCAAAGCAGCTCGAGTGTGTTTCATTCCCTGGCAAAAGACTTCATTAAAGTAACTGCAAGGGTCAGCTTTCCACCTGCAAAAGCTCCGAAAATTGGGAGATGAAGGTTTCCTCTGTGCCTGTACTGAAGTCTGAGATGCGCACATAGCAATCAGCAGAGCACAGAGTTCAGGGCTTGGAGTCCAGCACCTTGGTTTTTCAGCTGCAGCCCATGGTGTGCAGAGCCCACCCCAGACCAAACTGGGATGCTCTGAGCCAGGGCTGACGCCTGCACAATCTGGTATTACTCAGATAACAACGATGATAGCATTAGGAAGACCTCCCTGCAGGAGGGGCTGGCCACATCCTGCTTCCTCCAGCATCGCAAGGAATAAGGTGACATTAGTGATTCCTGCCCTGAGGATACCAGGTGAAGAGGCCACTTGCCGTGTCCCTCCATCCCCTTCTGCATAAGGGGATTTGCAGGAAAACTGGGTCCATAAAGTCACCTCACCGCCTTATTGCTCCAGCAGCCAAGGGGCAAAGGCACGGCCCGAGAGTAATTGCCCAACAGCTCGACTCTCTGGCCTCTGCTTTCTTGCCTGTTTATAATGGGAAGTCTTCCTGACAGCTGGACAAATCTCATTCATTAGTGACGGCCAGAAATAGAAACCCAAATAGATGGGACCCAGGGCTCAGCAAACGCAGCCTGGGATGAACACAGGGCTTATAAA
The DNA here is from genome assembly GCF_037157495.1 of Lathamus discolor. Classification (NCBI taxonomy): domain Eukaryota; kingdom Metazoa; phylum Chordata; class Aves; order Psittaciformes; family Psittacidae; genus Lathamus; species Lathamus discolor. The sequence goes on from NC_088900.1 coordinate 1,500,343, forward strand.
CACGGTCTCCGTTTCAGGTGAAGCTCAATTCCCTGGCTATAGGAGCAAGGCAAGCCCTAGGTGGGGTTTGGATGGGGATTATTCCTCCAACACCTCACATGTATCCCTCTGGGATTGCAGTCATCCCACCACCCATCTGAAACTAGAGCTAAAGCAATGCAGTGGGAGCCCAGCTCCCTCCATCCCTACCTCCAAAACCACCTAGAGCTCAGGGATGCTCGGGGATGCTCTGGCCCAGGGCCTTGCAGCTCCAGGAGCTCCCCCAGAGCTGGAATCGATGGTGGGAAATGTTCAAGGCTGCCTCTGCTTGAGCACAATTAGGAGCTGAAATATTGCAGGAATTAATGGGAGAGTGCTCTCATCTCCTCAGGAGCTAGAAAACCAGCACAGCCAGCACCCATCATTATTATTATTAATACTAATAATATAATACAGGCCAGAAATGGACTAGGCACAAGTGTAATCCTTGCTCAGCAGCCGAGGATGATGAACTAACCCAGTGCAAGCTGGAGAGATGGAAAACCAGAGCCTGAATCCACCTGGATGGTGAGCGGGATCCTGGCATAGACCATCACACACTATTTAGGACTTGGGGTCCCACACAGTGTGGATGAGGATGGCAGATGCCTCCTGCACCCGTGCTCCTCCCTTCTTGCCTTTACCCTTTGCTTCTCCGGGTTTTCCTGGCCTGACTCATCTCCCTTCTGCCTCCTCCTACCCATTTGCTTCCATTGAGCCTGTGACAAGATAATAACTCACCAGAAAGTGAACACATGCTCCCAAATTAATGATGTGCCACTGTCCCCCAGCTTGCTGGTGCAGCATGTTCAGAGCTCTAGGACACAGCACTTACGGCATTCCCTGGTGGAATGATGCCCATAAGGTCATTAATAAACAAGGCAGAGAGGTCTTGCTCTCTGTCACAGTGTCCGAGCAGCACATCATCGCTTCTGTGCACCATGGTATCTTCTGAGGACCAAAACTCTCATGGAGCAGTCCTGTTCCTGCTCTGAGTCTTGTGGTATATCAGCAACCAGCAGCCACAGCGTACCTTCCATGCTGCCATGTGCCCACAGCAAGTCACAGAATCCCAGCCTGGTTTGGGTTGGAAGGGACCTGAAAGCTCATCCAGTTCCAACCCCTTCCACTGGAGCAGCTTGCTCCAAGCCCCTGTGTCCAACCTGGCCTTGAGCACTGCCAGGGATGGGGCAGCCACAGCTTCTCTGGGCACCCTGTGCCAGCGCCTCAGCACCCTCACAGGGAAGAGCTTCTGCCTAAGAGCTCATCTCAGTCTCCCCTCGGGCAGGTTCAAGCCATTCCCCTTGGCCTGTCCCTGCATTCCTTGTCCCAAGCCCCTCTCCAGGTTTCCTGTAGCCCCTTTAGGCTCTGGAGCTGCTCTAAGGTCTCCCTGGAGCCTTCTCTTCTCCAGGCTGAACTCACTGCACATTGGACCAAGGCAAGATCCCCACCAAGGCTGTGCTATTTCCACCTCTAAAGCTCCAAACCCTCAGCAAAGCATCCTGCAACGTGTTTGATGCCCAAAGTCATAAGGCTTTATCCTTAGGCACCACCATACCTCCTACACTGCGCTGCTGCATCCTCCAGGCACCGATCCTCCTACCCAGGATGGGCTGGATAAGGAGAATATTTTATGGAGATAATTTTATTAAAATGTTTACAACAATGCAGATATTGACATCTGGCTTCAATCAATAGCACAATTTATTGTCCTTCAAGGTGAACATTAAGCCAAGCTGCCCATTAGTCAATATTTACCTCTAAGGTCTATAAATCTTTATATGGGCTGCAGCGGATGTTGACAGCGGCTGATTCCAGATAAGTAAAAGGAAGAGCGTGAAACATTGTTCCTTATGGAGGTGAAATAGTAACTAGTTAATTACAGTCCCTACAGCCATTCTCAACTATCAATTTATGGCTACTTCTGGCAATAAAAATTAACATTGTGCAGACTCCCGGCTCCGAGTGACGTGCTAAACCCAAGGGCTGTATATTTCCTATGTCACTCCCATAGTGATGGCCATTCTAGGCCAGTTTAGAGTAACTAAATAAACCCCACAAAGGCACTAAGAGGAAATTGTTGTTGCCCAAGACCTGCTTCACCTCTCCTCTGCGCCACAGCAGGTGGGATGATGTAGGGTGGGTGGTTCAGTAGCATCACACAAGCAGTGCAGCGCTCTGTATGCAGGGAAGGAGGAAGGGAAAGGAATGGAATCACCCTGAAGCTGAGCGCTCAAAGCAGGAGCAACACAGCCCCCAGTATGTGGGCAGATAGAATCAACCAGGTTAGGTAAGACCCTTAAGATCAGCAAGTCCAACCTTTATCCCACTTTAACCACTAACCCATGCACTGAGGGCCTCAGCTACACGGTTTGGGAACACTTCCAGGGATGGTGACTGCAGCCCTGCCCTGGGCAGCCTGATCCAATGCCTGAGCACCCTTTGGGGAAGGAATTGTTCCTCAGCTCCATCTAAACCTCCCCTCGTGCAGCTTCAGGTCATTTCCTCTTCTTCTATCCCTTGGGAGCAGCGATCAGCCCCCTCCTGGCTCCATCCTCCTGTCAGGCAGTTGTAGGGAGTGATCAGGTCCCCCCTGAGCCTTCTCTTCTCCATCTGAACCCCTCAGGTCCCTCAGCCGTTCCTCATCACATTCGTGCTCCAGGCCCTGCACCAGCTCCATTCCCTTCTCTGGCCCCGCTCCAGCACCTCAATGTCTCTCTTGTAGTGAGGGGTCTAGAGCCGAACACAAGATTAGAGATGCAGCCTCATCAGTGCCTACCACAGGAGCATGATCACTTCCCTGCATTTCCTGCTCCCAGCTGCTCAATTAACAACTAAGGAACAAAGTTCAGGTGTTTCTAGAATTCCCTTCCCAAATCCGTGTTTGCTGAAGCAAATGAGAGCAGCCAGGGCAGCATCCCCTCCGTGCATCCCCTCTTTCAACTCCCCGATGCCAGCCTGCTCCAGCTGAGAGAGGCTGGGGAGAATTAACCTGCTGGAAACCATCCAGAGCAATCATTAAAGAAATGATTTTTTGAAGATTACCCTATCGACCCATGCAGGCACGGATGCTCCTCTCCTCCTCTTGGGAATATTCCATCCCTCTACCACCGGCTCCAGTCTGCAACCCCCCTTACAATCATAGAATCATAGAATAGTTTGGGTTGGATGAGACCTCCAAGGTCATCTAGTCCAACCTGCAATGAGCAGGGACATCTTCAATTAGATTAGGTTGCCCAGAACCATATCCAGCCTGGCCTTGAATGTCTCCATCCACCACCTCTCTGGGCAGCCTGTGCCAGTGTTTTACCACCCTCATTGTAAAGAATTTCTTGTTTACATCCAGCATCGATCTCCCTCTTTTAGTTCCAAACCATCGCTCTTCATCCTATCGCAACAGGACCTGCTAAAATGTCTTTCCAATCTTTCTTCTAGGCCCCTTTTAAAGGAGTCATGTCTTTAGAATCACACCACAACCGACATACAGCAGATACGGGGTATGAACCTCCACTTCTTCATTATTCACAACCCTTCAGAAGGCTTGCAACTCCACAAACAAGCATATCAGAGACTGCATTGTGCTTACACAGGGCCAAGTCCCTCTCTTTTTGAGGTTTCCTGATTACAAGGAAAGAAATCTCTCCTCTTACATGTTTTTCCATGTTAATGAGCATGTTTCCATGGTTGTGTAAAGACCCAGGGGATTACGCTCTTCTTGCCTGGCTTTCGCACAGCGCTCAGGGCTTAGCAGTACCTTACTCTGCTGCCCCGTCGTCATCCTCACACCCCACGGGTGGTCACCATCACTAATTGTGCCCAGTGCCACCAAAGAGAGAGGAAATATCATGTTTTCCGTACTCATATCCTTCATCACTTTGGCTTGGCAGAACTCTCCCACGCGATGCTGCTCTGTGCCCTTGTATGCTCAGGCTGCGAGAGAGAGGGATGCCTGGTGCTGACCACTGCACCAAAGGTTCCTGATGCATCTCAGGCAGATGAAGGCTGAGGGATAAAGTCATAAAGTCCTTCTCCTGCACTGGTATCAAAGTCCCCACCTGCCCTGGCTGTGCTCACCTCATGCTTAGATATGAAGGGTTGTGGTTTCTCTTCTCCTTCCAGCTCCTTTGACTATGACAGGGAGCTGATGGTTTCACCTCGAGAGGTGTGATTTGGGGTTGACATGAGCAGAGATGGCTATAGCTGAAAACCCCATCTCTGGCTGCCTGTGATTTCAACAGACGCCTTCTGAATGTAAAGCACCAACCAGGAACCATCACAGGAACCATCACTGCTGCCAACCCTCTGCTCTTTGCTCATTTCTTCAACTTCTTGCACTATTCAGAGCTAGATCTGAGACAGGACCCACTGCTGAGACCACACTTGGGGCTCACATCTCCTACAACAACTCCAACACTCAGCTATTCAGTTAGCACATCTAAGCAGTAGTCACTGGGACACACAACTGATGTAAAACTTCCAGACACCACCACATCGCCTATATTCACAGCCTATAACCTAGAATCACCTATAGCCAGCCAAATTGGAGCACAGGGAGCTGAAACACCTTGGGCTCCCCCAACACGATCACCCTGCTCCATGCCCAGGGCCAGACCTCCAATGCAAATCTGCGCTGGGGCTGCCTGCCCCATTGGCTCTCCTCTCCTCTAATGGTGCAGTCGATCGAGCTGCCCATTATAGCACCATTGTAAAGAGTTTTAAGCTTAAAAGTCCTTGAAAGTTTCCCACTGTGACTCGTCAAACAAGATCTTTTTCACTTTGCCTCTATTCTCCCCCTAACAATATTTATACTCATTTCTTTTATTGAAATCTACCAGCCGCCTGTTCTATTATAACCACCTGAGTGGCAGCTCCTATTCTCCAGGAGCCTGCAGCCCATCTATTCTCCAGACAATGAGGTACAAGCAGTCTATCTTCTATTGTGCTTCCCAGCCTTTGGCTCTCAAATCTTCCATCTCAAAAAGGCAGCTCAGAGATGCCTCCATGCAAAACATAGGAATCCTGGGTTGCACGGAGGCTTCCCAAGCTTGCTGCCCTCCAGTCTCCAGGGAGATGCTGCTGTGGTAGCCGTGATCCCTTGGGAATGCTTCCCCTCCATCCCCTGTGCACCACAAGTTGGCCTTAAAGATACTTGTGTTGCTGCCGGGATGTTGTATGCCTCAGACAACTTATTTGTTAGTGGGAATAAAAGAGGAGTATTAAACCCTTTGTTTGCAAGAAGTAGTTCCTTGGGAAATAAAAGGATTATGGAAATTAATATTTAAAGAAACAAAACAAAACAACTTGGAGACCAACCACCCTTGAACGAGGCTCTAATTCAGGAGGAAATGAGTCGAATCAAAAATGAGCCCTTTTATTTCAGTGCAAGGGAGAGTCAGGCTCAGGGCTCACTGGAAGCAGCCATGTTCAGGCTCTCCCAGTCCCTGCCTCCTCCTGGGGGTGCTGGTAAGGATGCTGAGCAATAGGAAAAGGTCCAGATGGCACATCCCACCCTGGTAGAGCACATTAGCAATGCCTACAGCTCAAAAAGCACCTATGTGGTGTTCAACTGGGTGCACGGATGGGTGTAGGGCTCATAGAGGGCTGCTTTTCTTAATGCTATCTACCTATTACCACAAGCATGGAGCAGGACACCTCCTACTTGGACCTTGGGGTCACCGTGCTCAGAGGTGGTGACCCTCATGGTGGCACGAGGATGGATGCTCTGATCCGCTTCATAGAATCATAGAATCAAGCAGGTTAGAAAAGACCTTTAAGATCGGCAAGTCCAATCGCTCCCCATCACTGCCAAGGCCACCACTAACCCATGGCACTGAGGCCTCGTCTCCACGCTGTGTGAACACTCGCAGGGACGGTGCCTGCAGCCCTGCCCTGGGCAGCCTGTTCCAATGCCTGAGCACCCTCTGGGGCAGGAATTGCTCCTCAGCTCCATCTAAACCTGCCCTGGTGCAGCTTGAGGCCGGTTCCTCTTGTCCCATCCCTTGTTCCTTGGGAGCAGAGCCCAGCCCCTCCTGGCTCCATCCTCCTGTCAGGCACTTGTAGGGAGCCATCAGGTTCCCCCTGAGCCTTCTTTTCTCCACACTAAACAGACTCATTCTATGCAGCATCTCTGCCTCCTGGCAGGAACCCATGCCAAGGGTACATAAAACCCAAGTATCAAGCCAAGCTCTCTCCAGAGACTTCCTGATGAGACAGCACCTCCCGGCAGCTCTGTGCTCCCACTGGAGCATCAAAGGTGCTCTCGGGACACCTAAGCCTAAAGCCAGACCCTAACAAGCCACCCAACAAGGATTCCTTTTTCCTTTCTTCCCTTCCTTTTTAATTCCTCCTTGTGCTTTCTTCCCGGTTGCCACTTGCAAGGTGAGAAAGGACAGCGTCGCCAGAATGAAAGATTCTCCTGCGTGCCCTCTCCCAGCAGCGGCCCTAATTCATTTTTCATGGCCCCTTGCAGTGACAAAAGCCGCTGCTTCTCTCTTGTAAGCGTGAGCCATGCAATAAGTCAAAGCTGATGTGCATTTTCCCCCTGGGTGCCAAAGCTGTGCTTTTGATTTAATTTCTCCTGTTGTTTGGCGCTCAGCCTTTGCCGGTGAGTTCCTTTGGAGAGGAGGCAAGGTAGGGCCCCATCTGTGTGGAGGGGCTGCCTGACAGATGGGGTACAGTGGGTAGTGTTTAAATAATTTGCTGCGATGATACCAAGATGCTGGAGAGTGACAGATGCTGCCGGAGAAAATCGCTCAGACAAACAGGAGCATCCTGTTTGCAGGAGCGCTGCTCCTCGATTAAATCCTGTTGCAACTTGATTTTCCTGGAGCCCATCCCATTGCTGGCAGCTTCCTCGCTGTCTCTCGGAGAAGCTGCGCTGCACAAGGCTTGGCAAGGAGAAAAGTGGCTCAGGAGAACGTCAAGAAATCAAAGAATTCTAGACTGGTTTGGGATGGAAGGGACCTTAAAGCTCATCCAGTTCCAACCCTTGCCATGGGCAGGGACACCTTTCACTGGAGCAGCTTGCTCCAAGCCCCATCCAACCTGGCCTTGAACACTGCCAGGGACAAAGCATTCACCACTTCTCTGGGCACCCTGTGCCAGCGCCTCAGCACCCTCACAGGGAAGAGCTTCTGCCTTATCTCCAACCTAAACTTCCCCTGTTTCAGTCTGAACCCATCACCCCTTGTCCTATCACTGCAGGCCCCGATGCACAGTCCCTCTCCAGCATCCTTGTAGCCCCCTTCAGACCCTGGAAGCTGCTCTGAGGTCTCCACGCAGCTTCTCTTCTCCGGCCTGAACAGCCCCAATGTTCTCAGCCTGGCTCCATACGGGAGATGCTCCAGCCCCTGAGCATCCTTGTAGCCTCCTTTAGACTTGCTCCACCAGCTCCATGTCCTTCTGATGTTGGGGACACCAGGACCGCACACAGTGCTGCGAGTGGGCTCCCACCAGAGCAGAGCAGAGGGGCAGGATCACCTCTCTTGATCTGCTACTCACACTGCAGCCTCTTTTGATACTCCTGCCTTCTATGTGCAGGAGGCTACAAAACACCTTAACCAATGTCCTGGGTCTCCCCAGCTATGAGCTCCACACATCCCCTATCAACCGCACATCCCTAAGTAAAAGACAGAACATTCCATCCCCTGCCAAACTCCAGGCATCCCGTTTTCCTCTGGATTTAGCAGAAAAACAACTGCTGGTGGCCAGGACCGTAGGGTCCCTCTGGCTTCAAATTTAAACCCAAAGGCTTTCTCTGTAGGACAAGCTCTTAAGAAGCAATTGCAATCCCGAGCGTTACATGGCTGTAACCTCAGTTAAGCTGCATTTCAGCCGCATTAAGAAAATATCCTGTGGATGGGAAGCAAGTGGCATAATGGCATTAGAGTGAAAAAAAGAGGCATCAAGTACCAGCTAAATCCATCCCCAGCGCTGCCAAGAAGTCATGGGGAGATGGAAAACTTTTCCCTTCTCCCTGCGTATCCCTACAGGTGGCTGCCACATCTTTCTGCAAATAGGGAATCTTTTCCCCCCTTCCTCTTCCCCGTGGGACCCCCTGAGCCCTCTTCACCCCTTTCTCCCTCTGTCTCACAGGGGGGTGAGACTCGCTCTTGCCTCTCCATCATCTTTAGCCCCTCTTTATTTTTGCAGCCACGCTATTTTCCAGCCCAATGGCCTTGCTCTGTCCCTCGTGGTTTATGGCACTGATGTCTCCATTTCTGAGGAGCATCAGTGAGAGGCATTGCTTTGCAAGGAAAAATCCATATTAAGTAACAGCAGTGTTTCACAGGAAGGGGAAAAAACCCCAGGCTACGGCATTGCTCTGGCTTTAAATTATACTGTAGGAGAATAAAACTACAAGGGAGGAAGACAGAGAGCAGGAGGGAAAAGAATTGCCATTGTTTTACCAAGCAGATGGGAAAGTTCAGGGGATCACAAAAAGACTATTATTATCTTGACTTGACCGAGAGAAAATGGGAAAGGAAAAGGCATTTTTTTCCTCTTGCAGTGAGGAATGCTGTGGCCGAAGTCATTTTAGCAAAGAATCGTAAGGAAACGGTGCCCTTGGCTCTGGGCAGCACCCGAGCTATCCCCAAGGTCTAGGCAATCCACTGGGATTTGGCTTTTTGTTCCCTTTTCCCTAGTGATGTTGTCCCATGTACTGCTATGGTAAAGATAGGTGCATGAAGTGGTACCCAGGACACGCATCCCTGCTTGCCTCCAGCTGTTCCTCCAGCCAGTGGGGCTGCAGCTGCAGGTACCCCTCTGTGCCCATGGCTACCCAGAATCCTGCTGCCCTGCCCCAGAAAGACCATTGAATTTGCTACAAACCATGAAAGAATACTCAAAATACACAGCAAATCTTCCTGCTTCTCCTACTTCCACATAACCATGGTTCTGCCCCCAGATTCATGTGTCAAGCCCTTCTTCTGCATGTGCAATGGTGCCTGCAACTCCAGAGTGATTCACTGCTGTTCTTTAGCTCTGCACAGGGCAGGGAGCAGCTCCAGACCGCGAGCACGTCTCAGCTCCTTGCCCTTACAAGCACAGCAGCGTTCCTCGGCCTCACCAGGGACAAGGAAATTCTCTTTCTACCCATGTTGAGGCTCGAGGAAGGGCACAACCCCAAAGCCCACAGCACTGACCGAGCACAGACACCAACAACTGATGTATCAAGCGGAGCAGATGCTGCTGTAGCATCTTCCCTGCCAAGTAGCAAGGACATGGGACAGGGAAAAGAGGAGGTGAAGCACGGGTCTGCTCCATCAGAGCATCCTTCACCTGCTGCATCCCTTCTCACAACCACTCTTCAACTTTCCTTCCCCTCTATGGTTTCTTTCCTCCTTCTTTCCCTCTCCTCCCTCCACCTTCCCTCAGCACCTACACTTCACCTTGTCACCATTCCTTCTCTGCACCCACATCTCTCCCAGGCCCAAGGGACACAGAGAGGGTCTGGCAAACTGCCCTGCTTAATCCTGCCTCCTCGGGCACTTAATATTCACGACAGAGAGCAACATTTCATGGCGAATTGGACGCACATTCAACTGGAAATGGACATTTTATGACTCTTCTCACTCTGCGCCGCAGATTACACCAGCTGAGAAAACATGGAAGCAAATGAACAACCTGTGAACTGTAAAGTATATTAATAATGAAATCACAGCCCGGGAAATGAAGGCTTTATTCTGTTTATATTCTGCTCCATTAATAGAGAGTGCTCTCTCTAGCTCCACCCCATTAGCTGGCAGTCTGTGCAGAGGAAGAGTGCAAGGACAGCAGAAGAAGGGTGGCAGGGAGCAGAAGCCTCCTTCCCACATGGACAACCTTTGTAAGGGCAGGAGTCTGGCTCAAAGCATCTCCTTGTGCTGTATCCACCAATGGATGGTGCAGCAGGAGAAGGCAGGTAATGCCTTTCGCCTTGGTGTCCTGCCCCGTGAAAGCTCAGCGAGCAGAGGAGACTTTACAAAGGAGAGAAGGGAGTAAATGGTGATGCCAGGAAAAAGAAAGGCATGGATTCAGAGGGGAATCAGCTCCAACAACACCTGAAGCCCGCCAGCAAGGCACCGGCACTGGGACAACCATCCACACCAGAGCTCCTCACTGTGCTGCTCACTCTCTTCACCTGCCTGTTGGTTTGAGCATCTCCATCATCTCTCCGAGCATCCGTCCCACTCCTCATCACAACATCCTCTGGGGATGGAGGTATCACTGTTGTGCACCCACAGCCCCGAGGCCACACCAATGGCCGTGGCAGAGTGGGAGAAGACCGAGTCGGGCTCTTTCCTCCCCAAACCCAACTGCAGCAGCTTATGCAAAGCACATCACGGGGAGCTAAATGGAGCCGGAGCAGAGTTTTCTATAGCAGAAGCGACCCAGTGTTGACAGAATGGGGACGCGTTTTCACAGCTCAGGTTTTTATAATAATACCTCAGGGGAGTCGCTGGGGAAGTTTGGCCCAAATATAATTAGTTTGCAGAGCTATTAGGAGCTGATAAAAGGTTTTAATTTGTGTGGAGATCTCTGGAATCTCAGACACTCCCGTGCTCTTCCTCACGCCAGCCGAATGAAAGGCAAGTCCCAGGCAGGGAGTGAGGTGCCAGCACAAAGCCACACATTTACCAGGGAAAAAGGGAGCTGTGTTCCGTGCTGATAGAAGAGAGAAAATCCAGAGGCTTGGAGGGTTTTGTTCACCTCATCCCACCACACCAAAGGAATAACTAACATATTCCTTTTTTCCAAGGCAAGGTACTGCTGGGGATGGAGAAGGGATGCTGGCTCGCGAAATGCTGCTAGTGGTGTGAAAATCACTGTCTCTGCTCTCTAGAGCATGGGATATGAGGATTGAGGGTGGCAAGTGTGTTATTCCGGGAAATTGGAATGAATAGAAACTTCCCTGCTTTCTTAACCTGGTCCCACCACTGCTTCGTGCACAAGGGCTGACGAGATTGTTGTGCAAAAGGGTGGACTTAGGTGCAAGAAAATCAATCATAATCTGGTTTGGAGTGTAATAAACCTAAAATTCATCCAAATCCAACCCCTGCCATGGGCAGGGACACCTTCCACTAGACCGCATTGCTCCAAGTCCCACCCAACCTGGCTTTAAACACGTCCATGGTTTTATATGGGTACAAGCTCCCTTGCACTCGGCATGGCAGTGGCACAAGGGCCCTTTGCAATACCACAGTGGGTCTCACCTTCTCAGAACATGTAGCCAGTGACTGATGGGATAAGCCAAAGGATAAAACCTGAGGGTGCAGGCAGCTGCCTGCTTTTACCCTCTCCCCCCACCCCCAGTTGTACAGTGACCCTAACTCCAATCCTAACCCTGTTGTACAGTGACCGGCTGCTCCACAAAAGCAAGCATCCCACCCGCATCCCCAGGCTGTGATAAGGAGTGGAGCACGCTCTGCCTCAGGCAAGGAGGGAATGTGTGACATTGCAAAGCTATGTTTAGGGAATATGCTGAAGCCAAGAGAGGGTTTTTTTTCCCCTTTTCTTAAGGGAAAGACATTGCCTCATTTGTAGCTGGTAGGGGGCTTGTTATTTTTGTACCAAGATGCATATTTTAGAGGCAGCAATGCCAAATCTGCAAACAAATCAGCTCAGAGACTTGATTTCCACCATGCAGGGAATCAAAACTATTACTTTTATGTATATATATATACACGTACAAGTACATAATCTCCAAGTGCTTCGAAAAAACAGGAGGAACCAGGGCGTATCAGTGGAAGGAAAATGCTAACAGGAGCATCCCACAGCCAAGCACTTATCACCCAGCACACAAAACATGTTCCAGTCATTCCTTGGGGAAAGTCAAACCCATGGTGCGATTCCACCGACTGCTGCAGGGCATCATCCTACTCCCATGGGACCTGATGGGGATGCTACTGGCACTCAAGGGGCTAATATTCACCCTGCTCCCCACCGGATCCTGTTTTGGCACGTGTCCACATGCTTTGCAAGCAACCCCTGGCAATACCAGCCGCCAGCTTCTCCATCACTACATGCCAAACTGGTGTCCACCTCAAAGCCCTGCTTCTCCAAGATCACTGTGATGCAAACACAGCCAGGCCATGGGTGACCCTATTCCCGGCCGATCCATCGGGCATGTGCTGATGGAAGCGCGTATCAAATCCTGTGGCAGATTTCCAGGTTAACAATGATTTAGTGGAGTGCACCGCAGCCAAATTAATGCTGGCTATAATGTAGTTTACCTCATTAAACAATGCACACCAAGATCCTGTCTGTTGTAAAACAATTGGTCTCTGAAGCCTAGTGTTCATCTTCCAGGGTTGCTGGGAGATAATAAATGGGTAATATTCCGGCGATAATGGTAATGGAGTCACGGCTCAGAGCTAATATTATGGCAAAGCAGTAATTATTTCAACAGTAAACAAGGGGATGGTTGAGCTGCCGACAGGATTGGAGCTGGTTGAAATGCTTCAGTTAATATAGCTCGAGTCCAGGCCTGCAACTGCCTCTTGGAAGGAGGACAAGGTTCTCTGCCACCAAAGGAGTTGTCTGAGCCTCGGCGAGATGCTCGGTTACTCTGAGATGCATGAAACATGGGGAGGAGGGACATCACATCCTCCATGGTGGCCGAGCCAACCTAAGCCAACGCTGCAGCTCCGCGACCCATTGCATAGCTGCTGTAGGAGGACTCACATCCCTTCTTCGAGACACAACTTGTGCTGGCTCACACACTGTCTCAAAAGGAGATAAGAGAGAGTGCAGAAACACAAGCCCCAGGATGAACCAGAAACAGCCTTACACAAACTATTTGCTCCCTCCAAGGGCTATTTCCCTGTTAAAAGGACCGGCAGAGAATACGGATTTCTGGCCTTAAGCTAATATGGTGACTTGAGGCAGGGTTTTCCCACCAAAGTGCATCCCATTTCTCTCTGTGCCTCCCAACCGGGCTCCAGATCTAACGTCCAACCTACAAATATCCTTTGCCTCCTGTCCAGAGAGGACCCTGGAAAGATGAAGACAGCAAGCAATGCGCTTCATGGCCCAGCCTCCGGGGACGGAAGACACGTCCCCTCCTCATGGACAAGCAACAGTTCAAGCTGGATTCTTTTCTCCAGTTGCTTGTCCTCGTGTTTTAAGCCGGAGAGAATCAATATATCCAAATATACCAGCCTTCTCCCGGAGTCCCTTTGCTGCTTTGCTGCTCATGTATAGACAGATGATCTCATGAGACCTCTGCCACATCAGGCCACCGGGCCTCATCTATCTTAAGTGCATATACGAGCTGTGATTACTGCTGTGTCTGAGAGCTTCATGTCTTGAATCTATTTATCCTCCCATCGGGCTTGCAAAACAAGGGACTGCTATTGTACCTCTTGCAGGGAGGACACGGAGGGCCACAGGGGTTAAATGGAATGATCAGGGAGGATATCCGGGATGTGGCAACATCAGGATCCTCCAAGCACCTCCCTTGTCTTGTCCCTCTGCCTTGCAGAGGCAGTGCCTATTCAGCAAATCACAGCTCAGACTCCACATGGGATGTAGCTTTCAGCACCCAGCCTAATCCTGACATTAATGAGGGATTCTTGCTCTAAAAACCTCTCCATCAGACCTTTTATGAGTAAATACACCATGCAGCCAAACCATAATGTTTTGCTACCCTGGCAGCTGCTGTCTTCAGCCTTACACCAGAATCCGTCATCCTAAAGCAATAATCAAAAAGCAATTAGACAAAAAACCATGGCAGAAAAGTCCATCAAGGGTTGTTAAGGATGATGACTTGGATGCAGGCTCTGGCTTGGGATGTCTGCATGTGGCAGACTGATGCTGGCCAGACAGATGAGCCGTGCACACACATGATTTTACACCCTTTCCTAAGGCCGCTGGCTCCATCATGGCAGGATAGCCACACTTGAGCCCTTGTTATTACGAGAGATGAAAACCAGCCTGATAACACAGCAATTGCCATGACAACATCAGAATTACCCCCAAGATAAATAAAAAGCCCAGTAGCTATGGAAACACCTGAGTGACCAAAACCAGGCTATTGACTAGAAGACCTCTCTGCAGTTTACAGATGACATTGGAACCGTGAGACTGTGGACCCTAAGACAGCCTTGGGAGCAAACAGATGCTTGGCACCTGTGAGTGTAAAGCCAAATGTGTGTGGGCACACACAACACTGCCTTTCAGACCCCAGCTTCCAAGTCCTCAGCACAACCTACACCTCCTCTAGAAAGATGCTGTTGCCTTCTTGCTGGATGTTATATATATCTACATCCTTCTCTCCCTCTTTGTCCTCCTTCCTCCCTTCACCCTGCTGAGGATGCCTCTCTTGGCTGCCATCCCAATGGTCCTGGCACTGCAGGGCTGCCAAGGAGGGATGGATCTGCTCCATGGCATGCCAGAATTTGGCTTTCCATCATGGTTTTGGTGACTGTGTTTTGAAACCCCGGTGCCTGGCAGCTCTGGTGGCAGTCACATTGCCAGCTAGAGCATCCGAACCCAAGGCAGTTAAACCTCTTCCACTGATGCAGAAGGAGCTGTGACTACACCAGATCCTCCTCTTTATCCATGTTAACCCATTCAGTTGCATTACTGGGAGAAGAAATAAGGACAGAGAGGAGTGATGCACAAGGATGGAAGATGTTACACATCTTGGTTAGACTGGCCACAAGGTCACAAACCCCTTCTCTAGAGCCAGCATCCTGCTTTCGCTCATGGCAGGAGGATGAGGATGGGCACAGGTTCTGAGCAGGGATGGAGGCTCTGACAGGGCCAGCACTGATGTGATTCACTTGCAGAAAACTCTTGCTCAGGTTCACTCAGCTTGAGTTATCCAACAAAAACTCCCTCCTCCTCCTGGCTGTGAGGAACCTTCCAACCAGCCAGTCTCAAACCCAGGTTTAACAGCTCCCATCACATGCCAGCTACTGCAGATGCGAAAGTTACCAGACCAAACTCATATTACACCAGACCCGAGCAATGCACAGGAGAGAAAACAACCGAGTGGTCAAGGTGGGTGACTGCAAAAGGGTCTGGAGTGAGCTCAGTCACCAGGGAACCGGGTTGCTCTTGGTGTAAATCATAGAATCATAGAATCATAGAACAGTTAGGGTTGGAGAGGACCTCAAGATCATCCAGTTCCAACCCCCCTGCCATGGGCAGGGACACCTCACACTAAACCATCCCACCCAAGGCTTCATCCAACCTGGCCTTGAACACTGCCAGGGATGGAGCACTCACAACCTCCCTGGGCAACCCATTCCAGTGCCTCACCACCCTAACAAGAAAGAATTTCCTCCTTATATCCAATCTAAACTTCCCCTGTTTAAATCCCCTGAAGGACCCAACCACACACTCCATGGTGAGCAAACACCTCTTACATTGCCTCCATCTCCAACCAAGAGCTGCACAGAGCTCGCAAGGAAATAATAGAGCCCATGAAGAGCCTCGCACAGAGGAGCACTCACCAGCTAAAGCACAAGGACGGGCTCCTTCAGCTCCCGCTCTGTTCGTGCTTGGCACAGACAGTGCTATCAGAGTCTCTCCCCTGTGACACCGGTGAGAGCTGTTACCCATCGGCTATGTAAACCCTTCAATTATGCACCAGCATTCCCTCAACCAATCCTCCTCATCCTTTTTCTCCACCACTCCAAGCAGGATGGGGAAAGGCAGAGGCGACTCGCTCAAGGGATGAGCAAACCTAAAATCCAGCAACGAGCTTTGGGTCCCTGTTTGTTCCCAGCTCTCCACACTAGACTATATCCCACTCGGGAAAGGGTTATCATCTCAGCATCTGCTACAGCACCTCTGTGCACCTGCCCTGGCTCTCATTTCGGTCCCCAAACTTCCAATCCTCATCCCTGCTATGTGAGCTGAATGCAAAAAGGAGAAGTAAAGTTCCCTGTTGGCAGCTTGGCAGAGCCAGGGAGAGAAGCAGGAGCTGCCTATGGAGACCTGCAGCCACCAGAGCTGTCTTGGGCCACCTCTGGGCTCAGCACCCTCCATCAGCATGAGGCCAGACTCCAGTAAATCTCTGTGATCATTTGTTCCCTTCGAGTTTTGAAAGCAGAATGCCTAATCATGGCCAAAATCAGGTAAGAGCTGCTGCTGCAAATTACACAGCACCACAGGTAATTTCTGATTAGCTCACTCTTCCTCTCCTGGTGCATCCTCAGTTTCCATAGCAGCTAAGTCCTAAGTAAAATGGAAACATCTGGTTCAAGCGCAGGTAAAGAATCCCTGGGGGAAGAAACCTGCTGGATGGCAGCAAACATGGAAAACAGCCCTCACAAAAGACAGAGGCATGGGAAGCCGGAGCCTGGTTAGGAGAGGATGGATAGTGTGGGGGGAAAGGCAACAAACGGCATGGGAATGAGAGAGGAGGGTCCTTGGGGAGGAGGAGGGGATGCGGGAAGGAGAGCAGGGATGTGAGGGAAACAAGATGCGTGTGAAAAACAAGCAATGAGGAGGTTGAGCGAGACAAAAATGCATTGACAGCGTAGACAAGGGGAAGAGGACAGAGAAGAAAAGGCTTCAAGGTAGGAACACATGGACTGCCGCAACCATAAATGCCACCTGATGGTGACAGCTACACTCTGACAGCAACTTCAGTGCCGTGCATAGACACCCAGGGATGGAGACGCGCACATGGATCCGCGCCCCTCATTTCATCCTTCATCCATGCACAGACCCTGACTGAAGGCCGCCGTCTTGGAGGCACAACCACCTAAAGCAGATAAACCAACACGTGCACCGGGGGGAATATGGCTTTTACAGAGGCTGCTGTCAAGGGAATGGGCTGAGCTGCCACCGCCTCAGCTCGCTCCCTGCCTGAGCTATGGAGAGTGATGGATCTGGCCCAGCCGTTTGCTTCAGAGCAGACAAATAGCAAAAAATCAATGGAGCTGCACCAAGGCGCCGCAGCCATCGTCAGGCAGCTGAACAGAGAGAGCAGACACGGCCCCATCCATCACTGCCGCCGCTGCGCCGGCTCCTCCGGCTGCCGACAGCCCAGCCGGGGCGTCCCCAAGGAGAGCTTGAGGCAGACACTGGTAAAACCTCAGGGGAAAAGTGCCTGAGGTTGAACTCAATGGGATCAGAGCAGCAGAAACCAGGCATCACCCCCTTGGTTTCTGTTGCTCCCGGCAAGAACAGGGCAGCAAAACACAAAGCAAACACCAAAAAGCATCTGGGAACCCGTTTGGCAATAACATGGGCGCACATGGGAATTGGCTTCCCCGCTGGCACACCCACACGGCTCTGCTCAGGCTTTGCATACCAATTCACAAGGCCACCAATTAATGCTTCCTGGCTTTTCCTGCTCATTTGCACTAGTTACAGCCTTCCTTTAAAGCAACAGGCGAGAATACCCCCCAAACATAGGGCCAGGCTAGCACATTCAACCCCTAAGCAAAACAACATCAACCTGGTACCTTCAGCCAGTGCTCCACATGAGCAAAACCAACAGCTCCACCACCAAGATGGATGTTTCTCCACCAGAGTCATCAACTGCTGCATTAAATCCCATCTCTTTGGCGCACATCATCCTTTCTTTGCCGCATGAACCAACCAACGACACCTCCCCAGCTGCTTGCAACCAACTTTGTGCCTTCTACAGAGTATTTGTGGTAAGGTTTGGCTCTTACCTTTGGGTGAGATGTGTCTCCAGGTGATTGTTGGATCTGGCCTGCCCGTGGCTATGCAGGTGAGGCTGACATTGCCGCCCTCGTTGATGGAGATGTCAGAAGAGATCTCAGTAATCTTCGGGGACACTACAACGACAGAAAGAGGGAAATGAAAATGCAACCCGTTCTGCTCCAACTCCAATCCCAAAATGTGGCTAAAGGAGGTTGAGTTTCCTTCCTCCCTCCACCATGACAAGCTCTGCAGTAGCTCATCTGTCTCATTTGACTTGACGGGATCCCGCAGGGGAAAGGGGGACAGAGAAGACCAAGGTTGAAGTGGGAAGAAGTTGTAGAAAGAAGGGATTCAGTCACCGTAGGGATGCTCAAGACAGCTCCTCCTTAGCACCTCTTTGTGTGTGAGACGGTACTTCTCCCATACCCTGCTTCCAGGACTCATCCTGTCCTCTCAACCCTTTCCGGCAGAGCTGCATCCTACTGCTGAAACACCATCCACCCCACCCCCCCCCCAAACTCCATCAAGAGCACCCAAAACATGCCTGTGGCTTGCAGCTCTTTCTGCAGGCTCACTTGCAACCAGGAAAGCACCAAGAGTTGCTGGCTATGAATACAAGTCTACCGAGGAGCCTCTAATGTCCAGCACTATGCAAAGGAAGGGAAGTTCAACTGGGATGAAAGCCATCCTGAGCCATTAAGAACAGGCAGGAGTGGGTTAGATGCAAGGGATCCAGACCCAAATTGAGGGCGCATACATAGGATGGGGGGTGATGAGAAGGGGAAGGGATGAGGAGTGAGCAGGGATGCAGCTGCCAAGGGAGGGCTGGGGGTTCTACAGCTGCTGTTAGCAGCCTGCACCTGCACAACATAATAAGGACCATCACTTTCCTTGGATTATTATTTTCCAGGCTGTTCTCCGGAGCCGAGCAGCATCAGCATCCCTCTGCGGTGCTGTGCAGGAGACTCACAAATCACTTCCAAAGCATCCTGCTCCTTCCACCCTCCCTGGGCGAGCCCAGCCATTGACCTGCTTGAAGCTGCAGCCCAGACCACTGCAACACCCCTGTTCCTGACTTGGATCCCAATCCTGAGCATGCTTTTCCCTGCGTCTCTCTGTTTGCCACATCCTTCCCTGGGCTGTGCCAAGCTGGAATGACTGCAATGGCCTTGCATGCATTGCCTCTGCTGTGCAGGTAAGTAATTTATTGATCCGTAAAGCACTCCAAGACACTCTGGAAGGGATTATGTCATGCCAGTGCTGTGCAATAAAATAAAAAATGATGGATTTTTTGTGAACATGAGGGTGATTTAGGGTTTGTAGTTGGAAGTGTAGTTAAAGTACATTTTAAGTGGAAATCAAGGTGGGTAATGAATTATTCTCTGTTTTGAAGGGCTTCTGGGAGTTCATTTTTTTGCTGCTGTGGGCACAATGGTTAATCTACTAATCATGCACTATGGATCAGATGCTCCCAGAACAGCAGGAGCTCTGGGGCAGGAGAGTGGAGGGCACAAAGACAACACCAAAAGACATATTAATATGCATCAGTGTCATTAAGCCCAGTGGAAAGGGACAGCACATGTTTCCTGGGACCATGCACTTCTATAGAGCTGGGAGATGCTCTGTCAAGAGCCAGATAGTCCATTGAGGAGATGCAATTAATTACAATGGTGTAATGATTGCCCTGCAAGGCTGGGATTGCTGGTCAGGAAAGCCACGTGCACTTAAAAAAAAGCCCAATCTTAGTCTGGACAACAAAAGTAGGCCTAGAAGGTATCACTGGTGCCATTTCAGAGGTGGAAAGAGACAAGTGGAGGCACACTGAATTGTCTGCCATCGCCTGGGAAGAAGAAATAGCTTCCAGCTGAACGTACCGACGGAACTAGAGCAATATCCATCATCATCAATGTGATGCTCGCTAAATCACAGAGGAACCTTTCTGATGTTTTTAACTACTGAAGCCACATCATCCCATTTCAGCTTGTTTTGCAGAGCTCACCGTGACTTCAAAAAGGAAATCAAGTCAGCCTTTGCACCGTGGCTCTGGTGCTGCACCCGCAAGGCAGGAGACAAACATCTGCAATCAAATCAGGTGACCAGATTCTAAACCATAATCAAAGCAGATTAAACTTAGATTTCCCTTAATAGGAGCATTATATCCTCCTCATCATCAATACAGAAAGAGATCTAAATGTTGCTCAGATGATGGAGAGGAGGAGAGGTGATTGTGGTGCTGCTCTGCTGGGCAATGGGAGACTTTGCAACTCCAAGTGCAAACGCAGCTCAAGCCACATACACACCAAGGAAAAAGCCCATTACACTTGGGACATGCTTGGGAAAAGCCAGTTTGCTGCAGCCCACCTGGGATGAGATGAAGAAGGAATGGCTGGGAAGTAAAACCAGAGTGACCACATCAGCGAAACTGAAATGCAATGTGCAGTGGTAGGATTTACCATGGCAGTTATTGCATGCTAATTAAACGTTTGAATAATTAACCCCAGGGCTATGTAAAATGCCTTTCTGGAGACTCATCAGGTAGGGGGAAGGCTCTTCCCACACTAGGGAGGGAAGCCTTAATAAATAAGGGTTCACAAGTACCTATTTAATCTTATTTAATGGTCACTGGTGCTCCCGTTCCCTCTGCATTCGAACACTTCCACCATCACTTGGCATTTCTGCAGCAATGGGGCAGAGGAGGAATTTCTTCTGCTGAATGCAGGACGCAGATGGAGCTGTGCTCCTTTGGGAACGAATAAATAAATAAAGCTAAACAAATGCAGGCTTCCCAGGCGGGAACCCTCTCCTTGCGGGCAGGCCTTTCGTGCTCAGCATCTCTTTTGCTTACAAGTGATTAAACATGGCAGTGTTGGCCAAGCTGCTCCAGTGACACAGCACGGATTTCCCCAGGGGCAGGCTGGTGTTTGATCGATCTGGCTCCTCTTTTCCTCCCCTATCCTTGCCATGATGATGGGAAAGGGCTCTGGGCTGCTCTCGGCCCCTCCAGGACATGCTCCCAGTTTGCCCAGCTGTGGTTCCTGCTCACACACATGGAGTCCCCAGGCCAGAAAGCAGCTTACTTAAATATTTAACCAAACCATATGGCACGTTGCATGTTGGAGGGTGTTCAGTCAGGTGATAGATGTCTTTACGGAGCCAAGCATATGTGCTTGCCTACACAGATATATTCCCTGGCGCACAGACACCTTCCTGCCACTGGCACAGACTACATCTCCGCTGTGCTTTCACCTCCAAACCGTCATCCCAGAGCCAGCACTGGTGCAAAATCTCATGCGTCCCATGATGATGCAGGGATGAGCACAGACCTTCATGTCCTAGGGTTGCAGCAGGGCACCTACACCACCTCCTCTGCCATGGTACCTACTGTGCGCCCAGTGCCTTCCATAATTACTCTTCCAGCTCATTAGTGTTGGAAGGGGCTCTGGAGATCATCCAGTCCAACACCCTGGCCAGGCAGAGCCACCTAAAGCAGGTTACACAGGACCATGTCCATGGTAGGTTTGAATGTCTCCAGATTAGCAGACTCCACAACTCCTTTTGGTTTGGGTTGGAAAGGACCTTAGGCTCATCCAGTTCCAAACCCTTGCCATGGGCAGGGACACCTTCCATTAGAGCAGGTTGCTCCAAGGCCCTTCTTGGGGCAGCCTGTCCCAGTGTTCTGCCACCCTCAACGTCAAGCAGCTCTTCCTCATGTCGAGGTGAAACTTGTGTCTCTCCACCAGAGAAAGGGAAGGAGCCCTCAGATGAGCCTCACCAAGTTGAGGGCCCTCAAGGAGTAATGGCATTTTTTTGCCTTAACCACATCCTTTCTCCCCAGTTTTTGGAGCCAAACTGAGTAGAGTTTGGCAGTGCAGGAACACACGTGTGACCTTTATAGACCTGCACATCCCTTCTCATGCAGGAGCTGAGCAGAGCAGTGCAAAGGACTCAGCCCCAACAGCAGCCTGTAAGCGAGCCCAGCAGCTCCTCGCTTCCCCCTCATACATAACACATGCAAACCTCCATCCTCCAGCACGAGCAACATCTGCTCCAGATCAAAGGAAACAACAAAGAACAGCTATAAATGTGTCTTGGAGAAAGAAAAAGAGGGAGAGTCAGACTTGCGTTCTGCAGGCAATCTGTGATGTGCACTGCCAGCTTCCTCAACATCAGGCTGCTGCTGCTCCTGCTTTAGTAACAGCTTCTCACTGCTGTCACCTCCAGAATTCCCTGTGTTTTACAGCGTGCTGCTACCGCGGGTCCTACCCCTGGGGTTTGATGATGCTACAGGTTGATGCAAGGAGTTGGACCCACACTGCACTCACTCCCCCATCCACCTCCTCCAGGTTGTAACTAGAGCAGCTTGTCTCTCCTCTACTGGGTCAGGAGAAGGTCCAGCACCCGGCTGCTGCAGTGCCAGGCGTTGCGCCTTTTCCTTCCTTTGTGTTCCAAACCTTTCTGTCCTTTTAAAGGGAGGCAGAGAGCAAACCGAGGGAGCTGCGCCTCCAATTATCCTTCTGCCACACCAACACTGCTCAGGAGCTGCGCGGGGAGGGGGCAAGGAAGGGCAAACACAGCTTTAAAGCCTGCCTCTACCTACACTGCTCACTCGTGTAGGCTTGTACCCAACCCCTTTACACTACGAGTGCTGATCCTGCCCCTCGGAGCTGCTTCTAGCCTGGGTCTTCACAATGATCCCCTTCCCCACCAGCATTCCCGGTTTGGCTCAGCTTTGCCAAGAGACTGAGCCCCCTCTGTACAAACCTGGCAGTGAAGAAAGCAAGCCTGGAAATGAAGAGGACATCCACAACCACCTTGCTAAGCAATTGATAACTAACTAATGGCAATTGCTCGTTGGAAAGCAAGGTGCAATGAGATGTGTCATACAGCACCGGGATGTGCCTAAATGATTTCCGAAGCAGGAAACAGCTCCTGTTGAAGCAAAGCTCTCCCGAGCTTGGAGGACACCAAATTCTTTATGCCCATGTCTGCAGCAGGTTATACAGCACAGCAGCATGATCATTCAGAGAAAGAGACGGGAAACAAGACGTTTCCAATCATTCATTAGGAAAGGATTTGGGTACGTGGCTATAATTCACCACAGAAGCAGCAGGGTTGCTGCAGACAAACTTTATAGCTAAGTGCCAAAAAGAAGCCCAATCTGATTCCACTTACGACAGCATAAATCAGCAAGACTCCTACTGCAGTCAACAAGAGATATGCCAGAAGAGACATGGCACGGAAGGAGAGTCAAGTCTCCATCAGGAGGACTTTTCCTGACTTTTGGATGGGTCCAGGTCACCAATCTGGATCCAGTGTGTGCCACCATAAGGATCCAAGGTAATTTGGTCCCTGCTTTCAAGGCTCTGAAGGGATCCACAACCTTTCTTCTACCACAAAAAGGAAGAAACACCGGACAGCAAGCCCCACACCTTTGGGGAATCAAACAAGGCTTAGCTTAGCATCACTGTTAATAGCAGCATCACAGAGCAGGCAGAATTCCTCACGCAGGGAGACCTGAGCTCTCCTTTCCCATTATGATTCCCAAAGGAAATTGCAGGACTCTCCTCCCTTCTCTAAAACGAGTCTAATGATGATGGATGGAAACGAAGGAAAAAGAAAGCTGTACAAGGAAGCTTTGTGCATTGCTACCCATGAAGATAAGCAGCCAAACAGAGCCAGTTTGGTGGTGCAGCTCCCTGTCTAGACAGATCTCATTTTCAGCTCCACACACATAGAGCAAGGATCTTGTTTCCAGCTTTTGCACCCCAAGCCGCTTGGGATTCCCCCGGGAAGCCAAGCAACACCTCCTGAAAGCCAGAAAATTGAAGGATCTCAAAGCCTTAAGAGACCTGCATCATCTTCCCAGCATTATTGACACCTCTCCTCAAGGCATGACAGCCTCTCACACAGTGACCATCAAACTGACAGCAACCACCTCACCCTGCTCAGGGACACTGTGCCCCCAGCTCCATCCCTCCCATCCCACCAGACATTGAATGGAGGCTCCCAGACCCGCTGGGAAAAGTGGGGATGAGGCAGAGAGTGTCAAGGCCACCCGAGGAAGTTGGAAGGCGCCTTGTGGTTAATACAGAGCTTGTCAAAGCCATCACCTAGAAATGCTGAATGTCTTTATTAGATTCCTTTATCTCCCCCCGAGATCGGAGGGACACGATGAGATGATTCTCAGTGGAGATGTCATCATCCAGAAACTAATTAAAGGCTGAGCGGGAAGCTGGGCCCCGCGCGCTCGGGAGAACAAAACGCATTAGCAACCCGAGTCGAGAGGAATATTACAAGTGAACTTCAGAGCAGAAAGGGCGAGCTAAGGATGTGACAACAGCTCTCCTTTCCCTCCTGCTCATCCTCACACTCCCTCATCCTCGACAGCAGGCCAGGACCAAGGCCAGTCTGGACAGAGCCTTGGGCAGCATGGGATAGTGTGAGGCATCCCTGCCCATGGCAGGGGGTTGGAAGTGGATGAGTTTAAGGTCCTTTCCAACCCAAACCATTCTATGATTCTATGCCTGCACTGCTCCCTGCCTCACCAGAGTAGTCCTGGGCAAAACACTTTAGGTCCCATCTCTCTATCAATGCTATAGCAAGCATTTCTCTTCCTTGCAGGCTTATTAAAGACAACAATAAGATCCTGATCAAGTGCATGAGGTCAGATAATGCTTGATCCTTTACAAAACAGAAGTGCTCAGGGCCAG
Organism: Lathamus discolor; assembly: GCF_037157495.1. Lineage (NCBI taxonomy): Eukaryota > Metazoa > Chordata > Aves > Psittaciformes > Psittacidae > Lathamus > Lathamus discolor. Next base: position 1,524,684 of record NC_088900.1, read on the forward strand.
GTTGGACGGGACTTGGAGCAACCTGCTCCAAGTGGAAGGTGTCTCTGCCTATGGCAGGTGGTTGGAACTGGATGAGCTGTAAGGTCCCTTCCAACCTAAACTATTCTATGGTTCTATGATGTAGTGGGGGTCTCCTCATGCCCCCCTTGCCCCATATCTCTCTGTCCACAAAGACTGGGCAGCACACCGAGGACTGAGCCACTTTGCTCATCCAAAGGAGCCAGGCAGAACAAAAGAAACTCAAACCTCCTTTCCAAAGATAAATCAGATGCTCTAATGCAGCCTGCATCTCCAATGAATATAGGGCAGGTGCCTCTGAAGTGAAGCATTAGTTAAAATGATGCTCTTTAAATTACATTTCGGCTATTTCAGGCAGACAGGTTGTGTGTGGGTTGGGATGGGGTGTTTTTTTTAAAGATCTATCTAGAGGCTTAAAAAGACACAGAGAGAAATAAATCTCCCTTCCATTAAAAACACACTCTGCTCTTGCATATTTGTTCTTATCGCCACGCTCTCTCCCCCGACTAGAGCACAAAGTGTTTATGATTACACTTTCCACACTGACACTCATCTAATTCGAGGAGCCCGCGCCCAGGCAAGGAGGATGAGGTTTTTACTTCAAAACCCAACAAGCTCCATGGCATTAACGTGGAACCAAATGAAAGCCCCAAGTTTTGATTAAATCGAAGCCTATTTCTCTATTCTGGGTCTACTTTTGTCCTTTCGGCTCTGTTTATCTCTCTCTCCTCCATTCCCAAGCTTTCCCATGATGTCTTTGACATCCTCAGACCCCACTGCACTTGGGTGCTGTACCAATAGGACAGGGGATGATGGATTTAAACTTAAACAGGGGAAGTTCAGGTTAGATCTAAGGCAGAAGCTCTTCCCTGTGAGGGTGCTGAGGCGCTGGCACAGGGTGCCCAGAGAAGCTGTGGCTGCCCCATCCCTGGCAGTGCTCAAGGCCAGGTTGGACACAGGGGCTTGGAGCAAGCTGCTCCAGTGGAAGGGGTCCCTGCCCATGGCAGGGGTTGGAACTGGATGCGCTTAAGGTCCTTTCCAATGCAAACCATTCCATGTTTCTAAAAACAGAGCCTTTGCTTCGTGAACACAGGAAGGAGGATATGAATGTAGGCTGCATCCTCAGCCGGGAAATCGTTGTTTGCAAACTACCTTTAGGCATCAAGTTTAGGGATGGGACAAAATGGGGAGGAAGAGATGGATGTGGAAAGAGATGTGTAGGAGGTGGATGCAAATAATCTCTAACCACACAAGTGCTGTTGGACCCCTACAGTCCCTTTCCACCTGGCCTTCCTGAGCCCTTAGCATGGAGCTTAACAATGGCCTGTGTCTCCTCGTGCTCCAAACAGAGCCTTTACTTCTGCTTGGGCTTCTTCCCCTGCTTGCCTTTGACTCCAGTGAAAAATGAACGGATCAGACAGGGAGCACGGCCCTGTTATTCTCCGATTAGGTGATCCGGAGGCTGCTACTTATGACCAGACCCTTTGTTCCTCTGCTTATAAAGTGGGAGGTCAGCAAGTCTCAGCAGTTCAGAATGAATTGCAGGTGAGGTGATTTATGCCGCTCTTCCTGTCCCCATGGGAACGCATCTCTTCAGACAAGACTGATGAACCCATCCATTGCTGCAGCAGAAGCAGCTCTGCCTTCCCAAAGATGCCCTGGTGCAATACTTCCTCCCCTCAGTCTCATTACACAGCCTTGTTCTTGCAGGCTCACCTCCTATTGCTCCAAGGCCCTCCTTCCAAACTCCTCATCCTTCATCCTACCCAAGGCACTTTGTAGCATCCACCCTGTACCAACACCCCAGTTGCTTCAAAGCCAGGGGATCTACCCAAGGCTTGAACAAAGCTGCCAAAACCAAGCAGGAGAACAAATACCAACAATCCAGAGGCTGTGTAGCCATAGAGTCATAGAATCAACTGAGTTGGAAAAGACTTTTAAGATCAAGTCTAACTTTTACCCCAGAGTTATGCAGTGTGGGCGTTAATAACCACATCATCAAATCACCTTTGTGAGATAAGGGAGCATCACTATCCCCACTTCATGGCTGGAGAACTGAGACCCGCAGATTAAATGGCCCAAAACCACCCATTTGCTTTTCAGCACTTGCTTTCCAGGCTCTGTGGAGCTCAGGAAGCCATGGAAAAGGCACTAGGAGAGCTGCCAGGACAGGTATATCCAATGGTCCACATGAGACCGTTGCAGTTACAAGTTATTGGGTTGTGGAGAGCAGAGCAGGATACCCAAGTACACAGAGAGGCAATTCCCATTTCAGTACCCAATTTTAACCCAAATAGGCAGAGTTAAAAGCAAAGAAACAGAATAAAGGACATGGACATGCCAGGAGAATGGGGACTGTTCTCCTTCTCCGTTAGGATTACTCCTTCATTTCCCATTTCTCCTAAATAAAGCTCTCTTCCTGGCCACCCTCATGCTTTTGGGAATACCGGAAGAGACCCAGGGACTTATCCCCCTCCAGAGCATCCTTTAACATCCCTGTTTGTTTTCCTAACACCCATCCTCATCGCCAGCACCATTTATTCCCCATGTACTCCTGCTTTCCATGGCAGCCTCTTCCTTCTATGTCTCCTTCTCTTGACATTTCATCATTTTTGGAGGCTCTTTATGCCCAGTTTCCTTTCTTTCCTCCTTCTCTTTCATTTTTCAACCCTGTGGTTCCTCCGCTTCCAAATCCTGACTGTTTTTAACTCGGCTCGAGCCTCTTAATTAAGTTACTTTCCATTATTTTTTATCTAGTCCATTTGTCTCCATCCCCCGCACCCTCCCTTATTCTCCCTTTCCTCCCCAAGGCAGGCAGGGGCTGAAATCTTCCATTTCCATTTGGCTAACAATCACTTTGAATTTTTAACTGCTATTAAATTGGATCACACCGGTCACTGGACTGGAGTTGTCGAGCTGTGATATTTACTGGTGCCCGTCAAAGGGAAATGAAATTGTGGCTGCACAAAGGGGGAGGAGATGGGGGAGCACAGATTTATTCTGCCCGCGGTACTTGCAAGCAGGCACAATCCCTTTGGATTTCTGAGCGAGTTCAAAGGAAAACCCTCAACGCTCAACCATGAATGTATTGTAATGTCTTTAATAAATCAATTATTTGTTGGCAGGAAAGTGTCACTGCATCTCCAAGCCTTGTAATCACCTTCCTTGCTGTGTTTTAAGTGCTGAAAACCCAACGAGGAAGACGGAGAGGCAGAAGAAGCAGCAGCACAGTGCAAACACTCCTGCTTCGTCTTGCCACAGAGAGGCAAAACCACAGCAGTCCAGTGACCCCCAGCACCAGAATGAGGAAATGATGGTGCCAGCACTAAAGGAGTTGAGCCTCACTCTTGCAGGCCATTTGCAAAGCAGCGTTTTCCTACAGCCCCCCCTCAAACAACCCATAGGTCTGAGCTTTGTGCTCCTGCCTTTGGGAGGATGCCGGTATTTTGGTTCAGCTAAAAGAGGCTTTTTCCCACTCGAAAATGTGCTAAAAAGAAAGAGGATTTCATTACAAAGCATCCCTGGCCAAATCCAGCCCCTCCTCCTCCTCCTCCTCTCTCTCTGCTGACAATATCCTCCCTTCCACAACAACAATCATCTGAGCACAAACAGACAACGAAGCTTTTCAGAAAGTAATGAACTCCGGTCGGAGCCAAGGCAGGAAGGGTTTAATGTTCAGCTCAGAAAGCTTGGCGAGGCCATCAATTATATAGCCCTGCTGCTGAAGGAGCAAGGGGAAATAAAATAGCATTTCAGGCAGGCTCTGCCAAAAAAAGGGAAGATAGGGGAGGAAAACACTGCGTGAAAGATTGAATTCCATGAGCGAAGTGTTTGCGAAAGAGGAGGAGGATCAAAGGCTGCAGCTGAGAGGAGGAGGGATTACAAGGAGGGCAAACCACAAAGAAGACAGCTCTGTTGACCCCTTGTCTCAAGGCTGGTCCAGGCAAGGACAGCCCTAGGTAGGGTTTGGTGATGGGGAGGGTTTGGCAGTGAAGGAAGTGCAATGAGATCTGCCGTGTAGGACAGCAAAACAGCACGGGGGCTGCAACCTCTACTGCCTCAACACAGTCTTACACTAGGTGCTACCAAGGGAAAGGAGAGCTGAAATGTTCTGGGCATCCCTATGTGATGGGAGCAGTAAACCAGCCAGGCAAAACGAGTGTATGGGTCCACCTAGAGCAACAATACCTCCTCATCCTCCCATCTGCACCCAGCGGGGCTCTTCCAGGGTTCCAACCTTGGTCTAAGGAATAAAGCCACCTTATTGCTGAGGAACAGGGCAGAGGGGACTCATTGCTGTCTCACACCACCAGTTTCTCAGACCCCAAACCAGACAGACCCCCAAAATCCAAACCAGGAATATGCCAAGACCACACTTCCACATCTTTTCCAAAGATCCTTGCCTTTTTGCTCTCCACTTCCAACTTCTCTTCCCCTTTCCCCTTTTCTACATCTCTTTCTTTTCCATTGCAGCACCAGAACAGAAAGGAAAGGGAACCCACAACTCTCTCGATGTTTCAGCACAACTCCTCTGTTCCAAACTTCAACCTCTCCTTCAAAATCCAAGCAAAAAGAGTGTGGAAAACATCACGTTTACCTCCTGATTCCCCCCTTCATTCTCCCCTGGGGCTCAGTGACTCCTTTCAGCCTGTCCTTAAGCTCGTGGATATCTGCTGGAGGTTTTCTAGCATGTGGAACCCGCTATGGGAGATGGCAGGGTCGGGCTGGCTCTTCAGCAGCTGTTCTCTTGGCCTCTCCTTTATCTCCAGCATTGTGTTCACATCTGCTTCCCCCTCTGCCTCTTTCCCTGCCTCTGGGAGCCTAGTTTTAAATCACTGCTCAGCACCAGGCGCGGGTTTCATGTCCTGTTTGGATGGGGAGCCAAAAGCCATTTGCAAGCCTCCCTTTTCCTTTTTCCCCCCCTTGTTTTCCTTACTTTTTGTTATCCTCCTCATTCTGCCAGCGCTGCCACACTGCTTCCCCCTCCTCCCCTTTGGCTGTGGAGTTATCTTGGCTCTGGAAACATGTTCAGACACCTGGTTGCTGGCAGGAAGGGCTTTGGCAGCGGCTGGATGCGTGCAGCTCGCTGATAGGGAAGGGGAGGCGAGTGGGGTGCAGCCGGTGCGGGTCACTGTGACCCACCTTGGCTCTCAGGGACACGCTGGTGGCCACTTGCGCTGCTCCTGCCTGGCTGGTGGTTTTCCTCAAGCCTGGCATCCCTCTGGCTTTGCCTGGAGCTTTGGCAGAGGCCAATGCCTGGTTTCACTGGGGATTTGTAGGGTGGAAAAGCGCAGCTTTGTACAGCAGCGCCCAGGAGCTGTGTTTTGAGGGATGCATTTAGGACAAGGCACTGCCATCTGTGGCTTCCTTCCCTTGGCAGAGAGCACGGCTCCTCAGCATGGCAATTTTGGCAAGGCAAAGCAGTAAAAAGCCTCGGGAGCAAACCGAGTGGGGCATGTGGAAGGATGCCTCGCCGCCACTCTGCCCATGCAGTGGCTCCAGCCTAAATTCTCCTTTCAGATTGCAATCTGTCCATGCTATCACAAACCCGAGAGGCCTACAGCCCTGAAACATCCCTGAAAAGCTTAAACTCTTCTCACCCATGGTCTGTATAGGATTTGAAGCCAGGATCCCCATGGATGCCACCAACACAGACCAGACTCCCTTGGGAAGAGACCCCTGCTCCTGCTCTTTGACTTCCCAAGTCTCTACAACAAGCTTCTGGGCTTGCCTGCAGTGGGGCTGGCAAGAAAAATCAGCTCTAAAGGCCAAAAAGAGGAACCAGATTAAAGTATCAAATCTGAATTTATGCTCACGACTTAAGGTTTAATAATGCAACAGAAAATCAATATTTAATAAAGCAAATGATGGGGAAAAACACTGAATGGGAGATGAGCCGCTGCTCGTGTTTTCAAACAAGTAACTCTCGGAGGAGCTGGTTTGGCAGGATGGATGCAGGACCAGATTGCCATGAAGAGCTGGCATGAAGGATGCCCCAGGTCCCACCAGTTCCAGCTCCAGTGTCAAGGGGGCTCATGGGTCTTTTATTAAAGGACAAACAAGGAATTACTGTGGTGGTCAGAGTCCAAATACCCATGGAGAGAGATCAAATGCTGATGCACAAGGGAAGCCAAGCAGCTGCCTCACTGAACACGTCCAGATTTGAGCTAGGGCTGGAGCCTGGGCTTGTGAAACACAAAGAACTCACCCAAATTTGGGTTTCAGATGCATCAAAAGCTGTCAAGGGATGGATATCCCCTGAGAAGCTGGGAGGGAGCACAGGAGCTCAAACAGAGGTTAAACCCCCGCCTGCCAAGCAGCGTATTGCTAATTCAGGGGTGCAAGTGGCACGGTGAGTGCGCATCCCTGGAATGCTGGGCCTGGGCAGGATGAGGGATGCGCCTGGGACGCTGGATGCAGATTTGTGGCAGCTCGGACTCCCTCCCCTGGAGGATGGAGAAAACTGCAGCGAGCCCGCGCAGGGCACAGAGATGTCGGGAATGAATCGTACCTGGAAGCTCAACCGGTTCCAGTCCCCTGCCATGGACAAGGACCCCTTCCACTGCAGCAGCTTGCTCCAAGCCCCTGTGTCCAACCTGGCCTTGAGCACTGCCAGGGATGGGGCAGCCACAGCTTCTCTGGGCACCCTGTGCCAGTGCCTCAGCACCCTCACAGGGAATAACTTCCTTATATCCAACCTGAACTCCCCCTGTTTCAGTTCGAACCCATCACCCCTTGTCCTACCGCTACAGTCCCTGATGAAGAGTCCCTCCCCAGCACCCAGATGTTGCTTGATCCACATCCCACCTTCCCACTTAGAAGCCTGGGACTGCTTGAAAGCTGATGCTGAGATGCAGAGTGTCCCTGCAGCCAGCACTGCAGTAATAAATGCCTTTTGCAGCAGTAATCCTCACTGTTTGCCTACCCCACTGCCTCCACTATGATTTTCCAGCCCTAAGCACAAGCTGGGAAGTGGGGACTTTTCCCCATGTCCACCCAAGCGACAGTGGGATGCACAAAGCTCGGGATGCACCAAGACCCCTCTCAAAAAGTCTGAGGGCTTTGGATAAATCCTGTCCTCCAAGGAGACCCTCACTTGCACTGGTATTGGTGCTCAGCTCGCTTCAGGGCAGCAAAATGAGCTCTGGTGCCCTTGGATGAAATCCTTCCTTTAGCACGCCGGGTTCCCAGCCTGGCCCTGCAGCACCGCAATAATTTGTAGCTTGTGCTGGGATCCTTCACGATGAAAGATGACATATAAATATAAAACGTTATCACTCCATAACAGCCACATGCTATAAAACGCCGGGCAGAAGGATCTGGAACTAGATGGAGGCAGCGCTTTCAATCCTTCCCTGCAGAGTACTGCTGCTAAAGCAGCAGACCCGCTCCAAAAAGCTCCGGAAATGGAAGCAGGAGGCATAAACCCCTAAAAACATCACAACTGTGGGATTAGATGGATAAAGCGACCTGCCACCAGCATGACCTTCCTGTGCTGACAGCGCTGAGTTAGGTGTAGCACTAACACACCGGTGCCGCCTCCTCCCATCCCCTAAAGGGACTTTGGGATGCTCCTTGTTACTGTAGTAACAATGCGCCGGTACTAATGTTACACTACAACGAGTTGACTCTGCTCCCACGACAGTGATAACAACGCTGTTACTGTAGTAACATTCCATTGGTGAGGTCTCACCGTTCTCCCCTTAATTTTATTGTCATCAGATTAAATTGCAATAATGTTATTGAGCCGCCATTAGGGTTGCCATGGTGACAATACCATTAAGGTACCGCTATCGCATCACAGTGGTCCAACCGTTCCACCACAAACGTTTTAATGTAGTAAAACAAAAGAGATGACTGCAGTAACGTTAAACTGCAGTGACCTCGATACTCCCCCCTCCTGCATCCAACATGCCTAACAACTCTGGAAACCAGATGTGGCGATGGGGAAATCATACAATCACAAGCTGGTTTGGGTTGGATGGGACCTTAAGAGGGAGAGTTCATCTCCATCTCCCCTCTGGCATGTTAAAGCCATTCCCCTTGTCCTGTCCCTACATCCCTTGTAAAAATTCCCAACATGCATCCCAGAGGCGCAGTGCAAAGTTCCACCACACAGAGGATGAACACAAGACCCACAGACAACGTGAGTCTGGCCAACAACTGGCCTCTCCCTTTCACCCTCTGCAGAAAGGAGATTAGTGCAGTCACCATTGAATGGGTCCAGGTGATGCAGCGACCTCTCCCTGAAAGCCTTTAGAGAGGATGGGTCAACAGGGCTAAAGGGAGCTCGCGCTTTCAGAACGGCTCTTGTTCTCTACAAGAGGAGTGATCAGAAGGTGACCTCCATGGCTCTGAGCACCTCTGAGGGACTAGCAAAGAGAGTTACCTACCCTGACACAATAGCGCAAGCAGCTGGAGCTGAGGAGGATGGAAATAAAGGAGCCATAGGGGTACCAGAGGCGGAAATGACCCCAATGGGCACCATTATGCTGTCCCAGTACAAAGACCTCACAATACACTGGATGACAGCATTAGCACTTCACTGGGGGAGAGAAACAGAAATTGGCCACAGCCTTGGTGTACACAAGAAAGGAAACCACAAAGGAAATGAAGCAGTCTGTGCTTCCTGTGAATCACCAGTTCTTCTTTCCCCTTCCTCCATTCCCCTGCCAATTATTTCTCCTTGGGAACGGGCTACATTCTCCCCTGGGCCTGGGGTGCCAGGCAAGCATGGAGTATGCGTTCCCTTCCCAACCAACCTAACGTAATCATGGAATGGTTTGGGTTGTGAAGGACCTTGAACTCATCCAGTTCCAAATCCCTGCCATGGGCAAAGACACCTTCCACTAGAGCAGTCTGCTCCAAGCCCTGTCCAACCTGGTTTTGAACACTGCCAGGGATGGGGCATTTACCACTTCTTTGGACAACCTGTGCAGTGCCTCACCACCCTACTGCTTCTCTTTCTAATGAGGACAGTGTCAACACCTCCCCATCCCTCCCCTTGCACCACTGGGGCTCCCTTCTGTGCTCTAGGAAGGAGGACACTGCAATGCAAGTGGGCCACGTTCCCAGTGGGATGCAGTGTTCTGTTTCCCTCCGCCAGCAGCATGGAACTGGGGCAGCTCGAAGTGCTCCAGTCCAGGCTCTGGAGTCCCTGGTTTCCCCCCCTTCCCACCCCACCATATAATTGCTAATTAATAATAATGTTTAGCTCTCAGATAGCACATTCCATCTTCAAAGACCTCTGTCGACATTAATGAATTAATCCTCATCAACCCCCTTGTGAAGGAGGTGACAATTATTATCTCTGCCTCACAGATGTTAAATTGATTTGCAAAGAGGTCAAGTGGCTTGGGGGGAATGGGGGGAGCCTCCAGAAGGCCACATGGAGAAGAACATCAGTGGGTTAAACCCACAGACTGGGCTGATGGAGAAGACTGAGCTGGCAATCTTAGAGGGGAGATGGAGACATATGGGGGCAGCAACGGATGTGGGACCTGCAGAGATGCTTCCTATGGGAACAGCAACACAGGGATACAAAGCCAACAACTAGGACAGTGCGGGAGAGAGCGTGGGAGACCTTCAGTCCTCCACAACAGCTCTGCTACAAAAGGAAAAGATGCTTTGATGGACGGATGGCGATTAGCAACAAAGGGAGACGGGAAGGAACGCATCAGTCACCGGAGCCGAGAGCGCGGGCGAAGCGAGGGAGGATTTCCATTTCGTGCCGCTGGATTCCTCCCCTCCACCCATTTAGGGAGGCTCTCCCAGCTCTCCGCACGCCTTTCAGGAGGTATTATCTAAACCCGTTTTTGCTTCTAGAAAGAAAAGCTGCTCTCGTGAGCAAAAAGGTGTGGATGCACCTGGAAAACCCGTGCCAGAAGCTGTGGTTTCTGCTGGGATTCATCCCGCGCTGCATGTGACCAACTTCTAAACTGAGTTACCAAAGAGCCCTGTGCGAATCCCTCCGCACCTTCTCACTCCATTGTGGCTTTGGCAGTGCAGGGGAGAGGCTCAGCCCCACAGGTGACCCCCAGCTCCATTAGTGATGCCAAAGTTTCTTAGTGGAGCGTGGTTAGGAAGGTTCTAAGCATCTCCAGTAAAAACCAGGCACAAGCAATGCGTTCCCATCCAGCCTGCTTTCCCTACAAGCCACCTTGAGGCCTTTGGACCAGAGTGATGGTGACTGCAGGGACTGATCCTTCCTCCCAGCCTCCCTCCACTCTGCAGGGCAGGCAATTCCCATGCACCCCAACGCAAGGCAGGGTAGAGCCATCAAAAAGTTCTCCTCATTCTCCCCCGAGGGAAAGGGGCTTATGGCATCAAAGGGAAATTAATTGGGCAGCGTTTGGGGTTTGAAACAAAGCCCCACCGGTGGCTTTATCTCACCAGCACACACCTTGGCAGTGATGCTCCCGGGGTGGCTTTGTCATGGGGTGGGGTGCCACCGGCACTGGAGTGTCACCCCACCACCTTCACCCACAGCCCCCTTACTTCAGCAGCAGGTAATTAACTCCCTATTAAAGGCAGGGATTTGCAGCTTAACCCCGGGCCTGTGAAAGAGTGGGAAACTTCATTTACCCCCAAGAAAAGGGGAGGGGTGATTAGTTGCTCCAATGACAACAGCGAGAGCCAGATAGGGCGAGGGGAACTGATAAAGCAGCAGAAAGCGCTAATACCCCTCAATCGCCTGCCTTTTCTTTCCCCTCCTTCTTTCTTTCTTTGGAAGCACTAAAATTCCACCATTTTCTATCATGCAAATTTGTGTGCCTAAGTGAGATTAAACTCTGGCAGCACTGTGCCTCCTTCCCCAAGTCCATTTCCCGTGCGGAGATAAGGCCAACTTCCCTTAATGCATCTTACAAGGCAGTGGGAGTTTTGAAGGCACGCACTGGAGACGGCTTATTATCAATACAAATAAGAGCTTTCCAGATACTGTCCTTCTCCTCCTCCCTCCCCTCTCTCTTTTAAACCCAGGAACCCGGAGAACAGCTTCAATAGCAGAAGTGTCATGCAAGGAGCAAGGAGAAGGGGGAGGCTGTCCCTGAGATGCTGCTGCAGAGGCAAGAAGCAGGACCAGGATGGGATACGGGAGAGGGGAGGAAGGGAAAGAAAGCATCACTTCTCAGAGGTCGATGGGGCCTGAGTGTTCTTTCTCACTCTGGGTTTCTGCCTCCCTTCAAGTTCGAAGCTTGCCTACAGTGAATGGGGCTCCCCTGGGTTTTGTCCCTTTGGGGTTTTCACCCCCAAACCCCTCACTCTTCCCAGGGTCCAAGGCAAACACGGGCAGTGCTGCTTCCCTGTGCTTTGTCCGGCCTTACGGCAACTCCTCCTAAGAAGAAATGAGTGCTGAGCAAGCAGGACAGACAGAGACCACCTTCCAGACACATTGAGTTGTTCGTTGTAGTCTGAGAGCTCCAGGTGCTAAGAACATCCTTGGACCTTTTGCAGCTCTATTGTTGACTCGCATCAACTTGGCTTTACCAACACTGAGCCTGACCCCATTTAAAGCAGTCCCCAAAATAGCAAGTCTGAACTTTGATGCATTCAATGCCAAGAGACTGTTTTCTCCTTCCTGGGGCTCATTTGTCCCGTATTGGCACAGAAGCAGCAGGAAGGAGAGATGCACTAATGTGCTATTCCTGGAAGCAGTCACCTTTTGCCTTTTGTAGAGGATTTTAAGACTGACAAGTGTTTCTGAAAGCCTGACCGACAAGGAAAGGTGGGAGAAATGGGGCTTGGATCCTTTCAGAGAGAAGGTGGCAACACGATAACGACCTTCCCAAAAGCTAAAGGTTGTTACAAAGAGGACACTGATCAATTGTTCTCCACATCCTCTGGGGATAGGCTGAGAAAAACTCCACTCGCAACAAAGAAGGTTGAAGTTGGATATTAGCTATACATTTTCTAATTATAAAGGTAGGGAAGCAATAGAATAGATCGTCAAGGGAGGCTGAAGAACCTGCTTTGTTAAAGAGTTTCAAGAATAGCTTTCACATGTGTTTGCCAGCGATGGCTCAGCCTTGTTGCAGAGGGATGGGCTAAATTAGCTCTTGAGGTGCCTTCTACCCACCTATTTTGGGCTCTCAGCCATCAATACAGTCAACCCAGAAATAAATGTGCAGCACTCCCCTTGCTGCAGCGTGGACATTCTGAGTTTCTGGTGGTTTCTAGCTCATTTCTTCCCTCTGCCTTGGGGCACCATCCCCAACCCTCATACTCTAAAGGAAGCTCCTTCTCTCACCTCTATCCCTCTTCTAGTTTTTGCTCTTTCCCCCTAAAGCACCCCTTCATCCAGCAACCCTTGGTAGACATGAACCCCAGCTTCTAAATCCCTCCATCCATGGCTGTTTTGAAGTGATATTCCTTAAACTTGGGGAGAAGGAGGGATGCACAGCATAGGGTGAGGGCTCCTGGACCCTGGCTGATATGCACCCATCACACCTGCTTGGGGGAGCATCAGGCTGCTGAAACCCTGGCTGGAAGGGGAAGAGCTCCTTGTCTGGAGAGCACAGCCTGCCCCAGGGCATGATTTAATTGCATGCTGAGAGGCTGGAGTGCTCCTGTGTGTCCCCAGGCCCTTTCCTGGTGCAGCAAGGGGAAAGTCAGGGCAGGGTTATACAGCATTGCATATTCATTGGGCCCATTTTTCCAAGGGAGGAGAGTTAATGCTGGAACCACAGCCAAATACTTATTAAGGTCATTAAGGCTTCCCTATACTTAGACACAATATTCACCTTCACGTCCTGCCCTGCCACTTTCCACCCAAGAAAGGGCTGGTTGAGCCAAGCTTTTGGAATTAGGAGGCCAGTATCACTGTAAGGATGTTCAGCATGGATATAGAACTGATCCCATCACTGAATCCTACTGAAGTGCACTGCTGCAAGGAGTTAAGAAACAACCTTTTCCTCTAGTACCCAAACGTCTCTTCCTGCCAATACAACAAGACACAGGAGGGATGGGCCTGGATGCCTGGTGTTACGGGGAAATTTAGGAAACAGGAACCAGAAAAGAACAGATAGAAATTGTCCTGCATCACCCCAGCATCTGATAGCGACTTCAGAACTTGTGGGTGATCGACTTCGGCTTAAGAAACTCAGGCAGGTAATAACAGATTGCAAGATAAAGAGCAATGAACTGGGCTGGCGATGCATCCGCTTCCCTCCATGGTTAATGCAGATGGAGAAAGTCTGGCTCTGTTTAGTTTGCTTGATTGCTCCAAGAGGAAAGAGAAAACAGAAAGGGGGAGGTGGGGGAGTGGGGGAATAAAGGCCCTGGGTTTGGGTTTCCCCCCCCGCTTCTATTCATTAGGCTGCCAATAATGCTTGGGTCTGGCGTATCGATGGTGGTTGAGCTCAACCTGACTCTGCATACAAGACCAATGGCTTTTTAACCCAGCTTGTTTTCAAATCAATACAGCCATCAGCATTCGAAAATTAGCCCCAGACGAGATTCCAATACTCAAGCCGGTGTCTCATGCTAAGAGTGCTCCCGCCCAGGGCACAGAGGAAGGAGGAAGGAAAAAGAGTTTGCTAGCAAGGGATTAGAAACTTGCCATTAATCTTCCCCAAGGCAGCTATAGCCCATATGTCCCACCACGTGGGCTCCTCCTTTCCCAGTGTCCTGCAGCTCAGACACAGGATGGATGTGGAATGAACACTCATTTACTTGATCATCATGTGTGCCTACACATGTAGGTCCCCTCTTAAGAGCCCGTGTTGCTTGCATGCTTGCCAAAGAAAGCATAAACGTGCGTTGTGCACCCTCATCGATGCGCACTCATGGACCAGCAGCAGCAGGATGCTGCAAGAGCTCTGCCACCCCATGTCAACCTTCCTCCTCCTCCTCCTCCTCCTCCTCAAAAGTACAATTTCAACACACAAACACATATTGTTGCTAGGCTTAAACACACCCCCACAGAGTACACAAATCTGCCAGCTCGCTCTATTCCCTCAACACAAGTTTTACTTCAAGTGTTGCCTCCAGCATGGAAAACAAACACAACCCAACATCAAATCACAACAACCAGCATCATGGGTTTGCCAGTGACTACTTCAGGAGGCAAAGCTGTATCAGCCCTCCATGAGTACTCCAGGAAAACTGGCTAAATGCATCACCCAGCTTCACTGGGGCTCTCTGCATTTGCACCAAGTTGTCTTAAAAGCTAAAAGTAGGAGCAAAGGGAAGAGAAGACACCAGCACAAAAGGGAAGAGCAGGAATCAAAGCAAGCCCAACCCCTTTACGAACTCCTTTCCTCTTACCTTGCACGATGAGATGGACGCGCAATGTCTTGGGGTGATTGTCTGTCTGCACAGAGCAGGTGTAGGGGCCTTCATCATAGACATCCACATCTTGGATCTGGATGCTGTACTGGGTTTTGGTGTTGGCCAAGAGCACCACCCGAGGGTCCAAGCACCACTTGTCATTGCCGGCATAGAGGATGCTGCTGCGGTTCAGCCAGGCCACTCGGGTGACTCGGTTGTCCACGGAGCACCTGGGGAGAACAAAGAGGTGACCCATCAGTGAGCTGCTCTTGGATGCTCTGTCCTCCCTTCCCCAGCCCCTCCTGGCCCTTTGGGCACTATATTTAGCTTTGCTGCCAGCAGCAGTTTCAGAGACCAAGTGCTTTCAGTGTCCAAAGAGGACAATGTCTGCACTTTACCTGCTCAGAGCACCAATATCCATCTAAACTGGTGGCTCCAGAGATTTGTCCAAGAGCTTCACAATGATTTCAGACAGAAAGAGGTCAGAGCCACTCAGTACGAGCCAGCAACAGACTCCTCTGTTCCCATTTGCTCCTTTGCAAACCCAGAGACAAGCTAAAACCTCCATCCTGAGCCCAAACCATGCTTTTGGGGGAATGCAGCTCAGTTCTTCCTGCCCAAACCCATCACTTATCTTTCTCTCAGACCCTCATATCCCTGTGTCAGGCAAAGAAATGTGAAGTGGAGCCAGGAAAGCAGCTCAGGCTGCTTCACAAAGGAGCAAGGAAAATTTATCTGAGGAGGAAGTCAGCTCTATCACATCTCTGAACAGGAAGCTTTTGCTTCCTACCACTTCTTCTGTCAGCTCTTCCTTCCCTACCCATCATCTGCATCATTGCATCTCCCTCACTTACTGCACCTTACCCAGCTAAACATTTCCCTTATCAAGTGATGCTTTGGAGGTGGAAATCTCTATCCAGCTTTATTAAACAACTGAGTCTACACTACGGTGCAAACCAAGATGATTCTTTGTTCCTGAAGGAAATTATTAATGCCCGCCTTAGCAGGGGCCACTCTTGTTCCTCCTGAAGGTCTCCACTAGCTTGTAACCCTCCATCCTCATGTCCCCAAGCAAGGTTTGAATCCTCTATGTCCACAAATCATCTTCAGATGAGTGAGCAGCACAAGCCCTGCAGCCTGTCTGCTGGCCCAGCAGAAAGCTGCAGCCCCCCGCAAGCCAGTCAAACCTCTGCTTCTCATGGAGCAGGTTTGGGATTATGGAGCCATTAGGATTTAGCCGCGCTTTGCTGGATGCAACGACGGAGGGTAATGTCCCTGCATAAAACCACTCAGCCTAAGATCCACTGTTTATATTCTCCCCAATCTACTTCATTACTTGTGCAGTAGCTTGGATGCAAATTAACTTCAGAAGCACCAAAAAACAGCACAGCAGCTTCTGCGAGGTCTCACACAGGGTAACCTCAATGAATGCAAGAGGTTTAATGGGCTCTTCCTGCCAGGCCGTGGTAGGTCAAGGTGTCTCATCCCACCCAGCTTCTTTATGGAGCCTCTTTGGCCCCAGAGTGACAGGAGAAGCTTAAACAACCCACTCAGCCTCCACACACAACAGACAATCAAAGAATCAACTTGGTTAGAAAAGACCTTCAAGATCAAGTCCAACCATCCTCCAGCACTGCCAAGGCCTCCACTAACCCATGGCACTAAGGGCCTCATCTACACAGTTTGGGAACACTTCCAGGAATGGTGATTCCACCACTTCCTTAGGAAGCCTGTTCCATTTGGAGGTTAGGGATGATGGGTCCCCATGCGGTGATGTCCCCAAGGTGAGAAGGGTGGTCTGCAGCCCAGGACTCGCCTGCTGATCTGCTAGGCAAGTACCCAAGTTACTGCACCATCCTCCTCCCTCTCCGGTGTGAAAAACATCTGAGATATTAAACGATTTTACTGCTGTTCCATAATGATATTACGATAATAATAAATTACATGTGAGCAGATTTTTATTATCTACATAAAAAGAGGCAATAGATTCAGCCTGGGCTGAACACCAAGAACTTGGCTCTGGTTTTCAGCTCTGGAGCAAATCTTGAGAGTTCACTTGCTCAAGTTGACCAAAACTTGAGGTTTCATCCCAAAGGATGGTTATTGCATCTTGTACTCTGAACCTCAACTCTGCTGGGAACTCAAACCTACGGGGCTCAACTGAATGCAGTGGATATTTGCTGCTGGGCTCATTGCAAAGCCATGAAATAGGCTCCTGTGGTGACAGCGAGCAGCATTTGCTGTGAAATGCATCAGTTTGGAGATCCCTGGATAATAATGGAGCCAGACAGTGTGCAGTCCAAGCATTCCCTCTATCATATGAGCATTTAAAGTGCTTTTGAAAAGCAACGGGGCTGAGGTAACGCATGAGGCAACAGTGAAATAAGTGCTTTTGCCCTTCACAGCACCCGGTCACAATCTCTTCTTATCACCCAGACACGCTTCTCTGTCCCTGGGATGGGCAAGCTTGACGTTGTTATTGTATTTTCTTCCCTCCTTTCAAGCTCCTGAGCTAAAATATATATAATAAAGCACAGAAAGAGCTCCTGGGGAAGGTACACTTTGACCTCTGGGTTTGCTGTGCTGTTTAGAGGGTGGTGGGTTGTGCTTCTGCCCAGGCTCCTTCCAACCACTGCGCTAAACCCTCCTCCTCCTCGCCTACGTGCCGGATGGGATCCCCGCGGCCGAAGCTTGCCGCAGCGACCTGATGCTCTTCCAGCCCTTCCATCTGCTCCCCATTCCCTCCTCCAGCAGCTCCCCTCTCCAGAAGCCGGGATGGGAAGCTCTCCTCTCCCGTACACAGGCAGCCGAGCGGAAAACCTTTGGCTTTGGATGGGAAGCCAGGCTCCAAGCACAGGTGGAGAGCAAAGCCAGTACTGAGCCTGCAGCCTCCCCCCCTTCCCACCCTGCTCCTGGCAAGGAGCAAAGCCCTGAGATGCTTCCTCCACCTCGCTGGAGGCTCTCTCCCCACAACGTGCCAAGGAGGGAGTGGAGCAAGAGGTCCTTGGGGTGCCAGAAAGCAGCTCTTGCCTCCAAAAAGATGATGTAAAAACAATTAAGCACAGATGAGGTAATTTTCTCCCTCAAGATCCTTAATCCTTGTTATGTTCCTGCTCAGAAGGCAAGGCCTTCTCCAGGAGGATGAAAAACTGCTGCCTGTCAGCACACGGAGGAGATGCTGCTGCTCTCCCTCTCTCTGCTATTTCTCTCCTGCTAAACCAAACCCCAAGCCTCAGGGTTTCTCCTTCTGGAGATGCTTCTAACACGCGACTCCTGCATCAGGTAGTAATGGCTTGCAGAGAGATGTAGCTCCTAACACTACATCAGACCATCTGCTCCCTGATGCCACTCAAATGACCACAAATGACTGAGCTTGGGCACTTTAAGACAGTTGCATGCGTCAAGTAAAGGTGAGACTTGTGAGCTTACATCTTCCCTACCTGTCCCAACATCTCCAGCAGCCAAAGCTGCTTGGGTTTGCTACCTGCCCTCTGTAAGCAAGCCGGTCCTTTAGGAACTGGCTGCTCTTCCCCACAGCCAAAGTCCTCATGCCTGTACCCTCCTCATCCCATACAAGGAGCCAGTGGGTTCAGCTGACATCCAGCCTGGCTGCAGGGACACCAGTCAAAGAGAGAAACTGGAACAGGGAAAACACCACCATCAGGTTTCTGCCCAACTTAAGTAATGCAAGCACAAAGATGAACAGGGCTATAAATGCCCTGTGGAGATAAAATAAGGAGGAGCAGGATGCTTTGCAGATGCAGATCTGCTCCCAAAGAGCCCACCACCAAACTGCAGACACCACTATTGAGTAGCAGGAATGAACAAGCAAAAAGGTGCCAAAACTGGGCGCCCTGATGGCTTCCCACAGGGACCTCCCTGTGTTTTTGGCATGGACGCACATGGCACACAGCGATGACAATGAAACCCTAAATCCCTCTCATTGCTTTCCTGAGTTTGCACACAGAAAATGACGGGAGAGGACGTGGCCCAGCAGTGGGAGGAAGGAGGTTTTTAATTACTCAAGTGTACTAATTGGCACGCAGCACTTTTTGGTTGCCTCTCAATGCAGATCGCTGGTGTTCCAGAGGGCTGGGCTGGAGAGCACAGATTGTCTCAACCCAGCAGGACACACAAGCCATGAATCATGTTAATTAGAACTGAAAAGAGCTCAGTGAAATCACCAACCTGATCGCTGCTTGCTTTGCACTTAGCAGGGTACAAGCTCGATCCTGGGGAGGCAGAGATGGGGCTAAGCCTGGCTCACCCCATTCAACTTGGTGACCCATCCAGGGGCTGTGACCAAGCTCGCTTCTCCTTCCACCACCACCTCATTCTTTGTTCCCACCCCAGAGAAACCGGCTTCCCAAATCCAAACTGATGGAATTTCACACACATTGCACCATGGCATTTACCCATTATCAAGCATCCTTAGATGTCTTCTTGTTTTGTTCCCAAACACTGGATTTTGAAGCAATCCCTTCTTCACCAGCAGCTTTTTGGCCCTGCTATAGATTAGACCAAGCTGGAAATCAGCTTGAAATAACTCATTTGGGGTGAAAAATCTCCCCAGATCTCTTTGCCTGTGGTTGGGCAAGGAGACAAGCTGCTCTGGCCTCAGCATCTCATGTCCCAGACATCACCTTCCAGGCTCTGTACCATCAGCTACGCTATAAATGATCAGCTAAACTAGACCGCTGCCAGAGGCAGGAGCTTCACAGCGTAGATTTATTTCTGTGATTATCACATTTTATTGTTATTTATTAGGATTAATTAAAGGCTGGGCTGTGAACAACTCAATCCCATTCAGGCACAGTCCCGCTGCTCTCCTATTCTTTCCTATGATGTTTGTGCACTGGTGGCAATAGATATTTGGCCATCGATTCCTAAGCAAAGGGGAAGTTAGGGTCAGATTGTCCCATGCTCCCTGGGACACGTGCTGCCCATGACCCTGTATGGATGCATGGACAGCCCAAGGTGTGGCTATCATAGAGAAGCTTTGTTACTGGTAAATATTAAGCCAAACCTCTCATTACCACAACTCAATCTGGTTTCTCTCTCAATGCTTTTTGCTCTATTGGGTTAAGTCATGCACGAGCAATTTCTACCAGTCTAGGATTTACAGCATCTGCTCCTACAGACCGTGTGTGCTTGCAGCACCGTCTGTCACACACCCCCCCAACATGCAATGCACATACTGAGGACACACATGCTCATCCACATGCATGGCAAACAGCATGTGCACCTCCAGCAATAACCCTGCTGACCCCTCCTGCAAGCAGGACATAGAATCATAGAATCAACCAGGTTGGAAAAGACCTTTCAGATCAGCAAGTCCAACCATTCCCCATCACTACCAAGGCCACCACTAACCCATGGCACCCAGGTGGCTCTAACGGGGGCTTAAGGCTCATCCCTTTTGGGGTCTGTGTGTTTGACACAGCAGTAGGGCTTTTGGCATGCCAATGGGGTTGGACTAGATGATCTCCAAAGGTCCCTTCCAACCCTATTCTGTGATCAGGACCAGGACCACCCCAGCCATCCTCACCTTCAACTCTAAGATCAGCTGAAGGGCATCCCTGCAGCTCACACTGATGTGACACCACCAAAGATGCAGCCTGAGGACTTCTCCATCACTCACAGGACCGAAAACTGCTTCCGAGCACAGGGAGGATGCTGTCTGCCAGGCAGGATTTGACCAACAGATTAACTCAGCAGTGGGGTCTGATAGGAAATGCGGGACCCTGCTGGGGCTGGCACCTGCCTCCAGTTCCCTCCACAGCAACCAGAGCGTCGCCAAAGGCTTGGGGTGAGGAGGTGCCCTCAGACCCGCTGCCACCCCAAAGCCCTTCACAATCACACTGAGCTCGTCAAAAGCAGTGCTCGGAAGTGGAAAATGAAACCCCTTTGTGCTTCCCTACCCAGACAAGAGTTCCATTGCTGCTGTTGCAGAGGGAGTTTGTGCTCTGGCCTGGGAAGTCCTGCCTTTCCCACCAGCTCATGCCCTTCGCTTCTGCCCTCTGCCAGACTTTAAAGGTATTTGGCACCTCCTTGGCAAGGAGGGTGAGTTAATGTGTGTTTGTAAAGTACCTGATCTCCCGGATTGGAAGTTTATACATGCAAATGATTCCTACTAATGACATTAATAATAATACACTGGGCTCCAAAAGATCTGCCTTGGTTCAGTGCCTGGGATCCGCAGAGCTGCAAACAACTCCCAGTGTGCTGCCTTAGACGAGCTATTGGCAAACACCAAGGAAACAGGAGGAAACCAGGCTGGGGAGGGAGGAAGAGCTGTAAAAAAGAGCCAAAGCTCCCACTTTAGAGCCTGAGCGTAAGGGTATGGTACAGCCACGGGTCCCATGAGCACCTCTGGGTGCACCCAGCACCCCACCAGTCCTGGCAGAGGTAATTGCTAGGATTGGTGCAAAGCAGGCAGGTCGTGCTGCAGCAGGCAGGGATGGCTTGTCTGGAAAAGTCTTTATCTCTCTGCAATGCAGCAGTGCACAAGCACCTTTCCAAGTCCCATGCTCGCCTCATCCAGCCTTTCTATTTATCCTCCTATTGTCTCTGCTAACAACAGGGCTCTGCACATCTACAGCATCTTCCATCTCGGCACGTGAGCCAAAGCATCAATGAGGGCAGCAACTCTGAGACCACACATAGAGGAAGCGTGTCCCAAACCTGGAGCTGACCCTGGAGCGTGCTCCTGGCCCATCTGCTTGGGTGCCCTCCAAAAGTGCTAATGGCACTGGGAATGGGGGTGATGCCAGCACCAAAATGCCTGTAGGCAGCTGTGCAGGGACACGCTTGGTTTACTAATGACATCCACCAGTCAGGGAGCTCCTGCAGTGCTGGGATCCTGCTCGGAGCTCAAGGAACGTGTTGTTCCTCCTTGTTTTCTCCTTGGTCACGTTCCCAAAGCCCAAGTGGTTGTTCAGGGGGCTCCTGGATGCCAGCAGGCAAAGAACCCCAGGGGAAAGTCATCCCTTTCCCAGTTGTGTTCCAGTGTTGTCTATGGAAGGGTCCTCTTCCGCATGGAAGACACCACCCTAAACCAGGACCAGGCTTTGGCAGGTGCCTGCACGCTGGCTTAGAGGCTTCACAAGGAGGTGTGGGAAATGCCATGAGAAGAAAATAACTCCATCATGATCTCATCCTCTCCCCCCAAGTGTTACAGAGCAGCTTAAACCCTGCAAAATCAGGTCTCCTCATCGGAGGAGGTGTGGAGAGGAAGCCTCCTCTCTCTGCCTCCAAAAACCTGGAGATCTCCCTCCTCGCTATACACTTTCCTTGGGAAAAATGCTCCTTTCCCACCTAAAATCCCTGGATGGAGCTACTTGAGACACCCCCAAGCCCGCATCCTGCTCATCCCCGCCAGCATCTCCTCCTCCAGGCTGCGCTTCCCCCTGAACTCTCCCAATTACAGGCTGTGCCCCTGAATAATTCCTGGTTCTGCTTTGCTCAGTTGACACTAATAGCCCAGGAATAAAGCGATGCCATCTACCCCACCGGCCTGCAAAGGAGCACATTTAACTAAGTACCAGGCAAGGGACTGCTGAGCTTAACGGCACTGCAAATGTATTCCAAAGGAAGCGATGCACTTAACTTCTCACAAGTGGGAAATTATCACTGAAGTGCCTTTTCCTTAGAAGTTGAGGCACAAAACAGGAACGGTGAGGGGTGAGAGCTCTCTGTAAGACCTGTGGAGAGGGAATGAGGAGGGAGCTGGAGCTGGCTGCTAAAGGATGCTCCAGGAGGCACCAGGGCAGGAGAGGCAGGCAGAAGAGGGAGTGAGAAGTGCTGCAAACAGAGGGCTGAATGGAGATAATGTGGGGAAATCAAACCAGAGAAGAGCACAAAATGAGGTACCAGGTTTTCAAAGCACTGGCGGAGCTCTCCAGTAGCACATAATACAGTACCAGAGGGTTGCAATGGGGAGATGAGGGGAGCTTGCACTGGTACTGGTGGCAGCTGATCACCCTGGAGCACATACATGCTGCTACACATATGTACGTATATACACACACACACATATACGTATATTATCATCTAATACATGTATATTTGTAGCGTAATCACAGGTTACCATGTCAGCATCGTACACCAGTCCTCCCTCATACTCCTAACTGCAATCTCACCACAGCACCCAAGCTTCTATTGTTCTGTTGTTTCTACAAGAAGATGGACAGAAAGAGGACAATGAACAATCTCTTAAGATAGAAATAGAGAGGTGGTCCAGGTACCATAAGACCCCATGGGAGGAACAGGACACCCTAAGCCTTTGGGAATGAATCCCTATGCACCACCACTCCAGGTCCCAGAATGATGGGGAGAGGATCTTCCCCTTTGGCAAAAGAAGAGGCTTCCCAATCCAAGGTTCCAAATGATCAAGACAAGAAGGTAACCTGTGCCTTTTGTTCTGACAGCTACCTCATAGTGGCCAGCTTCCTAGCAGGAACCTACACAGCTTCTTATACTTGAAACCCATCACCCATGCAGATCTTTCCCCATCACACACCCATAAGGTTGCTTGCCACATGAACAGCGTTTAAGCACCTTGTCTCATGACCTCCCATCACAATGGGATGGGGACTTGTCCCTGAGAGAAGCTACCAAATGGTGCAGCAAAGGAAGTGGAGAACCAGAGCAGGGGAAGTGGAGGGACAGGAGGGATGTCAAGGAAGGAAACAAGACAGAGCCAAAAACTCATAGACAAATGGCAGCCATGCCACTCACACCAATACCCACACTCCCCATTTATAAACCAGCACAAATGAGACTGAAAACAAGAGTGGGACGGAGGCAAAGGCCCCTTGCCAGCGCAGACACCCCCCCCCACCCTTTTTCCTTCCCTCTCCCCTTGAGGACATCATCCTTAAAATATATTTCATTTCACAGCTGCATTATGGTACCACAAAATCCTGCGAATCCAATTTAAGAACAGATTACCTCCTCACTTACTTCATTTGAAGCAATTACATGTTAATTTTCATTGAGACCAGCCTAATGCATACCAATCTGATGCTGCAATCTCATTTGAATACTTGAGGGAACACTAGTTGGGCTCCGGGCTCTGGAGGCTCATATTTAAAGGGCCACTTCACATTTCCTTTCCCTTTTCCCCTTGTTATTTACACCTCCATTGCACTTGTGGTTCTCCCTCTCTCCCTTCCCGGCATTCCCAACAGCTCGTACCACTTGTAAGACCAACTCCAAAGGCCAAATAAGCATTGTGGCAAAGCCTGCAGAATGATGCTGTGCTGCTTCCCGAGCCCAAAAAGCAGTAGCCCAACATCTTTCTGCATCAAGAAATCACCTTCCAGCATCACCCATCAATAAAAGGTGTTGCTACCACGCATCTCTCTGCAAAACAACTCCTCCTCCTCCTCTCAGACCAAGAACAGTGTCTGCTAGGTTTTAGCTGATGGTTATCTTCTTCTCCCTCACGCTCACTTATTTAGCCAGGCCCATGGTATCGATTGGTGTCTCGGACACCAAGGTTTGAGTAATTAAGAATGCCAGGAGAGTGGGGATTCAGCTCCTGGATGTCGCTCTGTCTCGCTGTACACATCCCGGTGATGAGCATTCATGTTGGAGGCTGCACCTTAATTAGATTTTGCAGATTGCAAAAGGCCCTGAGACACTTGTGCAGACACCATATAAATGTATATTGCATTGTACTGTAATTAATCCAAGGTGACGCAGAGGCAGATGGAGCAGGAGCAAGGGACCGATTCGCGGCGACAAAACCAGCCCTAAGACTTCGGCACATCAGCTGCAAACTGAGGAAGCTACTTCTGCCACCCACAATGTGCTGATGACCACATGTTGGACAACAGGTATTTGGACATCGTGTATGGACATGTTGGACGTCAGATGTGAGGGTCTCAGAAGCAAAAGGTTTCCTGGGGCCTCCTCACCAAGCAAAGGCTCCCACTATTAATATTGCCCAAAGAGATGGTGGATACTGCATCCCTGGCAGCGTTCAAGGCCAGGATGGACAGGGTTTGAAGCAATCTGCTCTAGTGGAAGGTGTCCCTGCCTGGAACTATATGAGCTTAAAGTCCTTTCCAACCCAAACCACTCTATGACTAAGCAGACACCTTTTCCTCCGCACAAGCAGTTGAGCAGCCAGAAAGACAATAAGGAATAAAGACAAGCACAGATTAATTGCAGCTCCTCCTCCCCCAAAGAAATCATTGATTTTTCTTGTTATCTATTGTCTATGCCACTGCTGAAAGCACCCGGCTGTCACAGCCTTGGGGTGCACCAGGGGGGCCCCAGACCCTCGTGTCCCAGAGCACACAGCCAGGATGCTCCGTGACCACTGATGGAAGTGACTGCACCCATGCAAGTCACCTGCATAGAGCTGAGGAGGGGCTTTGCATGTAAGGAACTGTGGGATTTAGCCCTAGGCCTCTTTTTCCTGACTGTTTTGAGCTCTCCTGGAAAACAGAGGTGCAGAATCCAGACTTGGCTGGCACAGAGCTGCTGTCTGTGCCCACGGGTGCTTTGTCTGCAGCAGAGAAGCTCTGCTGACCTTGAGCACACACAGACCTGGAGATGAGCTCCCTTTGTACACGACTGCCTTACCGTGACACTGCTCCCTTTGTACTGAGCCAGCCAAGAGCTTTCCCATGCATCTGGGAACTCCCTTTGGTATAATTGATGCCACACAACTCCTGCTGCTCGAGCCCAACAGCCTTTGCCACTTGAAACGCTAAGGAGGTGTCCACCTGAAGCTCTACCATCATCACACTGGACCCTTTATGCACTGTGGGACATGAGACCCCTGGGGAACTTCATGGCTGCTGTCTGTCCCTACACCCTGAATGATGGTCATGGCCATCACCAAGACACAGAAGGAACTGACATCCCATGGCTTTGCTGTCCTTCCCTGGGGAACATCCCTTCCTGCTCCATCTCCCATCACGCTCGCTTCCTAAAAGCTCCTCTGCAGCGAGCAAGGAAGGAGATGCCTCTACTGGCAGAGAGGGATGCTGATGCCAAGGTGACACAAGGACACAGTGGATGCTGGCAATGCCAGCACTTGAACTCTTACAGTTTCACCCTTGGCGAGGTGGGTACCACAGCATCCTCCACATCTGGCTGCAGAACGCGTTTGGCAGGAGGAGAATCAGCCGTGCTCCAGCTGCAACACAGGGTTGTGGTGCCTCAGGGACACCCTTTCACAGCAGCAGGAGAGAGCCCCTGTATGAACCTTTGAAAGCGGGTCCTTTATAGTTTCCCATTTTGATGTCACATCTGTAAGAATATATGGTGGGGTTTCCTTTTCTTCTCCTCGCCCTCTCCTTTTTCCAGAGGAGATGTCACGCTTTGAACTCTAATCTTTATTTATTTTATTTCCCTAGGAAAGGTTTGGCTCCCCACTGAGCACAGAAGGATGGAGAGAAAAGGGAGGTGGGGAGGAAGCCATCCAAAAGTGCTCAGATTTAATTTTGCATCAGAGGGACAGAAAGAGAAATTTGTGCTTGATCAAACAGACTGAAGTACCTTACACCAAAAGGACTGTCAGTAAATGGAAACTAGTTAAGGAATTACATGAAAGGCATGGGAGATGCTCGAGAAGCAGAAAAGATGCTGTAACCAAGTGGAAAACCAACCCCATCAGTCTCTAACCACCGGAGCAGCGCGAATCGGTAGGTGAAGTATTTGCTCTATGAAAGCAGCAGGCAATGGAATGTGAATGAGGGGTTTGATGAAGTCCTGAGCTAGCTCAGCACATACTGTGCCCCCACAGGAGCAGCACTGGTGGGGTTTTTAGCTCTTCGCATCCCTGCACAGTTAAAACAAGTGCAGGCAGTCAAAGAAAGGGCTGCACTGCTTTGAAAAACAGCACCCTGAGGGCTTTGTGTTTTCCTTCTCCTCCTTGGCACCTTCCAGCTTCAGTGTGTTCAGCTTATAAAGCCAAAGAGGATGGGACTGGGTTATCTGTTTATTCCTCTCCCTCTTTTGCTTTGGTTTTAATCCACTAACAGCGCTTTGCAACTGGGACTGGGATCTGAAAAGCCAGTGGAGCCCTCCCAGGACAGTGGAATACAGTGATTTAGGGAGGGGAAGGGCAAGAAGAGGAGGAAGAGCACAGCAGCATCTAAATAGCCTGTGACAGAATCAGAGGTGGACATGATGGTGACCAATTCATCCTCAACCTCTATCCCACCCGTTCCAACCCCTCCTTGCCAAAGCCTCGGAGAGTCCAGATCCTGCTGCTGCCTAAACTGTGACCTGCCTGACTTAGCATGGAAATCTTAAATAGGAAAACAGCCACCGTTTGCTTTCATGCAAAGCAAAGCCCAAGGGTTGCATTTGATTAGCAGCCTGGCTCTTCCCAAGGCATGGAAACTTTGATCATTTAATATGTATGCGCCATGTCAGAGCAAGCAGGTCTCCAAACCCCTGTAAATGTTTTATTAGGGCAGCTCTGGCTTTCCTGGCCAAGCCTTGCTCCTTTTGGACTCTGGGGATCTTCTTGTGATCGGAGAGACACTGCTCATAATCTCCCTCTTTCGCAAGAAGAGCCATGTAGCTCCTGCCTTGCTTTTCCCTCTCATCGTGCTTAAAGTGCTTTACAGTAGCCTGAACACACCAAAACTGCCCCTACCTTCCTCAAAGCACCTCCTCTTGCGTCTTGAATGGGTGTGAATATAGATCATAACTAGAGCAAGGCTCTGTTCTTCCTCCTCCAACACCACCAAAGCCCTTGGGGACATATTAGCATCAGAGAACCATAAAACGGTTTGGGTTGGAAGGGACCTTAAAGCTCATCCAGTTCCAACCCCCTGCCACGGGCAGGGACACCTTCCACTGGAGCAGCTTGCTCCAAGACCCTGTGTCCAACCTGGCCTTGAGCACTGCCAGGGATGGGGCAGCCACAGCTTCTCTGGGCACCCTGTGCCAGCGCCTCAGCACCCTCACAGGGAAGAATTTATCCCGAATATCTAATCTAAATTTCCCTTTTGTCAGCTGAAATCCATTCCCCCTTGTCCAGTCAGTACATGCGGCTGTCCAAAGCCCCTCTCCAACTTTCTTTTTGGCCCCTTTAGGTATCGGAAGGCTGCTCAAAGGTAATTTGTGGTTGAAAATGTCACCTTTGCCATAAATTCCAAGGAAAAATAAAAGAAAAAGCTTAAGTTTCCCCTTCTACTGCCCCTCTCAATTCAACATGAATATAACATCGCTCAGTACTGTGTTTCCAGCTCCCAGAGCTGGGTTTCAGATTAGGAAACAGTGCATGAAGAAAGAACGGGGCTAGATATGATCTCAGCATACAAAGACTCCTATTCAGAGGACACTGGACCAGGATTGTAAGTACAAGTGCGCATCCCCACATACATCTGTGTCTTGAGAAGCCCTATAAGAGCCATTCTGGGGGAGAAACGACACCGTTTGTGTTCTATTAAGGCAGCTCCCATTTATATTTTCCCGATTCTAAACCATATTTACATCCCAAAATGACAAGAGAAGACTGGTGCCAAGAAAATAGGGGATTTTTATAGCTCTTGTTGCTGCAAGAAATTACCAAGACAACAAGTCACTAAGTTCTGAGAAAGGATTTGACATTTTCCTGAGTAAAAATAGCACCTGAAGTGGCATCACTTGGGATAACACCTTATGGGCAAGCGCTACCAAAGCCACCAGAGAATGAAACCCTTCCCAAAGCATGGCAAAACTCGCCTATGGGATGCCACCAGGGATGCTTCACTGCCTCCTTTTTCTATAGGATTTGACACTGATTTGCACACGACCTTATTGATCTTGTCCCTATTAAGTTTGATTGGATTTTGCTGGGGCAGAATTGCCATAAAGGGAGTTACAACAGGCTAGTGATTGTCTTGCTGCAAGGCATCACCAGCTGGGAGCAGAATGACAATGACCCACATGGTGCTCCACTGTACAGAGAGGTGTGTTAAGGGGCTTTTGGTTTAAGCACAAGGGCAAGCTTATTTCTTTTTCTTTCTTTATTTCCCCCCATCAGCTTTGGATTAAATCCCAGGTGAAATCTGCCACTGAAGGCACACTCCAATGATCCAACCCACTGATGGATGCAGGAGCAAGAGGGATGGATTTGGGTAGGATAGGACCACCTGGCTCAGGTAAAGGATGCATCTCCCGCAGATGCAGCTCTGGCAGTTTTATCATTCACTCTTTTAAAACCAAAATAACCACCAAGACCTAGCACCCCATGAAAAAAGGAGACCAGAGGCCAAGCCAAAATGCAAGGGAAAGCTGCATGAGGATGCTGGGATTTTGTGTAAGCATTATGGCCATGACAGCTTTAGAATCCTAGAATGGTTTAGGTTGGAAGGGACCTTAAAGCTGATGAAGAGCCCCTCTCCAGCATCCACTTCCTGCATTTTCAACCTCCAGCCAATGGATGTGTGCAGAGAAAGGTGGATCAGGAGGTGTTTCCAGCCACAACCACCGCAGACCTTACAGGGAAAGCTGCAATGCGCAGGTAGGATCCAGGAACACGCATCCATCTCCTGGACCTGAAAGCAGGATGCAGCCCAGCTGCATCTCTCC
This sequence comes from Lathamus discolor, assembly GCF_037157495.1. Taxonomy (NCBI): domain Eukaryota; kingdom Metazoa; phylum Chordata; class Aves; order Psittaciformes; family Psittacidae; genus Lathamus; species Lathamus discolor. The sequence continues at coordinate 1,553,517 of NC_088900.1, forward strand.
TCTCTGGGAGAGCTCACATCTCCACAAGCCACAGTCATCTCTTCCCCATGACTGCTAATTAATACCCAACCTGTTCAGTGACTAACGAGCCCCTGCCTGTGCACACATGCCAAGTCCCAGGCATTGACCCAAGGCCAACACTGCTTCCTACGCCTCGGATGCGGCAGCGCCAAGCGGACGGGGAGGCAGATGGATGGGAAGGAGAGGGAGAAGCATCGGCAAAACAGACCCTACAGGGAAAGCCAAGGAAGGAGAGGGGTGTGCCTTCTCCTAGGTGCTTTTACACACCAACCTGCTGCTCTCCAAGCTCCTTTGGTGAGGCCAAGCTGCCCTACCACACTGCTCCGCCTCACTGATGCCAATGTGGAGCTTGACCCTATTTATCCAGATGGCCCAAATCTCCCAAGTGCTGAGGCTCCTGCTGTTTTCAGGGAAATGCCCAGTGGTCTCATTACATCCAATCCCTTCTTTTTCAACTAGCCCAGCAAATCCACTCCTTCTTCCCTGCACATCCCCGAAGCCGGAGGAACAGAGGGGAAGTAGAGACCAGCAAGGAGAGGTGGGGATTTCATCTATCAAGGGGTTTGCTTTCTTCCTCTGCTTTTAAAACTAGCATATGAATGTGTTTATTTATAAATCAAAATTCAAACTAATTATTAGGTGGAGGCTTTCAAGTAAATAATGTAGGTCATGCAATATTCTGTGGGATAATTGCAATGGTTTCAGCTTCAGGAAGCGCATAAGTAATGGACACTCATAGACACGTCCGCCCTGCAGGTCAGGAGCTCCAAGATCAGGTCTTAACCCAAAACTGGGTATCATTTCAACCTCTATCCCCTGCCTTCATCCCAGCCATCCTCTTTGCCTGCACATGAGGAGTGCAGGACCAGAGCCACGTGGTCATCACCTCAGCAGGCAGTTAGGCTTCTTACGAAGGGCTCAGTGCAGAGCAAACCCAAACTCACCCCAAAGGAGAAGCTGGACCTAACAGTTCTAATACTTAGAGGTAATCATTGATAAAATCAGTTTTCAAACAGACAAGAATCATGGAGACTCCAAAGACAGGAGCCCGAGATGCATGTTTGAAGCTACTCCTTGAAACAGAGGTGAAAGCACGGTAGTACCTCCCTCTTCCTGCCTCTCAGCCTTCAGAACCAACTTCATTCACGGCACAAAAGAACCTCTCTTTGCCTTCTCTAAGAGGAGCCTTTCTAACGTTGGCATGTGTAGAGCTGCCGCTTTTCCCCCCGTGCTTGTGGGCAGCAGATATCAAAGCCAGGGAAAGCAAAACGTGGAGTTTACACCTAAGGAAATAGTTGGCAGCGAGAAGATCTTTGTGCCTGCACCCATTTGGAAGGAGCAACCGGAGGAGGTGACTTCCCAGAGCCAGCCCAAGTGCCTGAGACAGAGCTCACTGCAAATGTAACCTACTTGCAGGGAGTGATCAAGGCTGAACAGGTTGCCAATTAAAACTCATGCTTTCAAACAACAAAGAAATCTGTGGACATTGTTTGATCGTCCCCATTCTGCATGAGCAAAAGGAAATGCATCAAAAGAGGCTAAAATTAGGCTGGATGCCGGGAGCCAGATCCTCAGCCCAGCTTCGGGGAGTTACAAGCTTTACCTATGCACTGGTGTTAAGTTCTGCTCTCTATTGAAACTTGCAAAAGGTTTTCTTTTCCTGCATAAATACAACAATCTTCCTTCCTTTCCCCCTCCCTCTCCATCTTGGAGCTCATCTCTCCTAAAGCAGCTCACATGATGATGATCAAAACTAAGCCCTCCAAGCCTAAGCTCACTAACATTCATTTCTCTCCTGCTAATACTGGACTTCTTACTGTTAATCCTTAAATATATCCTTAAATAAGAATGACAGTACCTGAAGCGCCTAACAACCCCGCGTCAGAAACAGACACAGCCTCTGCATTCCTAATTTAGCTTGCCACAGGAGAGCTGACACTAATCCCAGCTCCTGAATCCCGGATAGCGCCAATGTAAATGCCATCACCTTGCTCACCTTGACATTACAGAGCAGCCTGAACTTCTCTTGTCCTGCTCAACTTTCCTAACCGCTTGTTGGTTTGCTCCCCTGGGGACATCAACCTTGGCTGATGCTGAGGGTATGAGACAGCAACCTGCTTACAAAACAGCCTGTCTTGTGTCCGTCTGCATGGCCTATGGGGGCAGAAGCAGAGTGGTGGGGAAAGGGAAAGGGAAATCAAGATGCTGACACTGGCTCATGTTGGGCAATGCACCACCAATCGCATGTTTTTGCCATCTGCAACTCCTTTTAGACCCAAGACTCCAGTTTTCAGAGGGCTCCAGGGCAGCACAGAGCAAACAGAAAGAGCCTCTCACTCAGCCTAACTACAAGTCAATAGATTTGCTCCCAGAATACCAGGAACCTGGGTAAGTGGCTGCACTTAGGATGCAGGAAAAGAACGCTTGATGTTTTGCGAGGACTCCAGAAAGCAAGGGAAGCACAGCTTCACAAAGAGGAGCTCGCCCATCGTTCCTCGGTGGATGTCAGTGGTTGGCAAATCCAAAAAGGTAATCTGAAAACAAAAGGCTACAAGGAACTGCAGCTGGCTCCTGCAAAGCACCAAACCCAGGGACTAAATGCAGTCTTTCACAGGAAAAGCAGAGGGGGGAGAAGGATTTTTGCCTCACTCTAAGCAAACTGCAGCACAGACTGAACTCTACACCAACTTCTGGGGCTTGCAGAAGAGTTATCCCCATCAAGATGAGGGTTAGTACAGAGCAACCATGAGCCAGAGACAAGAAATACCAATGGAGCAGCAAGAAGTGCCAACAATAAGCCAGGCACAAGCCTTAAACTTCATTGCAAGCCCCTATGGACCCTGCAGGCACCTTCCAAGATGGCAAAGGGAAGATGCCAAAGCCCGTCATCCTGTCAGCAGCATCCCCCTGCAAAGCATCTGCTGCCAAGGTGCTGTGGTAAGAATAAAGAGTCAGAACAAGGGCTTTGCTCTGGTCTTCTGCATATTTGCATTGCATGAGCTATGGGCACCCCAGAGCTGAGCAGAGCATCAGATCTTTGCAGTCCAAATTGGCTCTGCTGGGCTTTAATGCATCATTCTGTGCTATGATGTGGGCTTTTGTAACTGCTGGAGGGAGTGGGTGCCTGCTGCAAGGGGGTTTGGAAACCCCTGACCCACCGTGTGCTCACTGCTGGGTGGCACAAGTCATGCCTATGGGTGCAAATGAGCTCTCCTCACTTGGATTTTCCTCCTATTGTAAACCAGGAAGGTTAATGCCTGCCTGGCTCCCAAAGATTGTTTGCTCTACAGCGCTAGCTGCAAAGCATTAGCTCTTCCAGCACAGAAGTGCTCATAGATTTAGAGACAGATAAGTGCCCCCGAGGTTCACACCTCTGCAGGACAGGGCAATTGTGCTCCAAAGGTCAGGAGCTGCTACATAGGAGGGATGCAGGCTTCCAGGTTTGATTCCTATCACAGCTGAGATAAGAAGCAACCGCAGTGTGGGAGCGGGTTCAGCTTTCAGGCTTCTGTTCAGAGCTGGGGTTTTGCTTTGGGCCCATCCTTAGCCAACAGTGAAGTGGAACGAAATCACTGGAAGGAAGCATTTGGTGCTTCCGTTTCCCTGGACAAGGTCTGGTTCTCTCCCGCTCACACTCCGGTGGCTTAGGAAAACAAGATCCTGCTCCTGCTGTGTATCACATCCCGCACACAAATGGGAACTGGCAAACGTCTCCAGCACTCACCAGCAATTACTGCTGGAGGAAGGAGCCTCAGATCTAAGCATGCCTGTGCTATACACAATTTACATCCTACTTAGTGACTCAGAAGAGGAAAGAAGGGGACTGCACTGTGTTTGCCTTCTCTTGGACCTGCTTTCATCCTCCTATGGAGCACATGAAGCTTTGTTCTCCACAATAACACCCAGGGATCTTTCTAGACACTGCCAAACCTTACAGCATGACCAAGTATTTTGTAACCTCTCTCAGTTTCCTTTTAAGCCCCAGCTCTCAGTCATAGGTGGTTACACAAGAACCTCAGCTTTCATTACAGAAAAAGAAGCTGTTCGCACTCCTCCCTCTCCCCTTTCCAAAACACCCCTCAACCCACCAAAAAAACCCCAAATCAAACACAAAAGACCCAACAAAGCAACAATACAACACGTCAGAAACCACCTCCTCTCTTCAGACACTTGGTTTTAAAAGCCAGGCTCCAGGTTTTGAATCTTTGCTTACTCCAGAGTGCACAGGAGCCCCTAAGAACAACTCTCAGGCTCCTTTCCTGTCTTTAATCTGTCTCAGCAGGCACAATAAACAACTACAAATGGAATAACAATATCAAAAACGAGGGTTGGGAGGAGGGGAGAGAAGATGCTGCGCTGCAGAGAAGGGCTGAGATGCTGGCGAAGGCTTTTAAGAGCCATATATGCTAATAATGGTGTTAAGAATCTGCCAGTCGAAGGGGCTGGATATTAAATGGAATTGGCTTGAGATGACAGGGCTGAACTGGGCTTCAGAAAATTATTTATTAAAATGCTCTGGATACAAATTAATGTTCTTAGTTCAAAATGTATTATTGTCTCTCTGGCTTTGATGTGCAGAGTGCTTTGAGCGATGAATGGGGAAGGTTGTCAAATTCCCCTCTGCACGCACTCCAAGCGACTCCGTGATGCTGCTTAGCAATTTCCTTCGGCAATTCCTCTCCTTCCAGCCCTGGGAAGATCTGCCTGCAACAGCCGTGCCCTACAGCACTGCGAAGGAGCAGGATTTGCTTCCCACTCCTCGTGCCCCACAGCACAGGGAAGGATTTGCTTCCCATTCCTTGCGCGAGCGATGCTGCTGCATCCATTGCATGGGCATGACCCTCTTCTCCCAAGCAGCTCACCCTGGAATTGGCCAGCCTTTGAGCCAAGCTCCTCTCCACCATGTCTGCCTGTCCCTGCCTGCTCCAAGCTCTGCAGCAATGTGCAAGGCCAATCCCATGGTGAACCATAGTGCTCTTTATTCCATGAACTTGGAAGAAAGAGCAGGAACCTGACACATCCAACTGCCCACATGTTTGGGAAAGCTTGCTGAAGCCAAGGATAAGGGGATCTGACACAACTTTTTTTGGATCTAAGAGGCAGGATTCAGGTTTGCCCAGTGAAAACCACCTTTGGGAAGGTCTCTCTTTTCCCCTCCTGCTGAATGCAAGCGGATGCTTGGTCTATGCACATCAGTCAGATAATAATGGGGAATAATGGGTCTATTCTAGGAAACCTGAGGCTGAAAGGTGTCATCTCCAAATCATATAATCCCAGACTGGTTTGGGTTGGAAGAGATCTTATATATGCCAGTTCCATCAGGCAGCGACACCTTATTTCCCATTATACCAACTCGCCCACTGCCTTCAGCAACCACCATCAACCACGTGCTTTGGCTCTCTCTGGAGCTCACTCCACTTGGTTCCCAGGTCACCTCCTTCCTTCCTGTTTTATCTCTGCTGCTTTTTCATGTTTTCATTCCTCGTCTCGCACCACAATGTCTGTACAATTTCACTCTCGATAACACGCGAGTTAATGAAGCCGTGATCTCTTGGAGACAGGTTGCTACAAGGAGATAAGAGGCAGCTTCTGTTCCCCATAAACAGCCGAGTTCCTCACCACCTTCTGGGGATTTGCTGCCTTTGTACAAGGAGACAAAACAACCGTTGCCAATGAAACCTCTTTTCCCTATCATCAGTGAAGCTCTTGACGTCGCCTTCCCCATGATCCATCCAGAGGAGTTGAGGCTGCAGTAGTGGGACGTGTGGCTTAGGGGACATTAATACCTGGAGTTGTAGTACGCCAGATAATGGTGTTAATACAAGCTGTGCTGCTTGAAAGACAGAAGCTGTTGCGTTTCCAATGGAGTCGTGTCAATAATGTGGGTTTGGGGGATGAATAAATGGAAGGAAAGAAAATCCCAAGGATGAAAGATATCTCGTGAGCTATCAGAGATGACTCACGGTTTAGAAGGGCTTGGTGACACGGAGCCAGAGGGTTTGCAAGGGCTTTGGAGGGATAGGACTGGAACTTAAAAGTCTCAAAGCAATGGAGAAAGAGTCTGATGTGAAAAGGAGGAGATTTAACAGGAAAAAAAGTGAAGCCAGATGCTGAAGACGGGAAAAATCAAAGCAAATTAAAGCAAGATCAAGGAGCTTTGCTCTGCTCAGCTCAGGATGCATTTGCTCAGCTTCCTGTGCACTGCACAACCACTGATATTTACCTTTTCTCCCCATTGTCACCAATAGGATGACACTAAAACACCAGTATGGACCCAGAACCACTCAGAACATGCAGACAGCAACCCTGACCTCACTCTGCACCCAAGGCTGTGGGACACACAGACCCAGCAGGAAGGAGGGACCTGGAGATGCACAGAGCCCATCTCATTGCACCCGTTGTCATTGCAGGGCTGGGTGCTGGAGCACCAGAAATGACCAAAATGGCAGGATTCAAGGTTTTCACACTCATGGATGCTCAGTAACCTCCTCTTGGGCTACTCTGGCTCCCAATAAAGTCACTTGAATAGCACAGAATGGTTTAGGCTGGAAAAGATGGAGTTGAACCATTAAGCCAGCACTAAACCATCACTAAACCATGTCCCTAAACACCACATCTACACACCTTTTAAATCCTTCCAGGGACAGTGACTTCACCACTGCCCTGTGCTTGACCAGTGCTTGACAACCTTTTGGGGAAGGAATTGTTCCTAATGCCCAGTCAATCCCCCCCAATGTTACCTGTGACACCAAGCTCAGAGCCAGGTTATCGATCTGCTGTTTCTTCCCTCCTCATTCCATGCAACTGGAAGGACAGAGGAGAACACTGCTTGTGCTCCTGACCCCTTAACCAGTCATCCCAAGGCCCTGAAGTCTCTCTTGATTGCCCTCAGACTTCTTGATGCTGCTTTACTAGCGCCTATCATCAGAGATACGCCAGGACCTGCTCATTAAACACAGTCATTTTGGCTTGGGGGGTGGAGAGAAAAGAAAGGAAAGGTGGGGGTTCCTTTTTTATTCCCCTTGAATGTGGCTTTAATGATTTTAAATCCCTTCAACCCAATTACAGCTCTGTCTCCTGATTAGGGATTCGGAGCTATTGTGCACCGGAGCCATTATCTGGTGGCCCATAGAAAAATTAGTACCTGGAGAGGCTGCGCTGGGAAATAAATCTTTCCCTGACATTTTGGGACCAATTCTTGGCCAATTAGAGCACACTTTAGCAAGGGAGGTAATGTGTATCCAAACTGCTCTCCCTGCTGAAAAGGCCAAGCAGAGAACAAGCGTAATCCATGCGAAAGAGAAGGACAAATTACCTGCTGCAGACTTGTAACTCCCAGCCAAGTTGTGCTCCCTGCTGCAAAGAGCTGCCTCCCACAGCAGTGACCAGCTCCTCTGACCCCAAAGCTATGGGGCACGGAGCAAAAGAAGCTGCTGGTCTTTGTGCTACCAGTTCCATCCTGCTCCTCTCCTGATGGCTGAGCTCAGAGCCTTGGGCTTGTCTGGGATATTGCTTTTGCCTGCAAACCCTGAGCTGCGGATGGCTCTGGACACGAGCATGAAGGATGGATACAGGCTAAAGAAGGGGACTTGGCTTGTGACAGATGTGGCCCAGCATGGCCCTAAGGCTTTTGACACTCCAATGATGACAAATCCATCCAGGCAGTGAGGACCTGGCCAACAGAACTGAGCTAGACATTGCAGTGAGTGGTGACAGCTTTGGGACCAAAGTACCTGGGCAGATCTGAGGTTTATGTCCAGCCTGGAGTGGGATGGACCAGAAACCTACTCCGTCATCCCTAGTGAAAAACGGGCACCTGAAACAAGCCCTTGCGGCACACAGCAATGGGATGTGCAATGGGGACATCAGAGGTGGCCAGAGGGGAATAAAAGGCAGCAGTTCCCACTGGTTCAATACGAGAAATACGTGAGATGCTCTTTATGCACTCCAGGTCACCCAGCTCCCCTTCCTCCCATCCCTCTCCTCTGCAGTGTTTCCAGAGCAACAGGGAAAACAAGGATTAAACCAGAGCTGAACCCAACAAGGAGAAGATGATCCCAAATCCACCATCTCCTGGCCAAGCGGAGGGATCTGCTCAGCCCAAAGACCTACCACAGGAGCTCAGACAGATGCCAGAGGGAAGGTGAGCACCAGGCACAGCATTGCATGATGTTTTGAGTGTGAATCAGCCCTGGTGGGGTCAGAAACCCCAGCCACATGTGTATCATGGCTTTGAAGATGTCCTATGCCATGTGTTCCTAGACAGACATGGGGTGGATGCATCCTCTGGGGCAGGTCCTTGATGTCTTTGCAAGGTGGGAAAAGCCCGACTCTACCTTCTAGGTGGGTTTTGAGATAACCAGGAGGCCTGTGCTCCAGAGCACAGTGGTCCAGCTGTGCAGGCACTAATGGCACCAGTTGCAACTGAAACTGGTGCCTCGTGTTGCCTTTTAACACCTTCCTCACTCCCTGACCCTGGGAAGCAGCAGGAGAAGGGATGCAGGGTCTGTGGGTTCATCCCAGTCACAGCATCATAGGGAAGGTTCAAGAGGGAAAGCATCCACTTGGGGTGGATCCCAGTGTATGGGGTTGAGTTCATGTTGCATGAGCATCTTGATGTAACTTTTGGTCTATAATACTAATAGTGAGGGTTCAATTCATCTCTGGGGAGAGATGAATTATGGTTAATGGAATTGATGCAAGGTTTTAATTTGCCTCTTGCTGCTTGGTCCTAGCAACTCCCCACCCTCCAAAAGAAGCATCAAAAAGATGGAGTTTGATCTTTCTTCCCTTAATACTCATGTGCTTCTCTTAGAATTCACCATCTGGAGGTGAGAAAACCCATCAGACCTCTGGGCTCTGCTGCAGCACTGAGAACCAGACAATCTGGTGCCGTAGCCACCATGCAAACCCCACATCTTCCAGCTCCTCCTCACCTCCAGGCCTGCAGAAGCAGAGGTTGAATCTGTGCACCTCAACATGTGGTCCAGCATCTTCTGGCAAAGGGCTGAAGGCAGGAGAGGTTGGCAGCACAGGGTTTATATGGCCACAGCACTTGCTGGCATCTTTTGGAGCTTATAGCACCCAGAGAAGCCACCAGACCTTATGTAAATAAGGAAGAAAACCATGGGCGCAGTCCAAATTTGGGGATGCAAGCCTCAAAGTGGAAGGGTTTGGGGGTTGCTGGAAAAGCAGTGTGGGTAGTTGGGATGGCTGAGATGCTGAGGAGCACACCCATGGCTAAAAAAGCATGGAAAAGCTGTCAAAGCAGCCAAGAAAAGTCTGCTTTAAATCGACTGGGAGAGCAGAGGTGGGGGGGAAGGAAAAGAGTATTAAAACAAGCAGAGGTGTGCTGCTGCAATGAGATTAGACCAGTACCAGGTTCACTCCCGTGCCAGCTAAATCCCCATTAAATCAGATTAATGCAGATGGTCTTTATGTAGCTGACCAAGAAGATCAATAGTGCTGTTGGGGAAGGAAAAAACTTGTCCTGCTCAACAGAAACACATCGTTGATCACCAACAGCCACCTCCTTGCTCAGGACTACCACCATCAGGCTGGATAGATCAAACGCATCAGGAATGTCTCCTTCCCATAACCTACTGTCACTCTGGGGGGTAAATGAGGCTTTTTCTTTCTTGGAGGGAGGAATTTTGGGGGTTCTTCCCTTGCAAACAGCAGGGAAGTCCCCCAGCAGCCACAGTTCTCATCCATCCACTTTCCCTGTGCCAGCAGCGATACTGAAAGGCAGCATCCCATTCCTAAATGAAAGCCACAGGGACATTTGCTATTATTCCCCACTCCTATTAATCCCTCTCCCACTTTCTGCTGTGGGCAGAATTACCTCTCCCTGCAGGGCAGGTAGCAGACATGACTGGAGCATCCCCTTCCCAAAGCCTCCCAGCTCTCCAGGATCCAAGAGTTTGGAGAATAAAAAGGGGAAAAGAAGGCAGAGGAGGAAAGGAGACAGGGAAGAGAGCCTGGGATTCATTTATCCTGGAGCCATTGCGCTATAGCACAATTAGCACCTGGAGATACAAATCTTCCTGTGACATTTCAGGCCTGATTCCCTGCCAATTAGAGCATCCTGGCTCACCACGACAAAGGTCAACCCCAGAGGATGGGAAAATCCACCCGGAGGGAAAAGAAAGTGATGCAGTTGCTTTGGAACAGAGCAATGAAGGGATGCAGGCAGCTGGAGCCAAGCATCTCCCCTGCCAGCCTGGTCCTCCCCATGCTCCCACATCACACCGGGCAACGGGATTCGTGTCCACTGAGAGCTCAAAAGCTCATCCAAAAGCCCTGGCCCAAGTCTAAGCTTTTCCCTGAGTTTGGAGAAGCACCCAGGAGCTCTGGCTCCTTCTCTCCCCATCTCATCATCACGGATGGATGAGATGCTCTGCAGACAGCACTGTTTTTGTCATTCAATCCTAGCTTTGGAAGCATCTCCACAAACATCCCTTTTTGGTCTGGTTCTTAATTCGAAACTCCCATGTTTCAAACAGTCTTTTGCTGCAACCTTTCCTTTCCATTTGCTTTATATCAGCCCTAAATCTAAAAGCTCGAAAGCAAACAGAAGACTACTTTGATTTTGTCGAGGCAAAAGAGTGAAATCCAGTCAGAATATTTTCCTGGACTTTAAATCCAGTGACATTTTGGAATGTTTTGTTTGTGAGCTGAACCCAAATGATTTGGGGTTTGGTCACTGCATCACCACAAGCATCAATTCCAACCTCAATTCCTGCTTTTTCCTAAACAATTCGCTCTAACTCCTTGCAGGGCGATCCTCATGGATCACAAGTGCTCAGCAGGAGGAAGGTGAGCCATAAAGATCCCTACCTTTACAAAACCAACCCCGTTTTCCCACATTTCACATCCTCCCACCAAACCTGCAGAGCTGCGGATGGGGTGGGATGCAGAAGGGCTTAGCCCTGCCCATGGAATCCCCTTCATTGCTCATAAAGCTAAAACTGATCCCAAAATGCTTCCCCAGGTAGGGTTTGCTTGTCCCTTGGGGAAATCAATCACAGCATCAAAGGGAAGACATCTCCAATGGCAGATGCAGAAACGCACATGCTTTAGGCATAGGCAGCAAATCATATAGGCAGCAGCCCCCCTCCCCACCTGGATTTTTAATGTATTTTATTGCTGTTTCTTTATTTTCTGTGTTATTTTAAATTCTTTTTTTTTTTGGGGGGGGGGACGGGACGACAAATGGAAGAAATCTCAAATTCTATTTAATCAGACTTGCACCTCCTCCCTGCCTGGAAATGGCTTTCCTTCAGCCCCTACAGTTTCATCCTTTGCTGGTTTCCTTTGGCTAACGCTGCCTACTTCCCGCTGGCTTTCTAAGGGACATGCAAGACTCTGGTTACATCCTTTATTTGTGCTCTAACAGCAGCGAACACAGACTAAAAGCTGCTGGGGGAATACATTCAGATGGCAAAGGGATGCAGCAGGGCCAGCAAGGAGGGGGAGAACAGCACACGGCGTTGTTTCTTCCTTTTCTCCATCCCAGGGAGATGCTGATTCAATTCATTTTTTAATTGTATTTATTCCTCAGCAATGGGTGGCGGACATGGAAGTGACAGTGACACTAGATAAGGCAGCAAGTAAGTACCAGCATTAAACCCCCCCTGTGTGTGGATGCAGAGGGCTGTAAATCAGTGTCTGTGCAGGACAACAGCCTCATCTGCCAATGTCCCATAGCGCAGCTCTCCTCATACAGTGCGCATGGAGCAACAAAGGCGTTTAAAATGCAAAGATCACCTCCTGCTTTTACAAGCTCCTGCGTGTTGAGGGCAGAGGTAAAGCTCCTGGATCAGCAGCTGGAATTGCTAATCCACTCCAACACGGCGGGCGATGAGCATGAAAGGAGTAACCCACCTGCTCAAGGTGCCCCTTTCCCCCCTAAAAAGCAGCCATGCAACCCCCCGCCCCTTGCTGCAAATAGCATAGGCAGCCTCAAAAACATCCCTTCTGCAAGCCAGGGGTTTGTTACTCTAAATATACTCTAATTGCAGATTGCCAGAGAGAGTGAGGAGACCCTGCACCGCCGAATGAATGCGCCTTGATTGGCATCGCCGGCTCCGCTGCGCTGTGTTGTAACAAGCGTGTAGCGTGTTTGCTGATGGGAAGATGGGTTGGCTTTGGGGGGGGACTTTGGGATTAAGGCTCCCTGTGAAATCAGTGCGGGCCTTGCCTGCAATCAGGGACACCAAGGTTACTTTCCTGATTAGCTTGGAGAAGTATACCTCAGGGATGCAGGAATAACCTGCCTGTTGTTCAGTGAAGTGATGGAGAGATTTAGTTCTGAGGCAATATTTGATTTCTCGCAGGGAAAGGGACCTCTGAAATCCTTCCCTGGTTTTGAACAGGTTTGGGGAGCTCTGCGCTGGGCTGGTGAGGAGGATTTGCAGGCGTCTGATGGAAACCTTGCGTTTCTATGGGGGGGAAATGGAGTTTTTACAATTGTCTGCTTTCAGAGAGATTTTCTTAAGAGAAAAAGCAATCCCACTTGACCGTGTCCTTGGCTCCAGTAGGCTGCTATTTAACCCCTTTGCCACCCATAATGTTTTACTCTGGGGTTACTAAAGTCACTTTAAGCATAGAGTCACACATCACAGCAACTACCATGCTGGTAACCATAATGCTGGGAATGGATTCGCAGTGGATGGGTTTGGAGCAACCTGCTCTAACGGAAGGTGTCCTTGTCCATGGCAGGAGGTTGGAACTGGATGAGCTTTAAGGTCCCTTCCAACCCAAACAACTCTATGAGGAGCAGGACAACACTCAGACTGTGAACTGAACCCCATCAAGCTCAGCATGGCACAATGGGGGAAAGGGAAAGCAACTGGAAGGCAGAGCTCAGGACCCACAGACAAGACCAGCAGGAGCAAAACCAGACACAACTACGTCTCTCCTTCACCTTCCTTGAGCAGCTTGGATACATGGTACCCTCACTTGCCTCCTCTCTCTGCTTTTCAACCCATGCAACACCCCATCGAGACTCTGCATGGTGATGACCATGCCTGTTGTCCGAGCACATGCACACACTCAGTGTTGCCCCTTCTAAATATAAACTAGTACCTAGCGATTACTGAGTGGAGAGAGTAGGACTGGAGTTGTATTGACTTACAAAGCCCACGCAGTTGGACTGCAGCCCAAACAAATCAATGGCATATTTAACCAAACCAACCGCTCCAGCAAGCTGATGGCTCCAAGGCCTCCTTGCACTCACTGCTCTGGAGGCAGAGTTTACTGGAATGCCCTGTGGTTTGCTGGTAGAGCAGTTTTAAAAGCACGAAGGAAACGATCGCTATGGACCTGACTTCCACATCAGGGGAGGTTCAACCAGCTGACATCCAAGAGGTCTCATCCAACTTGAGTTATTCCATGATTCAGTCATGAGAGCATGGCCCAGATGTTGGCATCCACCCCCAGTTATTCCTTCTTCCCCATTAACACCCGATAGCTAGAAAGGATTGGTGACACTGGTCTGGGGCTCATGGCTCTTGCCAAGAAGCCAATGATAAACCAATGCTGTTGAGGAAGAGGAGATCTAGGACTGAATTGAGCAGTGGAAACACAAGCACATAGCTCAGCTCTTCCAGAAAACCCAGCTCCCAGGTTGCAAGAGTCCCCATGCAAGCACCAAACAGGTCCATGAGCAGACTGGATCTGCTTTTCCTATAGCTTTGAGTCTGGGGACCAAAACGATGTTCCCTCCAGAAGCAACAAGTCGAATAACTTAAGCACGTGAGGTCAGCTTCTCCAAACCCTTTAAGAAAATACATTATTAAACAGGCAAATGTCAACAGAAAAACGTAATTTGGAAAGAAAGCCCTAAAATGTTTGTTTTGCAAAGTGATTTTCAAACTGGATGGTTTCCAGGCTTTTTCATTTTTCCTTTCCTTTCTTTCTTTCTTGGCTCAATCTCTCCGCCACATTTGGCAGGGCTTCACAGATGGCGCTGCCCGACCCACAACTGAATTCGCTGAGAATAAGCAATTTGTCCAAAAGAAGAAAACATGCCCAGATTTACCAGGCTCCAACCCTCTCCCACGCTGCTCTCCCTGCTGCTGCAGCCATCGGCTCACCCACCCCGCAGCAGAGGCTCCAGTGAGGAGGAAAACTGCTTTAGAGCAGGTAAGGAGCTACTTCTTCATCACCAGATGGACAAAGAGCATCTCTTGCAAAGAGCATCTTTTTCAACAAGCATCTTTTGCAACGAGCATTATCTCTTGCAATGAGCATCACTTGCAACGAGCATCTTCTGCCAGCAGCAGGAAGATGCAACAGCACCCAACCTCTCTGCGCTTTGCTTCTCCCTGTGCTTATTGAGCACCCAACAGAGCTTTCCTTGCTGAGCAAGATCCCTTGGTCTCTGCTGCCCACAGATGGGATGCAAAGCTTGGTCTGGGCACACAGGAAAGCTCGTGATTTGCAAGTAAACAAATGTGCTGGGTAAGATTTGCTCTATCGCTGCGCAAATCCGCTTTGATTCTGAGCCTCCGGAAGCGGAGCCAGTCATGGAGACTAATCCCAAGAGCCCCTATTGAAGCTCAGCATTGAAGCTGTCTGCAGGGGTTGATGCTTAGGGAGATGTGGGCTCTCAGCACCCATCAGGATGTAGCCCTCAAGCTTACCCTGGGGTCCAGGAGAGCTGGAAGTTGTTCTTTACAACAAAGGAACCTCTTTAAACCCCACAACATGAAAGGAGAGGAAAAAGTACTGCCACCAGCAGGCACGAAGGGACCAACACCATGTGCAGAAGCCACACAGAGATGCCAGCAGCAGCCCTTTTCCACTGCAATACCCTGATCCCAAAGGCTCCCTCCTCACACTGCACTGCACTCACACCCACCCAGACCTAATCCTGATCTCCCTACTGAGCTAACGCTCAGCCTTTCATCCCCAACTAGGGAAACAAGGAGCATTTATCCATGTCTGGGAAATCTGGATCCTATAAAGGTGTGCTGAAATCCCCCCAGGAGGGTTGGGGCAAGAATTGCAGGCCCTGTAAAAGCAGACAGGCTTTTCCCAGAGGGATTTCCTAAAGAAGATAGGAGAGACTAAGGGAAGTCTTCACCAATCTGACCCTTAACTCCATCAGTATCCTACGATACAGCACTGGCTCAACCCACAACAGCACTGTCAGGAGCATCATGTTAATAGCTGATGCATATAAAGACAAGCAGGGATTTGCTATAGCTCAGTGGAAGCCACCACATGGCTCTGCCGTTTGCAGCTTGCTGGTGCTGTTTGCTCACAAACAATATGTTCACCAGGATTCGGCCTCGTCTCTCAACTACGAGATTTCCTTATGGAAGTTTCTCTGCGGGGAGCAATGCCATAGAACGCACACGGCACGATCAGTCTGGCATCCAAAGCTCCCAAAGAAAAAGCATGGCCAGTGCTCAAGTCACCTCCTCACCATCAGATCCATCTTTCATAAACTAAATATGGCTTCAAATCATTGAAATCCCTTTCCCTCCTTGCCTGAAGTGCCCTGATGCTGCTGTTACCCTGCTGGTGAGGGCCCCAAA
This sequence comes from Lathamus discolor, assembly GCF_037157495.1. Classification (NCBI taxonomy): domain Eukaryota; kingdom Metazoa; phylum Chordata; class Aves; order Psittaciformes; family Psittacidae; genus Lathamus; species Lathamus discolor. The sequence continues at coordinate 1,569,086 of NC_088900.1, forward strand.
GAAGCACTTTTATGGCTTTTTATTACACTTGCACTTAAAAACCAAACAAAATCAACTCCAAATCTACCTCTGGTTATTTGTGGGTTTGCTTCCTGACAAGTTCACACCTTTGCTGTCCCTTCAGAGGATGCAGCAAACACTTGTGATGTGCCAAGTGACCTGGAAGCGGCCCCAGCTTGGGCTGCGAGACGATACCCAGTGCATGAGGAGCAGGAGCAGCCTCCTCTTCCCAGGAAGCTGCAGTCACCTGGAGGGAAGGTGATTTTATGACTAGCACGATGATTTTCATGCTCTTGAGATATACCACATGGCAGCTAGCAAGCAAAATCTATTTATTTCTCTTCCTTAAGCCTAGAGGACAGATACAGCTTGGCTCTGCAGCGTGAGCACAGCCAGGGAGCTCAGCATCCCCATCCCGCAGCCCCCAACCCTACCTGCAAAGTCAATTTACTGCTTGGGTTTAGTTGGCAGGGAGAAAACTCCCCATCCGTGGAGGCATAGAGGGAGAAGGATGGTAAATCTGATGGTTCCTGCTCCCATCACCTCCCTGAAGCTGGCTATAGCTGGAGGGGTCCATGCTGCTAAGGGAGAGTTTGCACAGCTTGGGATGAAATTAGCTCTTCCAACTCATTTCTATGACTGCCAGCTCTTCATTTTAGCCCCCTGCCTGAGCTCCTTGGAAAACCTTCGCCCATAAAAGCAGTGGAGCTGTTCTTGTAATGCCCAAGGATCCCAAATGTGATGATTTCCAGCACTGTCAATAAAGAAAGGCAAAAAACTGCTCCTTTGGGCACTGCAAAACTGCCCCCTTGGACCCACAGGGATGGCCACAAAGGCACTGGGTCCTAAATGAATCGAAGTTCTGCAAAGCACCCAAATCTTCATCAGCCTTGGACCCAGTTCAACTTCCAGTTTATAGGAACACAGACTGGTTTGGGTTGGAAGGGACCTTAAAGCTCATCCAGCTCCAACCCCTGCCATGGGCAGACACACCTTCCACTGGAGCAGCTTCCTCCAAGCCCCTGTGTCCAACCTGGCCTTGAGCACTGCCAGGGATGGGGCAGCCACAGCTTCTCTGGACACCCTGTGCCAGTGCCTCAGCACCCTCACAGGGAAGAGCTTCTCCTTATCTCCATCCTGAACTTCCCCTGTTTCAGTTTGAACCCATCACCCCTTGTCCTATCAATACAGATGAGGAGTTTATAAGGAGAATGGTGCTACCGCTCAAGCAACAACCCTTATTGTGCTTTGAATGACAAGTTCAAAGCCTCCACACAACAGGCTGCATTCCCAACTGTGCTGGGGCCGTGGGGCGTGCTGTTTCCCCCTCTGTTGTGCGGCATCCCATAATGTCACGTCCATTTGCAGATTGCACATTATTGGTTTTTATTTGGCAGCCTCGCTTGACTCTGCCCTTTAATTTATCCATTAGACATCCTGATTAATTGGCCGATAAAGCTCTGTCCAGTGTTTTAAACCAAATTCCCAGTCCATTTGCTTTTAGTGGAACTGCGAACAAGCAGTTTAACTCATTACATTATAGAGCTCGTGCTGGAGGTTCGCTGGGGAAGGAGACATTTCAGGATCATACATATGGAAAACAGCTCTGATCTCCATTAATAATCCCTCAGAGGGCTGGAGCACAGGGCTGATTAGGGAGAAATCCCACCGCTCTTCCAATGAGCTGTGTAGGAATCATGGAATGGTTTAGGTTTGGAAGGGACCTTAAAGCTCATCCAGTTCCAACCCCCTGCCATGGGCAAGGACACCTTTCACTAGAGCAGGTCACTCCAAGCCCTGTCCAACCTGGCTCAAATCCCAACCATCCAACAGGAACAGACCCTTCCTCCTCGTGCTCCTTTCCCCCACAGACTGCACACTGTTCTATCCATGCCTTTATGCCAAAGGGATGATTAATTCCCCTAAAACCAACTTCGTACCTCTCTCTTTCTAGTCTTCACCACCCCACTGCCCTCTTTTATAATGAGCCATCTCCAGGCTCCCTTTCCTCTTTCATCCCTTGTTTTAGGGTTGGGAAAACATCTCCTTAACCCCATAAAGTCTATTCCCAGCCATGTCTCCTCCAGTAGCTCCATCTTTCTGCCTGCCAGAATCAAGCACAACCCTTTATATACGAAGATCTCTCCGAGCTCAAACAGCCCAGGATGTGGAGGAGGATTCACACTGCCCATGGCAGATGCCTCTTTGCGCATCCCTCCCTCCCGTGCTGCTACTTGCTTTGTGCACAAAAAAAAACCCTCTTTTTTATCTCAGCACCCAAATGTCAATGTGCCAGCCCTTCTTCTGGGGGCAAATGAGGAGTGACACATGCAGAGAGGAGAGGAGAGAATAAAAAGCACGAAGAGAAGGAAGAAAACCAACCCGAAAGCAAACGCCTTTCCCCCTGCATGTGAAACTAGGAGTGAATAGCAACGGACTTCCACAGGGCGCCTTAATTCCCACCCGTCAGCCTCGCTGCCTTTTCTCCCCTCAAAATGTTATTATCTATCACTCTCCTGGCGTGAACAGCACTGGGTGCATCTCTCTGTCTCACTAGCTCAGCTGATAAGCTTGACAGACCTGGGCACTGGTGACAGCATTCACATTTCCAGTGGATAAAGTGCCATTTAGATGAGGCAAGCGCCTGGTGATTTTCCATCAGCTGGGACAGAATGAGGATGGGAACAGCTTGTAAACTTCCCCTCTGGAGCAAGGATCGGGTTTTTTTTCCGCTTTCCTCTTTTTCTTGGGTTTTTGGGGGTTGTTTTTGTATTTAAAGGGTAAAATCCAGACCTTTTCCTCCCCTCGGATTTCTAAACAGCACCAGGAACAAGGCCCTCGCCCTAATTAACATTCCCAACATGCCAGAGGTTGCAAAAATCTCCTGCCCTAAGGAAAACAAGCTCAGGGGAAAGTCTGGCAACCCATTGGAGCTGGCTGTTGTCGAGGGGATTAGAGGGGAATTTGGCATGCTCCCTTTTTCCTTCCTTCCTTCAGACTCCTGCCTTATAGTTTTCAAGGATCCTTCTTTAGACCACACTGGTTTCTTCTGGAGGAGCTGGTTGGGTTTTAATGTTCCCTTTTGTCTCCCTGACACTGCTGCTTTCTTTGCCTTTTACTTTGCAAGTCCTTGTCTCCTTTAGGCAGGAACAACCAGGGGCCAGTTCCCACAAGGAAAACCGGGGGGGGTTGGGAAAACACGTCCTCGAGACACACTCTTTCTCTATCAGCTTCCTTATGCCTTCATATTCTCCATCTTTCTACCCCAGACAAGCTGCACCCATCAATATTCAAGGGAGAGGGTGCTCCACACCCCTTTTGGACCTCATTTTGTCCCATTCCACTATGGTTTAAGCGGGTCTACAAGGCACGGAGCCATCCCCAGGGTTGCATGGAACTGTGGGATGCAGCGAGGATGCTGCCCCAGCACCAAGCTGTATAAAATAGCTCTAAACCCCATTGCCTGGCTCCCAAAGCCCCCAGAGATCCCAGACAAGTCACGTCGGGAGCAGCCACGCCACCAACACAAGTAAAACTTCATTTCTGGCAAGCGTGATGGAGGCAATAAAGATCTCCGACAGCGCTGATAACCGCCAAGGTCACCAGCTTACAGCACGCTCTGCTCTGACAACCAAGGCTTTATTGACTTAAAGTATAAAAATCTCTATTTTTCCCTTTTTTTTTAAGTTCATCCCCAACTTATTTGCAGGCCTTGTTTCCAACCAGAAGCCATCAGAATGCGGGTCCCCATCCAACTGCTTCTTTAGTTCATCGCTACCACATACAGAAGACCCTGTGGCTCCATGGAGGAGATGAGGACTGGCTCAACAGCAGCAGCCTTAGAGGTTCATGCGTGGTATGATGGGCAATGCAAGGAACACAAACCTTCTTTCGGTCTGGAGCCAAGGATACACCCACTGGTTGGCAAATGAACAGCACGACTGATTCAAAGAGGAAAATCTCTTCCTATCTCTTCTTTATCTTGCAGCACGACTCTACATTTAGGAGGGTTTGTAGCTGAATATTAAACCTACCTATTGCTCTACAGCTCCATCTTCCTTTCTAATCGGGAAAGTATCAAGATGAGGGGAAAACCCCACATTTTTACCATCAATACCGTCCCTCTTCACTCATGATAAGCACAAACCAAACACTGACATCAAGGACCACAGGACGCAGCCATAGATGGAGCACAGAAATGCAGTACAAGCTCGGGAACAGGAGAGGGAGTAGCAGCGGTGGAAGAGGGAAAAGGAGGAGAGGTTTCACTTTGCTTTTGCCCCGTTTCATCTTGGTACCAGCCCATCACTGCTGTAAAATTGTCTGCTTGGGTATTTGCAAGGCGGTGGGGATAGCAGGGATGCTCCAAGCCATTTCCCATGGTATTCATCCCCCAAAAACACCATCCAAAAGGATCACTTCACACTTCAATCCCTGCTGGGAAGGGCAACATCTACCTCCCACAGGGGTATCTGCCCCGGGGTATGTTGCTTCCGAGGCTATTATCCAAGGATGTCCAGTATCAGAGGAAAAGCGGCTCTCCCCGGGGCCGAGCACAGCATGGGTGGGAGGATGCTGACCACAGGAGCTGAGCAGCAGCTGTGGCGTTTCTTTGCCTCAGTCATTAATCATGAAGACACAGGGAAGGTTTACAGTTACTCCATGCAGGCAGTGAGCCAGCCATAGAGGAGGAGGATGGAGGTCCCCTTTTCACCTTGTCTTCTTCAGGGCTACTTCTGGAAACGCCAGAAGCCAGGAGAAGACTTTGGCTCCATCCCTTCCCTCGAGCAGCGATTCCAAAGCTCAGGAGGTGCAGCAAAGCAAATGAAATGGGAGAAATGCTCCTTTTCTGCAAAGCTCAGCCTGGCAGGAGCCTGTGTGGGGAGGAGCTGCTCACAGAGAAGCCCGTCTCGCCCCCTTGCCTTTGCTAAAACCTGCCTGGACCAGCCCCTCAACATCTGCCGTGCTGCTCCTCTTTTGCCCCTTACCTGCTGTTCAGACAGAACTTCCCACCCATCTCCAGGCTGGTTTTTTTCCAGCCACGTCCTCCTCCTTCAAACAACCCTGCAGAGCATCCTCATTCCCACATCCTCCTGCTGCCGGACACAGCGAGAGAGCTGGAGGGGCTGCAATCTCAACCTGCTTATTCATCTGCAAAACCGGGATTTGGGAGACACGGTGCTCCAGGTCCTGTTTTATTCATCCAGACATCTGCCTGGCAGAGGCGGGGGTGAGCTAATAGCACAGAGCCTGGGAGAAAAAGCTCATTTTCCACTCTTTATATGAATTCATACCGTCCGCACCTCAAATCCTAACTCGTGGGAAGGTGATCGCAGGAATTCACAGACCTTTCCGGATACAAACAGTGCACGGACCACGACAGCCTCACAAACTGCACAACATAGGTAAGAACATTGGCTCTCAGACGTGCAGAGAAGGCTCCAGAGCCTAAATGTGCTCGGAAGCTCCACCTTGCTTTGGTTTCCACTGCAAAATATACCCACCCGGAGCCCAGACTCGCAGCTATGTCCCCATCTATGTCCCCAGCCATTCCCTCACAAAGTCTTTCTTGTCCTGGTGCTAAGGAGGGTTATTATTCCTTCCTCCCAGCATGCGACAGAAATGTTTGTGCAGAGAAAAAAACTCTCCCCCAAGTCAGTACATTAATGTCCTGCGATGAAAAATAGGTCTGCCTAAACATGCTCAGGGTAATTCAGAATACATTTGAGGTGATTTCAGGCTCTAAAGTCCGCCTGGAACAGCAGTTCAGGCTGTGTTTATCAGTGCTTTCCCCCTCCACTTGCATTTTCTTTCTCCCTGCTTTATTTTTATAACATTTGCACAACAACAGGACAAAATCATCACGGGCTGAGGGTAGAAATCAACCTCCCAGCAGCAACGGAGTTTTTACCTTCCCATTTACCGAAGCCAAAGCAGGCTGGGGTTCAGTTCAGGTCAAGGCCTAATCCTTGTCCTACAGCAGAAGATCTGCAATGAGTTACCTGAACGCAGCCACATCAAAGCCAAATTTGAGCCTGGGTGATGCTGCCACCAAAAGTCAGACGTGGCCTTTGTGGGTCCCACATGAGAGGTCCCATTTAGCAGCTAAACCTGAGGATGCTCCCCAAGTTTCAAGAGGAGGATACGTTCCTCTGCTTTCTACCACACCAAAGAGAGACCCACGTCTGCTTCAACATAAACCTTCCCAAGCCAGAGTGAGTGCTTATCCCTCATATTTGCTGCTGGGAAATACCTGTATTCCTGTTTGAAGAGCTTGGAAAAGCTCCTCTGGGTGCCTCAGACAGGATCCCAACCCTCCCAACTGATTCACTGCAAGGAGACAGGAGCTTGAGGGATGACCCAGAGCAGTGAGCCATACATCCTGGAAATGACCCCTCGCACTGGCTGTTTCCAGTAACAGATCACACTGGCCAAGTTGTACCAAAGCCCCTTACACACAGACACAGCTTTGGCGATCAGCACGTTGTCCCTCCCGAGCTGCAGCATCGCATCCTACTTGCAGTCAAGAGCAGAGGTTTGCAGCAGGGGGAAGGAAATCAAAGCAGAAGCAGGCACGTAGGCAGCTGCAGGGCTATTTCCCCCCCACGACAAAGAGGAATTCAGCGGCTCAGAGCCAGTTCTGATGTACTACCTGTGGCAAAAGCACCCGGTACAGATCATGCACTGGGAAGCCACTGCGGCAGAGGAGAGCGTCTGTGTGTGTCGTGCACGACTCACACGCTGCTCTGAAGTACCAGTTTGGAAAAGAAACAAAGCGAGATGGCTTTGGGCTCAAGGGGACCCATCTGTTTTTGAGGAGCATTCATTTATTTATCAATTAATGTATCTATTTTACCTTGTGCTTTTGCACCAGCTTGAAAACAGGGAGGCGTAATATCCCTCAAGCAATTCTGCCCCTTATCCATCTGGTAAACAGCCATTCCGCTTTATTTTCTTGGGATTTTAGGGCTTTTTTTAAGCTCCCTGGTTTCTAACAGAGCTGAAATCCACCCATTGCACAACAAGGACATCACCATTAATGAGGAGAGCAGGAATAATGCCTCCGCTGGCAGATTCCAATCCATTTTCCAGTCACCTGCAAGCACCCATCTGAGGGAGCCAAACACGAGGCTCATTCAGAAACTTCCAGTGAGAAGCTGAGCTCTTCCTCCAGTCCCAAGACAAGCCTTTAACTGGTTATAAATAGGATCCAGGGTTGCCAGCCCCTTTTCTCCTTGTAAATACAGGCTATCACGTGTGTGTGAGCTCAGTGACATTTTCCCAAGCACTTCTGCAATTAAACCCTTTCTCTGGCTTTATACTGGCTTGGTTTAATTACCAAGAGCTTTTCAGGAGCTAGAGACTGGGGTTTGCCAGCAGAGGGAACCTTCCCATTGCAGGTTGGGATGAGGGAGCCTGCAGATGCAACAGCAGCATCGCTCCTACCAGCTTCAGTGGCAAGCACAAGGGTGGCTTGGGACCCATTTGGGCATCCTGATGCATTCTGAGGCAGTACAAAGTGACTGCCTGCTGGGAATACTCTGCTTGCTGGGGTGGGATACATCAGTCTGGAGAAGGATCCAGGGAGACATTAATACAGCTTCCAATGCCCAACAAGAAACCCGGAGAGGGGGTTCGGACAAGGAATGTAGTGACAGGACAAAGGGAATGGCCTTTAACCTGCCAGAGGGGAGATGAGATGAGCTCTTAGGCAGAAGCTCTTCCCTGTGAGGGTGCTGAGGCGCTGGCACAGGGTGCCCAGAGAAGCTGTGGCTGCCCCATCCCTGGCAGTGCTCAAGGCCAGGTTGGACACAGGGGCTTGGAGCAAGCTGCTCCAGTGGAAGGGGTCCCTGCCCGTGGCAGGGGTTGGAACTGGATGAGCTTTAATTTCAACACAAACCATGTCGTGATTCTATGTGCATGGGTGATGAACCCAGCCCCAATCCCAATCACTGACAGTGAAAAAAGCCATTTGCATCCCTGGGACACATCCCTGCAAAGCTCCTGCTCCCCCATCAGCCCCCACAGTGAAAACCCCACATTGGGGTGAGTGTTCAACTCACAGCCCTGTGCCATGGGGCAGAGCCACTCACTGTGGGGGGGAAGGAGCTGCTGTCTCGGCCCCAGATGTATGTGTCGCAGCACTGTATGCTCACATCCATTATTCATGCTGCTCCCCCTAAGGCTATAAACCGTTCCTTTTTAGAAGTTTTTAAGTAAAACCAAGTCTCTAAACGACTGACACGGGGTTAAACTATCTCTATTTCCCAGCAAAAGCCATTAAATTATAACATATATATATATATGTATTCCCTCTGAATGATGGAGCTGGTGCTGCAGCTGGAGGCAGGGCTAGGGATGGAGAGACACGTGGGATTTATAGCCTCAAAGCCTCCACCAGTTGTTCCCAGCATTAGCTCCCTGCGCATTAGAAACCCGTCCTCATTTCCATCGCAGGCACCGATTGTACTTTGCCGTTATGAAGTTGTTTCCCCTTGCCTCCTCCTTCCCCTCCTCCTTGCCTACTATAATATTTAGTCTGCAGCTCTGCTTATTTACATACTTAATTTCAGTTCTGTTTGCAAACACAAATTAGTTTTGTGCAATTACTTTGTGCACGGACATGGAGTTTATCCGCTTCAGCGGTTTAACAGCACTGAAAGTGACTGCACAGGACCATATGGCTCTCTATATATAACCACAATATTACCTGCGCGTATTAGTTACATTAGAAGTACGTTGTAATGAATGCGGTTCAAAGAGGTTCAAAGAGAAAAAGGCAGGAGAAGAGGCGAGGGAAAGGGGAGGATGGGCAAAAAGGGGAAGGTAAAAAGGAAAAGGAAAGAAAAACCTGGAAAAGGGGTGGGAAAATGAAAGGGAAAAGGGTGGGAAAGGGAAAAAAGGAAGAAAAAAGGGTGGGAAAGCAACAAAAACCATCAACAGGAAAAGAAACTATACAAAAGGCAAAAAGGGAAGGAAAGGGGAAAATCCCACCAAGAAAAGCCAGGCAAAAAGTATTCCCGGTGCGTGGGAGAACAGAGCTATGCAGGGCATTGATTTCCTGACACAAGTGAAAAATCAGGTGAAAAACAGCTCGGGTCAACTGAAATGCTTTGCTCAAGCAGAAAAGAAAGGGTTTGTCTCCTTGTCAGGGGCTCACTTGGTTGTTTAGCCTCAATAGCAACAGTTTGATACGTTTTTATAAGCAAAACTCATGTAATAGCAACAAAATACCCAAAACTAAAGGTGGAAAATCAACCACGTGTTTCTACATTGTGTTTTCCTTTCCCCAGCCTAAAACTAGGGGCCTGAGCCTGCTGCAGCGATGCTTGCAGTCCTCCCTTCACCAGGGAAAGGAATATTAGCATGGAAACAAACCTCTTATGGGATCTATTGGATGGAACCTTTTAGCGGTTCCTTCACAGGGGGGATTGCGATGGGGTTTGCAATGATTTCCAGAGTTTTTCCAGGCTTTTTTGTGGGATTCTTTTAAAGTCAAACTCTGAATATCCCCGTTTTATTGGCTGGAAAGTGTATTAGGCACATCTAGATCCCTAAAGCCCTCCAAAAGCCATGTGATGCCGGTGACCTTGAGGCTGGACTTTCACATCCATTCCCATCCCTGGTGCCACCAGGATGATTGGCTTCCCAAGGGAATGCCTGAGGGATGCTCTCCTGCCTTGCTCCTCCTTGTACCCTCTTTTTCCCTATGGATTTGCAGAGCAGGTTTCATCCCCTCTGCAGCACAAAGGGGCGAGGGGATGTGGATAAGGGACCAGTTAACCCTGTGAGCATCCCAGCGCTGGAACCTCCCTGTACCACCTTTACCACAGCTCCATCTCCACGGCCCATTTAATCACTGGTCTTTCTGTACAAGCAGCCAAAGCCCCCACGAGTGCATCATATTTTATGGTCTGCTAGGAAGCAGTGTAAGAACACAAATTCATTTCACGTGCAATGAACAGCCTCCAGATTGAGAAACCTGCCACCTTGGAGCCATGGGAGCCTCCGACCTACACACACAGCATCCTGGTCACCTTGTCCCAAGGCCCCTTTGGGTGCTGGAGTCTTTAAATCACATCAGAGCATCAGCTATTCCCAGGAAGAGCACAGAAACCTCTTCCCCTGCTGCTTGTGATACGGTCTTTATTTATATCATACATTTCCCATCATTGAGAGCTCTACACAAGTATTAATTACCAAGCCCTAGGTGGTAAATTATAAATACCCATTCTCTCAGGAGTAAAACCCCCCAACATTTAATAATAATAACGCTACTAATAATGAAGATTGCACTGTGGCATGGAAAGTGCTACAGGAAGGAGGATTCCTTCGCTCCCAAGATGCAAGAAAACACACTAAACCTCAGAATAAAACACACTAGACCCCAGAACATAACACACTAGACCCAAGAATAAATCACACTAGACCCTATAATAAAACACACTACACCCTAGAATAAAGCACACTAGCCCCGATAATAAAACACATTACACCCTAAAATAAAGCACACTAGACCCAAAAACATTTAAATAGAGAACACCCAAGGGTTAGGCCACCAAGCTGGGTGGTGGACACACAGCTCCATAGGAAGAGCCTATTTACAGCCTTACAAACCCAGAGATTTGATGCGCTGCAAATGATGGAGGGGAGACTAAATCCTTGCAAGCATCTGGCTTTGCAGCCCCTAAGCATCTCTCCTCTGCCTGGCCTTTAGCTAGCAGCTGGAAACGGGTACCTGGCGATAGCTCTGCTGATACCATCTCGTAGGCAAAGCAGGGCAGCATCCCCTCGGCTTGTCTAACACTGATTATCCCCAGCAGGATTTCTGTGCTACACGAAATGTCAGAGTCCCGACAACATGATGATGGACTCGCTGGCTACAAGGCCAGGTGGAATAAGGAAGCAGCTGCTTTTCAATTCTGCTCGGGGATCTCTTGTCCTTGGCAAAGCACATTTCTGGGGGATACTTGACACTTGTTCCCCAACTAAAAACAGCCACAGTTGACAGCGAGGAGCACATACAGTGGACATAAGGCCCTGCAGCAATAAGAGACCCAAGGTTGGTGCTGCCTGAGGCAGTCCCCAGGGATGCTGCTGCTTCTGATGGCTCCAAACACATCCAATGAGAAACTGAACTCCAAATCCTTCTGGTTGCTCTGTCACAATGACGCAGGACCCCGAATGTGGCATGGCTGAAGCCCACCCATAAGTGGATGCGTATATCTTCCCTATCTTGCTGTGTAGATAGATAAGGTATATAATATACATCTTACATACATAAGATATCTATCTAAGGGATGCACCTTCACCAAGATAAGGAGGAAGAAGCAAAACTCCCTCTGTCTTCTTATCTCCAACACACATCGGGCCACACCGCCTCCATCAACCCCAAACACCTCAGCTCTCCCTCCTACGTCCTTTCCAACGCTCTCTGGGTTTCTCCCAGCACTACAGCAACCCCACCAGCCACAGTTCACCTCCAAAACCCCACAAGAGGAGCAGTTGGCTGCAATTCTTGCTCTTTGCAGCCCTTCCCAAGCCCGCTGAGCTTCAGTTCGAGCACTCAAGTACATCACTTCCAAGGTGCGGATGGTACAAATGGGGCAGATCATTTAGAACTCGGACTTTCGACATTATCATTATTGTTGTTGTTGTTATTATTGTTATTATATTATTATTATTACTGGTCTTAATTCAGATTTTCCTCGTTGCTGCCTGCTGGCCTCCCCTTTCTTGTGCAGCTCAGAGCAATCACGGAAGAGGACAAAACCCCAGCTTCCCAAAGCGGAAGAAGCAGGCAATCAGAGTGAGTGGAAAGGCCATGCTGGGAAGTCAATGAAGATTGGAAAGAACATTTACAAACGTGGGACTCAGCAGGCCTAGGGTACTTTGCCTGCCTGTTGGAACAGTGTGTGCTCCTCTTTCCCTTTGAGCGCAGCAAACAGCTGGTCTCTAAGGAGGGTACCTGAGGATAATGATGCTGGGATGAGCATTGCAGCAGCCTCCATGTGCTTCCACTGTGATTTCAGCCTGTACAGCTCCCTTTGTACATGGAGGGTGCTTAATGGTTTGCCTCTGTCCCCTAGTTATCTTCATGCCAAAGCCCAGCAGCGCTTTATGTCCCTTGAGCAGTTCTCTATACCCATATAGGGCTAAACTGCTCTGCAAGGAGGCTGGACACAGCAGCCTCTTCACCTTCTCCTCCTGCTGCCCTCATTTGTGCATGAAATATGAAGCAGAACTAGACGGTGGCTCAGTTTGCCACCTCATTTCAAAGGCTGGTGCCTCCAGCTGCCTCCTCAAACCACCCTTGTAGAGGAAGGAGGCTGAGTTTGGCATTTGTTTAGCAAGAAAACGCATGGGGCTTACAAGAAACCATGGGCAGGATTGTAAGAACTATTTACTGCTCAATGCCCACTGGATTGCTACTGCAGCGCTATCAAGCATCTTCCCCAGCAGACACATCCCATCCCCATGGAATAGCCATAGTGAAGCACAACACATCTTTAGAGGAATGAAAGGGAGAGGCACAAAGAGGGGGACAGGGGGGAAAGCATCTCCAGCTACAAAACTATTTGATACAGAAGGAAATCTCTCCTATATTCACACAAGGAATAAAAGTAACCATTCTCTTTCAGAGAGAATGGGGGTTTGACAACGAACCCCCCACACACACACACTTTGTCCCCCTTATGATGCTTTATGTCAGGAAAGCTTTTGCCTTCCTCATCCATAGCCCAGGTCCTGCTTAGCTACATAACTCCCAAGAAGGCGGCTAAATAGGACATCCTATAGACTATGATACATCAAGACTTATGGAGAGCATCAAAAGCACCTACACCCATAAGGGCTTTGCCCAGCCCTGGTTCCCCCCATCACCCAGTGCTAACCCCTCAATTCTCCTCCTCCAGCCCCAGCTGTGGTCGATGGGTCCAATTTCACAGCTGCTCGGTTCCAAATTGGCCTTGCACTTCCCAGCTGGACTCAGACTCCTGCATTTGTTTGCCATCAGCTTTAATTAGGAGAGCTTTCATTGCCTGACACATCCAAGCCTCTGCTCCAGCTCCTCCAAGGCCACCTTCCTCACCCGCTCCATCCTGAGCGGCCTGAAAGCTTGCAGCCGCTGCCTTGGAGCCATCTCCTACCCTGCCAGCTAGGAAATGGCATGGTGGGAAGGCATAGACACCGCTGCCCTACTGATGGGCACCTCTGCCAGGTCTCTCTGCTGAGCCCTGAAGCAGAACTGAGCTGGAGAAATCAAAGCTGATTCCAATCTTATTATCCAACACGGCCCTATCAGCTGAGACAGCGACATTTATCACATTAATAGGAATGATAGAAGAAAACTGGGATCCTGTCCAACAAGAGCACTTTATCACATGTTGCACTGTCTTACAAATCCAATTATCACCAGCTGAAGGTCTTAACGGCCCTCCAAGAGTGGCTTTGGAAATCTTAAAAGACTATAAAAGCACTTGGCCAGAGCCTGCAGTAGCGCCTTTTCCAGGGCATGGGAGGAAGCATCACGTGCTTTTCAGGAGGCAGGAGCAGCTTTATCCCTATAAAAGACAAGTCCAGAAAAGAGGGATAGTTTCCACTGGGAAATCTCCATCATGGCAAGGGCAAGGAGAAAGAAGGATGAAAGAAGGAGAGGAAAGGAAGGATTCAAGGAAGGAGAAAACTAGATGCTGCTACGCGGCATGAGGAAGGGAAGGAAGCCCACCAAGCAAGTGATGCTCTCCCTGCAAGCTACATCCCACATGTACGCTCTGCCTCTGGATGCTGCCCAAAACCCATAGGATCTGCCTGTGCAAAGCACGAGGTGCCACCCAAAGGAGAGGCAACAAGAGTTCTTCTCCTTGGTGTTGTAGACCAAGAAGAGTGGCAGAATAGGCACGATCTCAAAAGGACTTTGCTGCTCTCTTGGCCTTTCCCTATGAAAACACTCAAGCAAAGCGTTTCTCAGTTCTCACTGAATGAGGAACAGTCGATTCAGCATCAATTCCCGTCTTTCCTCCAGCCGTCAGTTATTAAGGATTCATTCCAGCTTGATCCAAAATGATCCCCCCATTTTCAATATTGCAACAGAAGCAAAAGGCAACAGAATTTGCTTTCCCCTTCTTTGCTCTAATGATTGTACCTTAAATAATTTATCCACTCCTCTGACACATTCCCACCCTTCCCTCACCATTACCCAAGCAGGCTTCAGGAGTTCTCCTTCTGCCCCATTGCTCCTGGTTGGAGGACCAGGGGATGCAGCACAGCAGGACAGGCTTTTCATCTCCTTCTACTCCACTGAGCATCTACAAACAACAGCTTCTTATTTCGACCATCCCCATCCCTGTGCTATTCTCCTGAGGCACGAGACACCTCTGAGAACCACCACGAGTGAAGCATCAGGGCACCATTTGTGTCTTTGAAAGCCTCCTCTGAACTTCCTCACTGGGATGCTGGGACCAAACAAGCGTGATGACAGGAGTGAGAAAGACAAGGTGCAGGGCAGTGGAAAATCCAGGCCACAGGAGTGGGAAGCTGATTCCCAGCAGCTGGGAAGAGCAAGTTCTCCTCTTTGTGCTTCCCTAATGCAGGGAACACTTGCTTAATGTCACATGGGCTTTTAGGAAGGGTGCAGGGAGCTTGGAGAGGGTTAGGAGCACCTCATGGGGATGGCAGCCTCAGCACCCTGGGGGAGAAGAAACAGGATGTGTGTCCCCTTTGGCTGCTCTAACTTTTGAGGGGTCCTAATAGCTCTGCTGACAGCACCTTGGCAGTGTTCAAGGCCAGGTTAGATGGGGCTTAGAGCAACGTGCTTTAGTGGAAGGTGTCCCTGCTCATGGCAGGGGGTTGGAGCTTTAAGGTCCCTTCCAATCCAAACCATTCTATGATTCCATGTCCTTCATCCTGTTGCCATCAATATGGGTGGATTTGTGGGATTAAGCCAGAAGGCATGGCCTGATTTTGTTAAAGCAGAGGCTGGGATCATACAGACTACACCAGGCAGGGCTAAGGCATCACTTGGATCCTGCCATAGAGGGATGGTCCACCACCAGATCAGGAGATAGGAACGTGTTCTAGTGCGGTATAGCACAGCCCTTAATCAAGTACAAAGCTCATGGGCACAAGCACAACAGGTCCCTATAACCTGGAGTATTTCTGCCTACAGGAAATCCACTTTCCAGGCATAAAGCTGCCATAAACTGAGCTTTACCCGGCTGAAACCTGCAAAGACAAAGCATCTTCTGCCTCACATCATCCTGGCAGTGCTACAATGAACCAACCTACCCATAGACCTGAGGTGGGAATCTCATCCCTATTCACCACCCCAACTCCCCCCATTTCCAGGCATTACTACTAAATAAAACAACAACCAGACACATTGGGTGTCTGCAGTGTTCCCCCCTTTGTGCGGCTGTTGGCACAAGAGGAATGTGCTTCTGCACACCTGGATGGCATTTCCCGTGCCGGGAAGCGAGGGGTCTCCATCACGCTGCTCGTAGCTATTTAAAGTGATTTAATGCTTGTCATTCATTATTAACCACGGTTATTAGAAGGATGGCTATGAACACACAGAGAACAGGATCTTGTGAGGCTAGACATTGCACAAACACTGAGCAGAATGTAAAGGTCCCTTCTAGGAAAAGCCCTGCTCTGATAAAACAAGCACTTGCGGGAAGTATTTGGTAAGGAGAGACGCACACACATGCATTTTGTAATAGCTTGTCTGGCTTTTAATCCTTACATATTTGATAGTCTTAGGACTTGCCACCCTCTGTTCACTTTGGGTGCTCCTCTAAGGGACATGAGCTCCATTGTACGAGCGAAGGGAAACCAGATGCTCCCTGTCTCCAAGCATCCCCCACTAAAAGACTCCTGGCAGGTATAAATTGAAGTGAATTCACAAGGCAGAGGGGAAGAAAAAGCAAATCACACAGAACTGAGGATGTGCAAAGCAATAAAGAGAGGTCTTAATAAGCATCGTAATGGAAATTTATATCAGGGTCAGCAAAATATTACAGATGGCAGCTTATGAGGCACTTGTATTCAAAACAAAGGAAATGATCTTAAAACTCTAGCTGAAATGATTAAGCATACAAAGAAATGAAGAGATCCAGCGGCAGGGATGCAAGCCAGCTCAGCATCCTTGCCCCAGCATCCCACTGCTGGATGCTCCCCCTTACAAAACACTCGGTTGCCTTCACACTTAAAGGCAAAAGGTGGTCTCGAGGTTTGTGCAACAGAAAGGACCCTCTCTTTGTGTGTACAGCAAAGGGATGGATGACACCGAGGAGATGGAGGGGAAGGAAAAGGGGGAAAAGAAACCAGCAGAAATACTGGGATTTGGCAAAGCTGGGGTGCATGCCAGGTATCCCAGAGGAACAGCCTGTTTTGTCTTGGTATCTGTGCCCATGTCAAGAGCTTCCCAGCAATCCAGCTCATTTCTCTGCCCTGAGAGGGCTGGAGGACTTGGGGGTGGCTTGAGAATGGGATCAAGCAGATGCTATTGAGCTTCCCCAGTTCTCCCCACTTCCCTAAGAGGCTGCCTCATTTTCGCTTGGTGAAATCCCATTTGTCACAACTGTGGGGAGAAAGAGAAGGAGGAAAAAGAGAAGAAAAAGCCCGAAGCTCATTCACTGCACGTTTTTCAGCCTCGCCAGGTTTTGCTCGGCTTTGGAGATGGCAGAAGGTTGTTTGACACTGTTTTCAGCCCATCAAAGCACTTACAAGGTGGATTTTCTTCCATTTCCACAGAGCCCTGCACAGTGATGCTGAAAGCTCTGCTAAGAGGAGCTGTCAGGGCACATTATCCAGAGGGGCTGATGCCTATGGAGAAAGGAAGGCTGAAACTACGAGTGAGAATGAGGAGAGATGACCACTGAATGGGATGTGCATTAAAAGAGGGAAGGACACCACCAAGAACTTGAAAATCCATTGGGAAACCTCTTGGTTGGGTTTGGATGGATTGACAATGCACCAACCTGCTGCAGGTTGGGCACAGGGCTTTTTACCTATGCTGCAACCACCATCCAGTGGCATTGTCTCCTGAAAGGTGGGATTTGTCTTTCCAACCAAGATGTCTAATAGCGTGTTGCTTGTATCAATGGTCATGGTCTAAGGTCCTCCCCATGGCATGAGTCCTACTAATTCTCTTGAACAGCTGATGCAGGGTGGGATGATGCTCTCTGCTGATCCCTGATGGGGCTCAGAGGATCTCCTCACCCACCACCAACCCACTTTGATCACTTAGGTCAAATGAGTTTTGTCTTGAGCACACAGTTGTTCTGCTGGCAATGGAACAATCCTTTCCAAATGGCACATTGCCTCCTTTGTGGTCTCCATCAGCAGCCTGCTTCAGGAAAGCAGCAAGAACCAGAGCTGGTGCTTCATCTTCAGTGTTCTGATCCCTTGTACAACAACGACCCCCCCAGCTACTGACCCTTAGACCAAAATCTAACACAGCAAACAAGAAGAGGCACAGATTTGGCCACCCCCTAAAGCAAAGCAATTATCACAGCATGTCTCTGCCTCTGTCCATGGACAACCACCAGGACACAGCAAGAAGCCCCAAGTTCTACGGTGTGATTATAATCACTATTCTATTATAATCAGAATTCGATGATTACAAAAATAACCAACTTTGAGGGAAGTTTGATCCAAACCCCCATTGCTGAAAATCCAGTCTGTGGCTTGAAAAAGATTTCACAGCCCTTTTGCATTTAAACAGTGTATAAGCCTGATGTACTCATAGGTAGTCTCACTCCCTGTATTAAGTACCTACTTGCCCCCCAAACCAAGTCATGGAGACAGAATTGATCAGAAGGGAGTACAGCAGCTAGCCAGGCAAAAAAGCAGCATCACATCGCCAGGACAGGAGAAGGAGGAAGAGGACAGGAGGTGTATCAAGGACTCAGCTCAATCCTACAAGTCACCATGCCTTCCCTCTGAGGCCCCTGTTATACCTGGGCTCATTTTAGATGGGTGTGAGGATCAGCAGCAATTGGAAGTCTGAAGTCTTTAATGCCTGCAGCCTTATCTTTCTGCTGTCAGTGCTCAAAGGAGCTCTGAAAACCCTGCTCCAGATCACTGAAGGTCTCTCTAATTGGCGCAGTGCTGCATGAGAAGAGAGAGGCCCAGGGTAGTATATGACAACCAGGTTGGGCACCAGAAGTTAAGAGCACGGCAACACTAAGCCCTATCCCTGCAATCAATAAGGTGTGTTAGTTTGTTAAGGATACCCCAACTAATTGGGATGAGAGGTTTTCCACAGTTGCATCAGGACCCTGTGGATACAAATGAAGCCCAGTGCTGGGCAGCACCTCTCATATATCAAATCATAGAATCATAGGATGGTTTGGGTTGGAAAGGACTTGAAGATCATCCAGTTCCAGATCCCAGATCTGAGCAGCCCGGAGCTGTGTTGTGCTCCCAATGTAAAGGTAAGGCTTAAAGAAGGCAAGCAGGGCACAGGTCAAAGCCCGTTTGGGGAGCAAACACAACCCTTCCTGGTGAATACTGCCCAAAAGAACCATTGACCTGCTGCTTCTCCATCCATCCATGCCGCAAAAGCTTCCTAAGAGGCAGCAGGAACTGGAAAATCTCTTTTGACAAGGAGAAAGGTGATATTATTGGCATTATCGAGTGATTCGGATGCCTGGCCTGTCTAAATACTTGCTATAATCCATATGGTTCCCTACTTTGAATGCTGTTGAACTCTTAGATTCAAATGTATTGCTGCCGAGCCCAAGCAGGCACAACCCACAAAGGGAAACTACAGCCCAGGATGAATTTCTCCACAAGCACCATGCTAGCAACAAGGGGAAAGATGAACAGCTCAGTCTTGAGGAGCTTCATTTGGGGAGATAATAAATTAGGGCTCAGAGGCAGGCAGGAGTGAAACATCAGGGTCTAAAGACCATCAGTGGTGATTGTCTAAACAAAGGAGTATTCATCTCCTCCATGCACGCTCACTGTACTCGGCTGAGCATCCTTCATGGTAAAATACCACAGACCTGAGGACTGGGGACAGCATTACACTGACAATGTAAACACATTAAGAAAGCAAAGAGTTACAAGCTCAGATGCTGAGTGTCAGAATCACGTCCAACCTATTTAGCAAATAACGTGGAAAGAAGACATGATGGATAAAGAGGGAATTAATGACTGAACCAGTGCTCAGTGATTATCAAGAAACTAGTGATGAGGACCTGATTACATTCACAACGGATAATAAAGGCTTGCCCCAATCAGTAATATATATACTCAGTGCTTCAAAAGGACTCATTGCCAACGCCAGGGAAAATTATGGGAGAAATTGGCTGGAAGGAAAAATGTCAACAGAGAAATGTGGGCTCATAACACAAAACTTATTAGAGAGCCAAAAAGTCAGGCCACCACAATGCAAAAAAGACAATTTTGGCTAAAAGCCCTATTCTTATTGCTAAAGCAGCAATCAAGCATAACACAAAACTAAAAGGAGAAGGAGACAGCAATCACTGTTCATTAGAAGTTATGAAGTGCACTGATAAGGAAAGCTGCAAACACCACGGGGGAGGCAATTGCTGGCTGGTGTTGAAATCACCATGGAGGTGATTTGAACAGCACTACCCAAGGCAAGCTGATGCCTCGCCTCAAGGTTTCTCTTGGTTAAAGGCATCACCAGAAATAAATCAGCTTTGAGACCACTGTAGACCCTCTGCGACCCCTTCCATGCCACGTCACCCCTCTGCAGCAATGGGTACAATGAAAGCTCCCATCCCTGTGCTTGGTGTGCCCTTCAAGCAATGACTTGCCACCACCAATGGAGCTGCACCCTCCTACAAGCCCAGCACCCTCGTCAACAGGGCTAGAGCCAAATCACATAGCAGCAAACACATTCCCAACCATCAGCAACAGTTTGGGCCCAAATCCCCTGATTTTGACTCAGATTTTGACCCAAAACTCGTGTTTTGGGTCTCATGTCTCTGGAGTCATGCCCAGAACCCTTCTTGCAGATGTTGGTTCAAGCCTTTTCCTGTGGCAGGACTGAATTCATTACCAACTGCAACTCATTATGGCTGACGCAAATACTACATTGCTAATACTGGGAAAGAAGGGGCTGCCCAGCTCATTTCGCCTTCAGAACTCCAAATCCCAGCTTAGTTTTAGCTCAGGTAATTACAGTCCATCTCCCCAGATGCTCAAGTAGAGGAAAATCCCTTCCTCCCACCATCCCTGAGCAGCTGAGCTGGAAAACTGCACTGACAAACAGATGTGCCAAGCATTGGTATTATTGTAACGCCTTTGGAGCAATTTGGATCTCCAGAACGGTGGTAAAGAGATACTGTATGGCAAATAAATTAAAGCATTTGGCCATAAAGTCCATAACAGACAGAGAGAAAGAAGCACAGCCATTGGAGGAGCAAGAGGGTTGTAAATGAGGTTAAAGATGGATGGAAAGCCAAGGAAGGGGGAAAGGAATCCTAAAATACAATATATATTAAAGCAGCAGCAAAGATGCTCTTTCTGGGGTTTGTAGCTACAGCTCGAACAGAAGGGAAGCCCATTTGGCCAGCAAACAGAGATGAGAGGTTAAACCCTTCTCAACACCTCGAGTGGAAAATAGAGGAGGAGAAGAGGGAGAAGAGATGCTCAGCTCCCTGCCCTGCTTACACATCCCTGCTCAGCTGGAGCAGGAGGCCCAGGCAGATCCATCACTCTCACAACTGGGACTATTTGATACCAAGCAAGTAGGGGTGGGATGGCTTAAACTCTGTTTATATTGAGGCAGATGGAGAAAGAGAGAAGGGGAAGGAAAGGGAGGGGGGAAGGAGAGAGATCCATCCATGTGCCAGGTGCCAACAAGGGGGAAGGAAGAGAAAAAGAGAAATCAAGCATAGAAAATAAAAGAAAATGTAGTCGGAGACATAAAGGCTGTCAAATTGGCTGCAAACAGTAACAAAAGCAAAGGAGAGATAGTTTTCTCTTTAACAAATGCTTTGATCAGCTGTAGTTGATATAATTACTATATAAAGCTACAGCAAGACAGAAATAAGACACATTTATCTTGGCAGAGCAATGAGAACCTTTCTGATCGCTTCCTTTCTTCCCAAGCTGTAACAAACACATGCCAGGCTGAAAGGTCCAACAGCTGAGATTTCCTGGTCCTTCTCTATGGGGATGTGGGACCTGAGCCTGGCTCCTTGTGCTTGGCCCCTGGGAGCCATCATTGCTCCTGCAGACCATGACTGAAGCAGATGCCCATGGAAATGAGAGATGGGGAAAGGCTTAAGGTGAGTGGTGCTGTGTACACCCAGCGACCAAGACCTGACCTTGCCATCACCTTGCATGGCGCAAAGAGGACAAAAGAAGCTCCCATTGCAAACCCAGACTCTCTTTCTGATGTCATGACCACTCCACAGCTCGAACCACACGTGCTTCACCTCCGTCCTCCTGCTACACCGACCCTCACTGCATCCCGCTCCCTTGTAACTGCTTCATCACACAGCAGGGCTGATGAGAGTGCCGGCACCAAGAAACAGTTCCCTACCCCAAGTAGTGAGGGAAGGCAGATTCCACACCAGGAGTCCTCATTTTCAGATCACACCACACCAAAAGGTCTGATTCTGTAGTTTCAAACATCACATTCAACCACTCTTCTTTATATCAGTGTCATGGGGCAATGTTAAGGGGGGGGGGGGGGGGGAGAAAGCCACAACAAGCAATTTCTATGAAGTAGTTCCCTTTTGACACACTGACATTGCTCAGTGGAAACACGGCTCAGCCAAAACCAACCCTGCCAAACCCCAGCAGCTCTCACTGCAACCATTACCATGTGCTGGGCTCTGCCCCTGCATTGCTGACAACCAGCCTAGCATCTATGCAGAGAAAAAAGGGACTATAACGCCACTGGGGCTTCAGTGTGGGGCATGGGGGACAGGAACAATATTGAATCATGGAATAGCTTGGGTTGGAAGCGACCCCAAAGGGACCGAGTGTTTGGTGGGCACAGGGATGGTGCGAGCACGAGTGCACATAAAGCAAGCTGAGTGATGCCATGCCCAGGGGAAGCAAGCACGCAGCAGCAGGACCTACAGCTCTGCAAGAAGTCTTGGAGCAGGAGAACTAAGACATGCCCATAAGGATGACAGAGCATAGAGACTACTAGGAACTGAGGAGGAACCAGGGCTAAATGCACTGGCAGCACATGCGTGGCCCTGCATGCACACAGCCCGGCTTGCAAAGGGGCGCGGGGCTCCTCTCTCATCCTCCATGCAAAGCCCTGATTTATTTAGACTGGAACAATTTGTTGGTGGCTGTAATTTTAACTACCTCCGTGCTGAGGAGCCAATCAGGGGCTCTGCTCATCGAGGCTTTTATGAGTTCCCATAAAAGCAGCAAAATGAAAACTCAGGGGCCCTTAAAATATACTCCACGGGTTTGTGCAGTGCAATTGGAGGCTTTTATGACTCCTGTCAGGGCTTTTATGACCCTGTAAAACTGTGCAGCAGCCTAGCCTGCGATGAAAAGTGACCTCAGGTGTCTTAAAAGCCTAAATGGTCCTGTACATTTACAAGACCTGTTGGTACAATGCAAGGAAGCCCTTCGGGGATGTCACCCCAGCTCTGCATTGCCACCACCGGTGCTGCTGAGGAGGACAGGGATGCAGGGATGCACTGCAGACCCTTGTCACCTCCCTGAAATGACAAATAATGCAGTTTCGCTGGAATAGCAGGAAAAATCCTCAGCTGCCCTCCTGCCAAAGGCAGGACGGAGACCAGGGGAGATGTGCTGCTGAGCAATGAGCTCCCTGCCTCTGCAAAACATGATTTGCAAGCAGTCAGGATGCAAACCTAGCCTGTCTCCAGAATAAGTGAGTTTGATGGCATCACTCCCTCATTTCCCAACACAAACAGCACTTGATTTAGCAGAAGCAGCAGGGTTTTGTTTCCCCCCCTCCCTTAAATGAAGCCAAGGCTGCAAGATTAGGGATGCTGCAGGAAAGCAAAGAGAAAACCCATCAGGCTGGATGTGACTAAGAAGCATTAATAAACAGCACGAGGTACAATATGCCATGCAGGAGCAGAGGAAAGGAATGAAGAGCAGAAAGGATAATACAGATTTGGTGCTGTGAGCCAGGGCACAGGCACATTGGGTCACTAAGGCACAGAATTAGAGCAAATGGTGCAAATAAAGCCAGTAGCACATTGCAGAGGGCATTAACTAAACACACACTTGATGCCATAAAACACCAAGCCATCTTCCTATGCTCTCTTGAGCAAGAAAATACACCACAGCCTCTTAATAGAAGAAGAGTTGCTTCATGCATGAGGAAAATGCTAGTATATCACGAAGAGAACTTCCCGTCTCCTACATGCCACCACTAAATAGCTGCTTTATCGCCCTGAGATGATAGCCCAGCTCCAGCGGGGTCAGCCCTCCAGCTTTGTCATCCAGCAGGAATGTGGGATACACACTGATACACAGCAGTATCTGTACCAGCTTCTCCCCTGAATGATGGGGGGACCCATGGCATGACTGCAGAGTTAACATCGCTCCCCCCAGACTTTGCTTTTTGCATGTAAAGGTTTGAATTCAAGCTCAGAAATCAGTTCCTGATACACATCACCCATCCAAACCCCCACAGCCTTTGGGTCCATTTGAGAACATGCTCTTACTGCCTTCCTCCATTGCTTCAGCAGCTTTGGCATGGCGCAGAAAGACTCACAGAGGTCTTAATTCCACTAAGCATGGATCCAAATGGAAATGCCAATGGATCGATAACATGCCAGACTTATCAAAACACTGCAGTACGCCTCTAAGTGTTCCTAAGCAAGTTTGCACACCTAGCGAAAAGCAAACCCCATGGGAAAGCTGGTATTTAGGGCCTAAGTTGGTGGCTGGTAACATTCAGAGCCAGCACGTGGAAAACCAGGGCAAAGTGAAGAAGGAGGGATTGTCTTTATTTTCCTTTCCTTCTCCCTCCTCCTTTTATTTCAGGAAGGGAGCATGGATGTGGAAAATAGCCTATTGAGCTCACTTCCCCGCCTCAGAGGAGCTGCAAATGTGATCCTTTGCTAGCTCAGACAAAATCTGCCATGCTACATTAGGCTTGATAGCAAATTTGCTACTTGCAAGCTTTTATCAAAACTGTATATCTAAAAATCCTCATAATCCAGAGCTTTCGGTTGGCCTTTCGGGTGCTTCCTCCCACCCCTCCGCATCCCTCTTCCCGCCGGGCGCACGGGGCTCTGCTCGGAACCAATTCCCAATTTGGAGCTCAGCGTTTTTAGCCAAGCAAGAAAACAGAGCGTGGCAGAAGGGGAGGGAAGAAATCCGCCACATCTTGATGGTTGGGATGCATTGTGGTGTATAAAAGACCGAACAAGGCCCGAATGCTTCTTCCATCCCGCGCGCGACCTATTTCCAAGCCTTACAAGTTCATTTCTGACTGAACAAGCCATCTACAGTCAGTGGAACAAATAGAACATGGGCTCTACAGCCACGTTCCCCAGAGGATGTTAAGGTGCAAGGGCTGGTCAAAGATATTTGCTTCCTCTGAAATTGCTTATACAGAAAAGTCTTTCTGCTCAGCCAGTGCCTGACGTTTAACAAAGCCTCTGCATATACCAGAGCCCCTGTCTCATGGGGCTGCTGTAACAGCCAGTCCCTTCTACACAAGCTCTTATTTTAATGAAATATATAGAGATTTAATATCTTTGAAATCTCTTCCCTTCTGTCAAATTGGGTAGAAATTGGCCAGAAATTGGCCAAAGGGCCCAGAAACTACAGAGAGGAAGGAGTGGGAAGGGCAGACAGAAGGGGACCGCGTGATTGCAGCGGCTCCTCTCTGGAAGCATCCAAACTAAAAATCAATATCTTTTGCTTTTGTCTCTATGGTTTTGTCTTTCTTTTTTTGGTTTTATGAAGGTATTCTTGACAGAGAAAGATTTGCCCTTCAAGAAAGGAAATATGCTGCGATGGAAAACTTCCTATGCCATGTGCGTGATGGGAAGCTGTCAGGCAGCATCACTTTGAGCTGCAGAACAAGCTTTGGAAAGGGGAATGTTGTCACTCACTTCTTTCCCTCCCCAGTGCACAACACCTTGGGTTTCCCTGAGTCCCACAATGGCAGAAACTACAAGACTAAAGCAGAGACGGTTTTGTCCCTAAAGCAAAGTGCAGAGAGCCATGTTGGTGCAGGACACCACAGTCAGAGGACCAGCTCCATGTCTTGGTCTGGCTGAGGTGGAGTTAATATTCCCCACAGCAGCCCTCATAATGCTTTTGGGGAGCTTTGTGTTTTGCCTGCTACTGAGTAGTGCTTCACAGCATCAAGGCTGACTCCAACACCCCCTTCATCCATATACCAGGAGTGGGCAAGGCCTTGGGATGGGACATAGCAGGAGATCTGACCCAATCTGACCAAAGGAATATTCCATACCATAGAACATCTGCTCAGTTATAAAGAGAAAGCAGAAGGAGAGACAGAATTCTTTATGAATGATGCTTGTACTCTGGAGCAGCCACTACACATCAAGCCCTCCTTCCTGGGAATTGTCTGGACAATGCATGCTGATAGAAGTAGAGAATCAAATCTTACATTTTCCTGTATTTAACATGACTTTTGCTTGATTATATTACCTTTTGCTTTACCCATGAGGGTTTTCTCCATATTATGTTAACCCCCTCCCTATTGTGCTGAGGAAAGGATGGCTGGGTACGCATCGAGAGTCTAGGCAAGGTCAACCCACCCCAGTGCTTTTTGGCACCCCATGTAAGGCAGAAGGAATTTGAGATAAGGATTGAGAGGTGAAGGGCAAAACACAGACTGAATT